>NW_026138104.1:10000000-10460000 GCF_025592945.1 Manacus candei | reverse complement strand
TGGACTGTGCATGAAAATGTCATGACTGGATAAACTGGACTGTTCTAAATTCGAGAGTTTTCTGAAGGCTTAACCTGTGAGGTGCCACCAGGTGGAGGTAAACAGATGGTAGAGTGAACAAGTGGAGAAGTGGATTTCAGAAGTACAGGTTCTCCACAGGGTATGGCCTAATACAGGATTATCAGTCCATACAGAAACCCCACAAAATACCAGTAACAGAGGGTGAAAGATTGCTGCTTCAGGAAAAGGGTGATGGGAGCAGGCAGGGTAAGCTCAGGCAAAACTGCAAATACACTTTTCCCTTGCTAGAGAGGAGTAAGTCCAAACTGATGAAAATGGTGCAGATTAAAATTGTGTACTTTTGGAATACTGCTGGTTACATTTTCACTGAGTATTTTATGTTAACATTGTTTGCATACGTGGCTCACTATGGGAGGTGGTTAGAACTTTACCTTTTTTTAATGTGAATGTGTCCTGGGGAGCGAGTGTGCCAGGCCTACTGCCATTTGACTAGGACTAACACATCTACTGCATGTTTTATAGGAGAAGGTAGTCAAAGCAAGAGTGCTAGGATTTTTTCTTTCTTTTTTTCCAAAGGTTCCTAATATATAAATCCACAAGGGGAAGAAAGGGAGAGTTAGAATCTATTTGTTAGGGAAGTAATTTACAGGAACTAATTTCTGTACCAGTAATGGGAGACAGCCTGGACTGAGTGAGGGAGCACAGACGGTGCTCGTTGATCCGCATGAGAAGGACGAGGCAGGGAACAGGAACCAGCCTGCAGTGGCTCTGTGAGGTTGCTCTGTGCGCTGCCACAGATAAAGCAAGTTATTTTAGAGTAAGTACTAAGCCTAAGTAATCTACGGGAATGAGGCTCTAGGATAAGAGTGTCCTAAGCAATTAGTGAGCGAGGCCTGTTGGTGCTGATCCAGGTCACGCAATTCAGTTCTGTAAGAAAATGAACTCCCAGGTAGTCCTGCTGCTGGAGGTACAGCAGTGATGCAGGTGGAGAGCAGCTCTGTGTTAGACTGTTGGTGTGGTGCAGCTGGAACAAGAGCTGTTCCAAGAGTCAGTGGGAAGGGGAAGGAAAGGTTTGCTCCTGGCACAAATGATGCTGAGCTGGGTGCTGAGCTCTGTGTCTGTGGCGTTCCCAGTGACAGCAGCCGGGTGAGCCCGGGCGTGTGCTCACCATTAGGTGGTGGTCTAGAACAACAGGGAAAAAAACTGCAGGTTGAGATTTTCAGAGCAGCACTACAAACTCAACTGCAACTCTTCAGCGTAATGAGGGCTGTTTTTTCGGTGGAGATTACTGAAAGGATATATTTTACCTTTAACTGTTTGTCTTCCCCCTGTTGTGGCATGTGCCACATCCTCATGTGCACCATCTCTTGACACATGCAACAGCAAAACCACTCACATCCTAAATTCTGTCAAAACTTTATAGTCTCCTCTTCTTGTCCTGTTTTAACACATCTGCTGAAAGAATTACGCCCTGAAGACACTGAAGGACAGAGGTATGTGCTTTCCCAGTGTAGAGAGCTCTGCCAGGTCTGGAATTACTGCAGTGGTCTGGGACACAGGGAGCAATTTCCATTTCAGTTTATAAATTGCCTGTTAACCTGAATCTAGGTATTGGCTAGAACTGGTGTTTAGGAACTGGAAGTAGTGGACAAGTTGGGAAGAAGCTAAAAGTCATAGAAGTGATGCTTTGATGAAACTACCAAAGCACGATGTTGCTGATTTAAAACTAGTTTTATACCCTTTTTTTTTATCTCTTTCATAGCATGAACATTTTCAAATGTTTGAATACAGAAGTCATCCCTCACGGTCATATAGCACTGATCCTGTGCCTTTCTGCCTATGGTGACAGCAGGTAGTCTCCAATCTTAATGGAACCACTTTTTTTAAAGGCATGTCTTCAAATCTAGCCCAAGTTCAGATGTTTTCCATACTGTTTTGGAACTACAATTGCATAGGTATTTGAGTGATGTAGTTGCTTACCTTGCTGTTGTCAAGCCTGTGCTATCAGTAGCTAAAGAGCACTGTTAGTGTTACACAACATGCAGGCTGTTACTGATTTTCTGCTAATGAGATGCAATTAAAAGGAATAGAGAAACATTCTTTTTCTCTGGGTTCCACTGTGATTTACATTTTCCTAGTGTCTGTTCAAACAATTCAGTCCTATTCAGTGCTAACAAGCCTCTGCTGATCGCAGTGCTGAACAGTAAACATGAATTATTTCAGTACCATTCAGCCAGAGATGATGCTTAGTCTGTCAGGTGTTAATTTTAAATCCCCATCTCACTTTTTTAGACCTCTGCTGTAAAAGCAGCTATGGGCTACAGCTCATGGTTTTTATGGCAGAGTTGTCAGTGCTGTGACCAGCATTTTTTGGGTTCTGTAGAAGACGGGTTTGATGAGAGATGTGAGGTGTTGACAACAATCCTTTCATCAACACTGTCTCAGGTCTTCAGGGATTATCAACCACTGGCACTGATAAAGATAAAATCCTTTTCACTACAGTCTGTAGACTTCCTTTCCTTTCATTTGTGATTTTTGGTGCATTGCCAGTGTAAATCAGTCTGTAGCTGTCAGTAATACTTGTCTGGTTGATGTTCTCATGAAGCTGGAACTGAAGTGAGGCAGACAGACCAATTATTAAGAGCAAACATCATCCATCTGCCGCTGCTCCGGCATAAAGCTGCTGTTCACTTCTCTTGTTTCTGGGAGATGCTATTTACAGGGATGTCCCAATAAGAATTTTTTTCTTAAGGTACTTTAATTTTCTGTCATATGTTTGTTGTAAAGATGCTTGCAAAAAAAGCAAAGCCATATTAATGCAAAATTTTATTAAAGTATCAAAACCCAAAATCCTTTTGGAAGTGCTAGACCCAAAAGTAACAAAGCAGATTTTACCTGCAGCAGCTCACAGTAAGGAAAGGAGTAGATTAAAAGCCTTAACACAGAACAAAAATAAAGATCACGTACCATGGTACAGAAAATCAGTAATGTATTGAGATTCTGGCATCCCTTCCAGCAATAACCTGGAACTAACCTGATGCTCAGCCACTGTTCCTCTTGAGTACTTTCTGCTTTTGGGTACCTGCTCAGCCAACAATTGCCATCCTTTAGGCACTTCCTCAAGACAATAGTCACCTTCAGCATCAGAGACATGGTGGAGGGGCAGCACTAACAATAGGTCCAAATAATACAAAATAAACTTCTGATGGCATAAGTGTTAGATAATGTTTCCATTTTCTTACTGCTTCCCAGGGAGCTACAGACTAAACCTGCTTCAGCAACGTGATCCTCTGCCCAATTTGCCTGCCAGGCCAGCAGGCAGACTGCCTTCAGGTTCCTGAAAAGCCCCAGCACAGTCTGTACTGAGTGTTGTGGTTTAACCCAGTCAGGCAGCCCAGCCCCACGCAGCCACTCACTCAATCACCCCCCGTGGTGGGATCGGGGAGAAAATTGAAAAAGTAAAAGTGAGAAAACTTGTGGATCAAGATAAAGATGATTTAACAGGTAAAGCAAAAGCTGTGCACACAAGCAAAGTAAAACAAGGAATTCATGGGCCGGCAGGTGTTGAGCCGTCTCCAGGACAGCAGGGCTTCATCACATGTAACTGTGGCTTGGAAAGACAAATACCATCACTCCAAATGTCTCCCCTTCCTCCTTCTTCCTTCAGCTTTATATATGAAGCATGACATCATATGGTCTGGAATATCCCTTGGGTTGGGTGGGGTCAGTTGTCCTGGCTGTGTCCCCTCCCAGCTCCTTGTGCACCCCCAGCCTCATCGCTGGCAGGACGGTACAAGAAGCAGAAAAGGCCTTCACACTGTAAGTGCTGCTCAGCAGTGACAAAAACATCGCTTGTTCTCAACACCCTTGTCAGCACAAACCCAGAACACAGCCCCATACCCACTACTGGAAGAAGAAAATTAACTCTATCCCAGCCAAAACCAGCACACTCAGACTGTCCAAAATTTCTGTATGCCCTTGAATAATCCATTTGTTCCCCTCAGGAGTAATATGAATAGTGTGTATTGGATTACTCACAATCAACTTTAGTCAAGTTTTAAGATAAAGCCGATAGTTGCTTAGAATCGTAGGCTTGAAAAAGGGAACTAATGATGACCACAGAAGGCAGCAGCATGCATCATTGGAAGTCTATTTACAGCTCCTTGGGGGCTTTGTGTGTCTTGGCTAAGTTGGCGTCATGAGCCAGTCCCACAGAAACCATCCCTGTACAGATTTGGCCTGAAATCTAAACTGGCTCTGCTTCTAAGCCTGACTGCTGGTGTTCCTCAGAACAGCCACCATGGACAGGATAGGCCTTCTCCCTTCTCACCTCCCTGCTCTTGCACTGAGACATCATCACTAGGTAAAACAGGTGCCTTTGGGTTTTCCCTCCTGCCTGTTGCATGTTATTTCTTAAAGCAGTCATGCTCTTGATTTCAGCTTAATTTGTAGCTGGGAGGAGCTTGTGTACAGCTCTATAGCTTGGCTGGCTGAACTGAGTGAGGCAAGAAGAGTCAGAAAGTCTAACAAGAAAGCTAAAATCTCTCGTCTACATGGGTGTCAGGAAAGAGTTGTGAGCTCACAGTCCACAACAAACCAGTTTTTGGAAAGATTTCACTCTGTGCAATCCAAACACACCATCCATCGCAGATTCCTGCCAAACCACAGTGGCAGGTACACGTCAGGAACAGCCACAGGGGTCTGACAGTGCCAAATGGCCAGCCTGGGTTGTGTTTGCAGTGATGGGATATGTGTTGTAATGGAGATATGCACTCATTTTCTGTCAGATTATTCATGAGTAACAGCTTTAACGTGCTTCTTTCACAGGTTGCCCATGGGCTCTGTGACAGGATTTGGCACTGGTTCGGTTGGTGCCAGAGCAAGCAGCACTCCAGTCGCATACACAGTGCAGCAGGTCCTGGTGCCCAGACAGGACCAGAGGCACAAACTGAAGTATGGGAGGATCCCTCTGAACATCAGGAAACATTCTTTCGCTGCCAGGGTGACAGAGCACTGGCACAGAGTCTGTTCTTATTTTGTGAAGTCAGCAGCTGTACTGATTCCCAGCATATTGACACGCATAACTGAGCAGGATTTCATTTTGGATGGGTTCCAGTCCAGCTGCTGATTACCTTTCAAAAACCAGTAATTCAGTCACATGCTGCTATTTATTAAAGCTTGAACATCTTCTAACTGTTGGGGAATCCAGGGCACTTTGTGGATAAGTTATTTCTTGTTAGTATTTCCCTCATGAGGGGAAGTGGACGGGCAGACACTGATCTCTTCTCTGTGGTGACCCGGGACAGGACGCAAAGGAATGGCCTAAAGTTGTGTCAGGTTTGGGTTGGATTTTAGAAAAAGGTTCTTCACCCAGAGGGTGGTTGGGCACTGGAAGAGGCTCCCCAGGGAAGTGGTCACAGCACCAAGCTTGACAGAGTTCAAGAAGCTGACAGTTGGATGATACTCTCGGACACATGGTGTGATTCTTGGGGATGGTCCTGTGCAGTGCGAGGAGTTGGATTCAGTGATCCCTGTGGGTCCCTTCCAACTCAGCATAGTCTGTGATTCTGTGGAGACACAAACTGGCTGCTATTTGTCAAAGGAACAAACCCACATCCCTGGGGAAGGGATTTTACTGCATTTGAATTCACTACAAACTGAAGCCAAGAGCAGCTTTCAGAAGCAGGAACTGGTTTGTGGAAGGACCAGAGCTCCCTGGCCTTGGCCTGGGAGCTCTTGTTGGTCATGGAGACAAGGAGGGACAAACTGTGCTAGATTACAGCTCCCTGTTAATTCTGGGACTCACCTTTCAAATCAAATCACATCACTTCATGTTGGAATATCTCTGCATACAGAGGCCAAGGAACCATGGTTACTTTTGGAGAGAGTGCACACAGTCTGGCTGACAGAGGTTCTTCTGAAGGCATCTCTCTTGCAGCAGTGTCCTTCCCTCTGAGCCATGGAGCTTGCCACAGCCAGTTATGTTGTTTATAAACAAACAAAACAGGCATCTGTCACCCTTTCTCCACTTTTTAGTATTGTGACTGCTCTGTGCAGAACATACAGTTTGCATAAAGTAAAGAACTGGATTGAAGTGAATGAAAGCTGTGAGTGGCAGGCAGGATCTTCTGAGACTCTGCTGAAAGTGTCACAAGATTTCACTTTGTAATGCTAGATTAGTTCCTCACCTCTGCTGCATTTTCTCTCCCAGTGAGATGAATGCAGCAGTATTGCTCACGTGAGAAAAATAACTGATGTTAAAACCTGGAAAGTGGTGTTGAAACTTAGAAAGTGCTCCAGGTTTCAAGCACTAAAGATCTTACTGATTTCACTATGTGGGTACACAGTAATGAAATCGGTTTTGATTTGCAAGATTGAATTACACTGTAAAAGTAGTGTAGTAGTGAGATAGAAGATACTTTAATTGGACCCACCCTCCCAGGAACACCAAACCCTTGGCTGGCTTTGGCAGCTGTCATCCCACTGTGTCTCAGTGCACAATCACTACATAAGCAACGGAGAAACCTCATCATTTTGAACTTGGAGATGAAAGCAATCCTTATTTACTGTTACACCCAGTGTCCATTGTGCACAGGAAGAGTGTGATTATAAAAATACAGTTAGGACAAGTCTTGCAAGTCTTCCCTACCTGACTGTAGGAGGATAAATCCTGCCCTTGTTGGATTAGCTACACAGCAATGCCCCTGCAGCAGTGCAGAGCAGACCATAGCTTTGTAAAATCTGTGCAGAGTTGTCGCTCTGGGGGCAGAGTCTGGGTCTTGAGGGCTGTGATGAGACTCTCTAAATTCTCATAGAAGCTGGAATCTCAGAAAAGAATTTCCCTCTTGATCAAGGCTCTTTCCACTGGAACACAAGCAACATCTGGTTTTACACCAGAGAGTTTTGACAAACAATATCTTATAGGATTAAAAAAATGTTATTTGTTAGCAATCATCATTCTTCGAGCCACAGGGCTTGGTTTGCTCGATTGAACAGCACATCTTGTCCCCTGTGACACTCTCAAGTATTCCCAAGACAAGCCACACCAGGCTCACAGATCTGACAGAACCTATGGGAGATCTGTGCTGTTCTGGAGCAGCAGCTGGAGGCCAGGCTGGCTGCCCTGAGACTTTTCTCTTGACACTGTATTTGCACATTTGAATCTCTTCTGCTGTGTCTCCCAACACCCAGTAACCACCCTGCTCCCCTCGCCCCTCTTGCTGGCAGAGGCAATGGATGGCTCAGGCATCACTCCACCTGCATGGCCATGGGAAGAACAGGGGCTGAGGAAAGGAGCCTACAAGTGCAAGGTGAGGTAGAAGAGGGTGTGGCCTGAGAGTCTGTAATACCTGCATCACAGGTGGATATTCAGCTACAGCCTGAGTTTATGGAAAGGTGATACATCCCATGAGCAACAGCTACTGGTGAAGTAGCATTCCTTTGCTCCACTGATCAGAAGAGTCTGTCTCTGCACTAACAAGATCTTGCACCAAATTCAAACCCCTTATTTTTGAAGCCTTGAGGCTGCATTGAAGCAGGCAGCTGGAAGTTCAGAGCAAAAAGTACTTACTTCTGTATGAAATATACCTTCAGCCAGCAAAAGGACAGTTCTGGATAAGATGAAAGTAGATCCAGCTTGGGAGGCAGGACAGTATTTCATTATCAGAACTAGAGCAGAAGACATAGTTTCACAGTTTTTCAATCATCTGAGACAGACATTGAAGGAAATGGCTGCAGTGAATCCCCCATTTCTGGCCAACACTTTTATAATGCATTCAGATTTTTCTAGTTCCTCCTGCAAAAGCAACATATAGTTTTGCAATCTTTTTAAGTGGCAGCAAGGACATCGTGTTCCAGTTCCGCATCCCTGATGTATCCATTAACTTGAGTGACTTGGAACTCTTACCTTGAAGCTGTGCACATAATGTTGACATTAAAAAAAAGAAAATGCTGCCAACAGTTGTTGAAGTGCCAAAAAGAAAGTGTTCTGTTCAGGCTCACCCCAACCACCTCATTGTTCCCATCCTATCTTATAGGATAATCAGAAAGTGCCTGTGCAATTCCCCACCCTTTCCTCACTTTCTCTACAGGGAAGCATGAGATCAGCAGCTTTCTCCTTTTGTTCAGTTTTGTCCTTTGCATGAATGCTATTTGTTTTGATTTATTAGAATTTATTTTCTTAAATAGAAAAAAAATCATGGAGTATAATGCAGGGATACCTGCAGCCTGGGGAAGCTGTCTCTGGAGACCCCCTATTGCCAAATCTACTGTACAGAGCACTTAAATTTTGGGTTTCTGCTCCACATTGCACTGTAGAAATTTCATCCTGACTGTAGAGGCAGCACAGGGAGATTAATCTGCCTGGGCTAAAGAAAGCCTTTGTGAATACCACTGTAGTGATTAGCAGGTTTATAATTGCTAATTTGGTATTCCAGTATTTAATGATGTCTCTGGAAGGAGTGTTATTGGTATAGAAATATTTACAAATAGCTCCCAGCTAGCCAGTAAACAAAGACACAAGTCTATTAGTGCTAGGAAATAAATTTCATGCCTGTAACGTGAATATAAGAAACAACAATAGCAACCAAAAGCAAGAAATCTGCAAGATTTAAGAGATATTTTAGCAAAATAGGAAGCACAGTTTGGATAACAACCCCATCAATTACTCACTGTATCTGGTGGGACTGTTACCTGTTTTAGAGAGTTTGGTCACCATGCCAAGTCAATTTATTTTAATCTGTAAAGTTTTTGGCAATGTCAAACCACATATATCATGTATTTAATTCCACATCTAAAATCAGGAATTATATCTACCTTACAAAACCACAAGTACTAGCCATAAAAAAAACAAAACAAAACAAAACAACCTTGGTTGTGCAGAATTCCTTTTGGTAAAACTTCCTGTGCTTTACTCATGCTAATTCTGAAGTCTCTGTGATCAATCCCTTCCTTTCCCAGTTGTACAGCAAATGGGCTAATGACTTAAACTAAATGGGAAAGAGCTTCTGGCCACAAGCTATTTTACACTATTCAAGGCAAGACAGGCCAAAAAGAAAAGTGCCTGAAGTGAGGCCTGGGTAGCCACTGTTCTGGCAGCACAATTTGTGCTTTTAACTACTGGCAGAATAACAAACTGAACAAACTTGAGGTCAAATCAATCCCCAGCCTTAAATACCAGACACTGACTTTAATAACACTCCTTATGTACATCCAATGGCAAAATGACATAGAGGGTGATATTTCCATTATGATTCATTTTCTCAGCCTCACAGGTGCCTGTCATTGCTACCCTGTATTGCCTGGTTTCATAGATTCCCATTATTTTTTATCTAATTTCCAACCATTTTCTGGAGAAATATTTCTAGTATTCTGTCAAAACTGCTGAGGAATATACCCAGCATATACAGAGTAATCTGAAGAGATTACCAAAATTGACAGATTTCCAGTTGTTCAACTTTTCTGCGTTCATCTTTTTGTCTGTCCTTGTCTCTGCTGTAGTAGTTGCCTTCCGTTTTCCCATTTTTTACTGCTTCTTTCCCTCCCCGGGAGACAGCCAACCTCCACATGGGGATTCCAGCAGAAAGGGAAGCAAGGCAAGCTTTCCATCTTCGGCTTGCACCAAGGGTTTCTTGATGAGCAGGGAAGTTGTGTTCTCCACAGCAGTGCCCAGGACTCCGTGGGTTTAGTGGATTTCAGTTGCATGCCATGAGGGATTACCCTAATCTTCAGGTACACAGAGCAGAGGTAATTCACCTTTTAATCTATATTTAGCAAAAGCCTTTCAAGGCACCTCTGTAGTGCAGCTGATTACCTTTAGCACTTTAACACTAAATATTATAGTGGGTAAATGATAGAAGTTTAGAAAACTCTGGGAACACTGGAGTTGAAAGCCCAGACACTATGCATGGTACCATTTCTATCTGTATGTTACTGCCCAGAGCTGGAAATGGTTTACAGAGAGGAACTGTAAGCAAAATGGTCAAGCAATATGGAGTAGAATAGTGGCCTCTAGCTAACAGCTAATTTAGTTCTATTATGGTTGTATCAAAACAATCTCATAGCAAATAAGTCTTACTAGAGATCAGAATAAGAGACATACTTTACCTTTGTGAAAATTCTGCCCATCATATACCGGAAGGAGACAAGGTAACATGATAAATAACAGAAGAACAGGAACAGTTGGTATACAGAAAATAAATAAATAATCAGGGCAGCAGCATCTATTGCTGTGTGACTACTGAATTCAGAGTGTGTTCTCCATGAATTTCTGATGCATATTTCAAGTTGCTTTAGACACTTACACTACCTGTTCTGAAACCAGTGATTAGAAGCTCTGTAACCCTTCTGGTCAGTATTTCTACCTTTGATTATTTGCCCACATGAATGTTCATTGAATACAATGTGTGGTTGTAAGATTTAGGGAACATCCCTCAGATGCAGAGTACCTGAGGGATGTTTTGATACACATAAATAAGTAATTATGTCAAATTATGACCACATTTTCAAGTTTTAGATCAAATTTATATATGGTCATCTAGAAAAGCAAATTAGGCCTTTATATGTTTACGTATCTAATCTGTAGTGTAATCAAATATTCATGGCCTTCAATACATTCTCATAATATATGGGAGAATTAATTGTTCATAGTTGAAAATTTCACCCTTCTCTTTTGTCATTTAAACACATCTAGGGCAGTTGTAGCAGAGGGGGAATGGCTTTAAACTGAGAGAGCAGGTTTACATTAGATATTAAGAAGAAATTCTTTACTGTCAGAGTGGTGAGGCACTGAAACAAGTTGTCCAGAGAAGTCGTGGGTGCTCTATCCCTGGAAATGTTCAAGGGCAGGTTGGATGGGGCTTTGAACATAGAATCACATAGTATCACAATAGAATCATAGAGTGGTTTGGGCTGGAAGGGACCTTTAAAGATCATCTGGTTCCAACTCCCCTGCAGTGAACAGGGACATCTTCAATTAGATCAGGTTGCTCAGAGACCCATCCAACCTGACCTCGAATGTTTCCAGAAGTTGGGGATTCCACGACCACTCTGGGCAACCTGTGCCACTGTGTTTCACCATCCTCAGTGTAAAAAATTTCTTCCTTATATCTGGTCTGAAACGACATTCTTTTGGTTTAAAACCATTCCCTCCTGTCCTGTCTCAACAGTCTCTACTCAATCTATCCTCTCCTAGGGTTTGTGGTAGTGCAAATAAAAAATTCCCTACAGCTTCTCAGGGAACAAAGTGCAGTGTACAACACCTGAATGTGACTTTGCTGACTCCCCTTCACAGAAAGACTGGACAAAGCACCATGTTCTCTACTTATTTAGGGCTGCAGATCAGCCCATTCTGGGCACAGACCCTGGTTGTAAATTGAACAGTTTTTTTAAAAAAGAAATGCAAATAAAAGGAGAGTGAGAAGGAACAAACAGCAAAAGGCAGGGTAGGAGCGGAAGTCTAAAAGTAAAATGAACTTAAAGCCCAAGAGTCTGAGGAGAATCACACAGGCATTCACCAGCCCAACCTCAGCAGCAGGGAAAGAGGGGGCAAGACATGAGCTTAGCAGCCATAACCCCCTCCTGCTGAGCACAGGGGATAAGCATTGGCTGCTGGCACCACCACGGGAATATCAATCCTCACAGACGTGCAGGGAGGTGCTGAGGAGGTTCTCCCTGCTCTAAGTGGCCCACAACCAACATGGCACAAGGGATGGTGCTTCCTGCCACAGCTCTCCTGGCTTCTGCTGCACCTCCATGGCCACAGACACAATACCCTTTGGCTCTTCTGGTGCAGCCAGGACTGTGTTTCCATACCCAAAAAACAAGTGATGTGACAGGGCTCACCATGACTTTCCAGCAAAGAAACTGCATTGTACAATAAATCAGGGTAGTTTTAACAAATGGGCATGACTTAAATATTTCAGAGCTACACATACATAAATAATATAAATATAATAATAGTGACACAAAAATGTTTAAATTTGGGCTATTTGCTGTTCCTGCATTCACAAATTAAGATCTTCTTGTAATTCTTATGAATATTTGTGGCCCACTTTGGGAAAAAAAGCTTTCCTAACCTACCTTACCCATTTAACTGTTGTAGTCTTCAAGCCCACTGGAATTATTCTTAGTGCTAAAATTGCTCCATCACTGCTTTTAATTTGGCCTCATCTCTTACTGTGTTGTGCTTGAATCACAGTTGAAGAATTGATCTTATTACCAAGCATGAAAAACAGAATTTTGGGGAAACTAAATTAACGTATCCACCACTGCAGGTACAGTCCACTAATGAAATTATGGACTAGAAGCTCATGTCCTTGTAGCTAACCTTGTCAGCAACATAAATGTTCATTAAGAACAGGGCGTAATTCAGCTTTTTATTCAGCCAAATCTCTATCTTCAAACAAATCACTACCAGAACTAATTCCTTTGACTACTAAAGTGAAAGATAACTGGAAAAACATTCAGAAAACAAGATATACTTTAACTGTCAAATTGGGAAGACAGTATTTAGTATTTTAAGCTTAGTGGAGTATTCTTTTATATGTATATTTGTATATATTATATAAATATATATATCTACATATGACTCTCGTAGACATTCATGAAGTTATTAAATTAATTTGATGAAGTTGAATCCACTCAGAAACCAGACATTTCCATACAAGTTCAGATATTTTTTTTAAAAAGAACATGTACGATGTCAATGATGAAATAATTTTTTAACTACTTTAACAAGTATGCTTGCTTGGAGGAAGACTATCTCTGTTATGCAACTGACAGTGCAACGTGCAAAAGAAATACTGACCTGGCTGCAGGTTCATTTTCATTTAAGGGGGAGCTGAGAAGGTCTCTTCTGTGGGTGACCATAAATCACACTGAAAAACTCTGGGTGCCTCTTATTCTCCCTTCAACCCCTGACATCATAAACATGCTGTGTTAGGAAATAACACATTCCCTCGGTCTCAGTAGGTAACTACCAGCTGAGCCAGGAACAGCTCCAGTACTACCACCAGAAAGGGAAGGATTAACTCAGGGGCACGTGCAGTTTGGGTTCAGGATATGATGGATGCAGAGAAGTCAAAAGCTTCTTGGAGGCAAAAGAGAACTTCTCCATCACTGGATCACAACTACTCTGGCCACTATCCCTGAAGCCAATTTCCTGTACTCCTCCACGGCAATGTGGTTTTTACTGGAACTTCAGATGTGAATGCTAGAGCCTAGCTATTTGAGAAGCAGACCTTTGAAACAGTGTTTGTGAACAGTTTTGGTATTTTAAAGCGATTTCACTAAATATGTTATCTAAAAATCTTAACAATGTGACCCTGACTGATGGAAGTGAAAAACTATTCTTAGGTAAGATTAATGCTGTGCAGGAGATGATCACAAGGTCCAGGGCCCAACAAAACTTGGTGCCCAATTAAGTGTTTAGTCTCCATAAAAGGCTGAGATGATGCTATATACACAAATGGGAGGGGTCATGGCTTTTTTATGGCAATAGAGCAAATTGGTTCACTAGGTTACCACTTTCTGCAGACACCAACAACCATATTGCAAAATCCCAGCCTTGTGACATAAGCTATCATGGTCCAGTTTCTTGAGTGTATGGTAGGAAGCATGCTTTGTAAACTGGCCTTCTGTTTTATTAATTTTCAAGGATAAAGCAATTTTTATCACCAAAGAATTCAAGTTGAAAAAAGAGATAATTTTTTTAATGTGTTTGATTATATAATTGAAGCTGGGGATAAAATGGGATCAGATCACCTAAACAAATGCACTTCCATGTTCAATAGCATTTTCTAAAAATAAAGAAGACATCATCTTAAGAGTAATATTAGTTTTAGAGATATGTATTTCATAAGGCTCGAAAGTTTTCATTCTGTTTATAGTTGCACGTCTTAGTGTGATAAAGCGTTCTCTTAAAGTCTGCTTATACACAGATAAAGGAAAACAGCCACATCAAAAATCTGAATGGAGATTATATAGCATAGACAAATCTGAAGTTTGGCATCTGCTAGGAGTTCAAAGCTTGTTTTATTCTTTAGATTAAGTGGTTTGTGTTCCACTGATGTCAGCAGTAGAGCAGGCATAATTTTCACTTTCAAAAAATGTCTGATTTAAAGCTTAAAGCATTTGGGTCATTACTATGGGAATAGCTGTTGCTCAAGCACAGGAGACTGCCACACAGTTGGAATCAGTGGTGTGTTTTGGTATTTTGTCAGGAATATGATCAAAATGAAGAATTTCAGAAAGAAAACTTTCTGAGTTTCATTTGATTTAACATTTTGCTTGTGCTCCAGAGATAATCAGTATCATATGCATCTTGGAAAGCAAAGTATAAGCTAAGGCTCAGGAAGGGTAATAAAGTGAGCCCACCAAGAAATCATATATTCCATTCTTCATTTCCATAACCAACCTCCTTATTTGCAGGAGCTGGCACCATCAGTGTTTGGGGGGGTGTGCACCAGCACAGCCTTGATGGCCACGATAACCACTGTCCCTCAGGGTCACGGCTGAGAGGCGAGTGCAGGGTCCTTTCTGCAGAAGGCTTGTGTCACTGTATGCGGGTTGGGAAGGGGGGTGGGAGGAAAAGATTGCCCAGAAAGAGAAGATGGATGTGGGTAAACATTGAACAAACCTTGAGAATGAAAATTAACAGCCTCTTTTGCAGTTTCCTTGGCACCGGCAGTCTTCCTGCTGGAGCTCAGCCTTTGGCAAGCCACTGGGATAAGAAGTTTGTCAGACTGTCTTGGTGCTTTGGAGAAATGCCTGACTGTGGCTGGGGACAGCAATCAGATGCCATCAGCCAATCCCACTTTCAGGCATTTTTATTTCTCATATATTGAAGTGTTTGTCCTTGTTTCCCTCCTGGTGAAGGGTTTGCAGATCTGTCCTCCCAAGCTCCTCGCCAATCCCTGACTTTTTTTCCTTTAGATTTGCTGTTCCTTTAGATTTGGCCACTGCCCCTGGATGTTTTTTGCCCTTCTGCTTTACCTTATTGTTTCTCTTGATATGGACAACATTGGTATAGTTTAAGTGTCTGGTTTAGAGACTTCTGAAGACTCAAAATCATAGAATCATAGAGTCATAGAATCATAGAATCATGGAATCAGCCTGGTTGGAAGGGACCTCTGAGATCATCAAGTCCAACCCTTGATCCACTACCACCATGGTTATTAGACCATGGCACTAAGTGCCACATCCAGTCTCATCTTAAAAACCTCCAGGGATGAAGAATCCACCACTTCCCTGGGCAGCCCATTCCAATGCCTGATTACCATTTCCATAAAGAATTTCTTTCTAATATCTAACCTAAACCTTCCCTGGCACAGCTTAAGACCATGCCCTCTTGTGTTACTGATGCTGCCTGGGAGAAGAGACCAACCCCCACCTGGCTACAACCTCCTTTCAGGAAGTTGTAGAGAGTGATGAGGTCTCCCCTGAGCCTCCTCTTCTCCAGGCTGAACAACCCCAGCTCCCTCAGCCTCTCCTCATAGGACTTGTGCTCAAGTCCCTTCACCAGTCTTGTTGCTCTTTGCTGGACCTGCTCCAGCACCTCAATATCCTTCCTGAGCTGAGGGGCCCAGAACTGGACACAGCACTCCAGGTGTGGCCTCATCAGCACTGAGTACAGGGGAAGAATCACTTCCCTGGACCTGTTGGCCACACTGTTCCTGATACAGGCCAGGATGCCATTGGCCTTCTTGGCCACCTGTGCACACTGCTGGCTCATGTTCAGCTTCCTGTCAATCCAAACTCCCAGGTCCTTTCTGCCTGGCTGCTCTCCAGCCACTCTGTCCCCCGCCTGTAGCACTGCATGGGGTTGTTGTGGCCAAAGTGCACGACTCAGCACTGGGCCTTGTTGAACCTCATCCCATTGGAATCAGCCCAACTCTCCAGCCTGTCCAGGTCCCTCTGCTGAGCCTTCCTTCCTTCCAGCTGATCGACACTCCCCCTCAACTTAGTGTCATCTGCAAATTTGTTGATGGTGGACTCAATCCCCTCATCTAAATCATCGATAAAGATATTAAACAGAATCATTGCAGTAGGGTACAGAGGCTTACCTTGAGGGCATTTGTCTGCTTACGGCACAGGCCAGAGCTCATCTTTTAGTTGCTTGGAAGTATAAAAATGCACATTTTGTCTCAAGTCAAATCCTGACAGATATGGATTATCATTATCATGAAACCAATCACTACAACTGCAATTAATTTGGACCTCTGTAAGTGACACTTGAGCTCTGGTAAGTGATACAATCTCAGACCTGAAAAAATAACATAAATGTGCATCAGTACTCTGCATTGAAGATTCAGTTTTTGACAGAGCTAACACAGATGTAACAGCTCCCTTTCAATGGGAATTTACATTTTCATTTCCCACCTCAGATTCAGCAGTACTAAAGTAATCCTGCACCTTTATATCAGGCAAGCATAGGAAACAAGAATTGTTTTATGTAAGTAAAGGCACCAAAGAGATGGGTTAGATGATACACTGAATCCAGCTATGTAATTGCTTCCTTGCTGATGGTCTCAAAAAAACCTTTCCACAGAGTAAATCAAGTGATGATAAACATGATTTCTCAGGAACATAATGCCTTCCTTCATTCCCTACAAATCAGAGTGACAAGATAATTATAAGGAATACTTCATAGAGAAGAAATTGTGGTCTCAGCAAAGATCCACAGAAAGAGGCAAGAAACAAGCCTAAGCAGTAAGCAAAGTAACAAGCACAAAAGCTTTACCAGATATTGGCATACCAGAAAAAAAATAATCTAATTGGAATTAGGACTCATTTTGCATAGGATGCTCCATGCTGAAATTGTAGCAAGAATAGAATGAATCTTTCTGACACTTGGGCGTCTGACACTGCTGCCAGTGATGATCCCAGAGCAGACCATCCTGAAAGAACTCTCTCAGTAGCAAGAACAATTTTGTTGGAGATGTCTTCAGACACTGCCCTTTCTAACAAGACTTCTACATTTAACCTGGAAGTTTCAGTGAGACATCCCATAATCCATCTTTCTATAATACATCCAGCTCTGCCAGATCAGCTGAACAAACAACCTTCATTTATGAAATTACTGGTATAAAAACACTATTAAAATTGCACTCACCGGTTTATGGAAACCTGTCAAGACTTTATGCTTTAGTAGATACAGACTGTTTGAATAGAAAAAAATTACACAATATATGTCCTCTCAATTGCTACAGAGCTTTGTGGATATTGGGAAGGTCTACCTTTCACTTATGCTTGGTCTAATAGACATTATGCTGAAAATGTTTGACTTGGATGAGATGCAGAAGATAACCCAGCTGGTAACTTTCCATCTTGTCAGGAACATTAAGCCCATTCCCTCAAATAAATTGCTAGTTCAGTTTCATGTGTCTGCTGGGGCTGAATGCCCTGGTACAGCAAGATGGAAAAAGACAGATTCAGCAGCAACCACAGAGATCAGGCTCAAAATAATTTGGCAGAAATTGGGCCTTGGATTGGCACAGTGCCTGGAAGTGAATTATATCCATGCCACTGGACTTAGTGGCCTTTCTCATATGGTCCTTACTATATATTCTTACAGTGACTTAGCATCTACCTCCATTTCTGTACTTATTGCCTCAAATATCTTCAAAATACCAATATCATAACTATTAGAAGATTTCTAGTGATGATATGTTTGACACCTAGAAGTCTCATCTCTCTAACTTTAGTTTTTCCTATTTGTTAGTAATTTTGGATTAATTTTTGCTGTTCTCTGTCCTTCCCACTCCATTTCCTGGTACAAATTTCTGTCAATTCACTGTGAATGTGGCTGTTTGGCCATCTCCCAAGCTTGAGAAGGCTTCAGTGAAAGTACAGGAAAGGAAATTGTAGTCAGAAAAGTACAGAGATTAGGGGAAAAGATACTCAGAACAAAACTCTGACTTTCTGCCAGAATATTGACTTTGCACTGGTTGGCAGTGGAGCTGCACTGTCTGAGAGCAGCTGTCACTCTGTGGGAGGAAAAGGATTGGTCATCATGAAGGATGTGCAGCAGGCCTTCATGGGCCATCATTCCCTGTGTAGGCACAAGGGATATAAGGCACCTCAAAGAGAGGGGCTATTGCATGGGGTAGCAGCACTGAACTCTGTAACTTATACCTGTTTGGAAGACAGTCTCACCAGTCACAGCCAGCTCTAAATTGGGTTGTTTTCAGTACTGGTGAAGCATCTTGAGTACCTTGTTTTTTTAGTTTCATTTTGAAGGCTTTTATTCAGGATATGGCAAATGGGATCATTGTGACCTCAGCTCAGCTCCATCTGCTGATAGAGACATTATTTTGGGGCATAATGTCACAATTGCTTTAAATAATTTAGACTGAAAACCTCCAGGATGATGCCTGCAATGGAAATCATAATGCCTCCTCTCACATCCTGCTCTGGGAAAATGTCTAGAAGGAAGATGAAAACCTGAACTCTGCTCTCCCTCCCTCCTGCAGGTAGGGAAAGGCTGTGCATGGAAACTCAGCTACTGTCTGCAATGCAGTGCAGGTTTCTGAGCTCGCTCTGGGTTAGCTGGCCAGGGCCCCACTGGAAATGGAGCTTTGGTGCCTGGTTGTCAGCAGGGAGGTTTGTCCTGTTACAGTGGCCACTCTGCTGCTGCAGTGTGAGACACAGAGCAGTTTGAAGCTCCTGAGGGTTTGTGCTCAGGGGAGAAAAAGACAGAGAGAGGAGGCAGGGCAGCACAGAGGTGCAAAGCTTATGGGAACCAGACCAAGGATCTCTAAAATTTGCCTCCTGCTTTAGTTAACTTGGAATTAACACCCTGCATTCTTGAAGGATGCATCTGACCATACACTTCTTCCTTAGGTGGAACTCGAGTGTTCAAAAAAATCATGACTGGCTGAAAACAAATAAAACACCCACAGATTGTGCCCTTTGGCTCTGAGCCAGTGGGGTGTACACTCAGCAGTTTTTTCAAAAACTGGAGATGTGCTTCTTCACGAGAAAATCCCTGAAAGTGAAAATTCCCACGTAACTGTCAGGGTCCAAGGATGATGGGCTGGAGGAAAAAAACCTGGTGTTGCAAATCTTGCTGTGAAATGGGGGCAGTTGAGAACATCCAGTTGCAGGAACACAGGTATGTTGCAAAGTCTGGATTGTTTTGCTTATTAGTGCTACAGACAACGACCACTCCAGCCCATCTCCAATGTCTAGCCCATTTCCATCCATTCAAAATATAACTTGACTGATATTATAAGTCAATAATGGTGGCTTTCTGTGTTAGTTTATAGGCAGGTTTCTTGAAAGACAGCTGCTTTTGGCTTTTGAACAACAGCCAGCATTCACTGAAAGCAGTGTACAAACAACTTCTTACTGGAACAGGTCAGGATGTTGTCCATCCTGTTCCCAGTGCACATTGCCCCTACCACTGACATCCCAACCACACTGGCAATATAACTGAGTTCCAACAGAAAAAGACTGAAGGGCCATGGACACTAAATTCACATCCCACCCTTGGAAATTATTTCTGCCTAGTGAAACTGGAAATAAGAGTTGTAAAGCGCATCAACAAAGAGGACTGCCCAGCTGTACCCATGTTGAACATTATGGTGGAGGAAACCTCATCTATAAAAGCCACTCATGCCCTAAGCAGTTTTTTCAATTAGGAACTCCCACTGAAATTGCAGATTTAAAAACAGCCTTGGTTAAGGCAAGGGATATATTTTATTGGAAGTAATCCTAGATACACTGAAATTACTTGCAAATTTTAATTTATTTCAGCAGGATGGAACCTTGACCACTTTTGATGGAGTGGAAATGAGCTCCATAGGATGGCAAGGCATATAGCTTTTCACATGTTTCTGTGCAGGAATTTGAAGAAGGGCATCCTCCCTAACATGCATGTAACAAAGTACAGTCACTGTTCTACTGTTCCCAGCCTCTTTACATCCTTTATACACATTAGGCTGAATTCAGCTGCTATCTGATTTCACAGATTATCTTTGATGCCCAAGTTGTACTACATGACTGAAGAATTCAATATCGTGAGCAATTATAAATTAATTAACATAGATACACACTAAGCAGTTGGAGTGTATGGCAGTCTACAAACATCTCAATGCTAAGTTTTAAAAATCCCAAGTGACTGTCCACAGTAACACATCTGGAAAGCTCAGTTTTCGTTTTTACCAGTGACAGCTCACAGAGCTGGATCCTGGTCCTTTGTCCAGTCACTCTTCCTAAGCAGATATCCTCATCTATCCCATGACTTTCTGAAGTCAGCAGACCTCTGTATGAGAATCAGCAACTCTCTTCTTATTCTCAATGGTAAAACTGAGGCAAAGGAAGTAAGAATGAAAGAAAGAAGGAAAGAAAACACTTCATTTCTGATAAATCAAATGAGCTAATCAAATATAGTGAGGAAAGTCCCTGCAGAAATGTATTTATAACACACAAACCAGTCAGTGACAGGGAGAATGACTTGAGCAAGTTAAGTCTCCAAATAATCCATGAGGCTTCAAGTTGGCAAGAACGCTACAGAACCAGACGTAGGCTGTGAATCAGCAGCTCTGGAATGCCAGCGCAGAAGGAATGGCAGCAATGATCCAAGTGGGGACAGAGGCATGTAGAAACTGCTCCAAGACCATTTTAGCAAAGCACATGTTTCTAACATATATATATGTCCCTGTGATGGTAAAATAATGGTTCATATGCTTTCTAGTTTATTTCCTCAAAGCATTAATTGAGGTCAAAAAGACTTCTCAATATCTTGAACAAATGAAATCTTCTGCTGACTAGACACTAAGGCAAAATTTAAAGTTAAAAAACATGCTTTAGAAAGACCTATTTGCTGGAAAGTGGAGGCAAAGTGCTGAATTACTGCTGCTTAGTTTCCAAAATCTGTATTCCATAGACTGACTTCTGCTCTGGCTGGCACTACAACAGGCTGAGGAACAAGCAGAGGGAAGTGATCCCATGCTCCTGGCAGTCTGGTGCCAAGGGCAGGATTCCTTTCATCGGGTGGGGATAAGATGCATGCTGTGGGCAAGAGCAGCATTTGTTCCCAGCTAACTTTGTCTGTTTGCTAAATAGTCCTAAGACAGATGCAGGTCCAGTGGGAGGGCTGGCATGTATCCGTACCCTCACCCTCCTGACTGCACGCTCTCCTTGGCAATGGGGGATGCAGGATTTTTGCACTACCCAGACTTCACTGCTAAATATCTTTTGACTCTGTGAAAAGATACTTATATAGGTCAGTGAGAGTGCTTATACCATTTTCTTCTCAGCAGTGTCACTCATTTCCTCCCCCCCATGAGAGGTGAGGGACACCAAAACAGTCTTTGGCCTCTTTGGTCCATTTGAATTCATAGTCCCTGTGCCCTACTAGAGAAAAATTAGATTGGGGTCAATAGAGAAAGCAAATGAAGCTTCTGTTTTTGGAAAGAGGAAAAGCACATGATACTGCTGGAAGAATTATCTTTATTTTCTTCAATTAAGCCATGCTTCAGGAAATTTTGCGGGGGTTAGAATATATTTATTTAAGCTTCAAATGTCACTCATTTCATGATTAGTTTTTCTTTTCTTTCCTTTTTTGTGTTGAACAGGAAAAAATAATTGATTTACAAAATTCTAACAACAACTTTTCATCCAGCTTTCCAGAAAAAAGCTTTAAAAAATTTCTCTATCAGCTGACTGACTGTGAGTATACCCTGGTCTGCTCAGCGTACAAAGAGACCATTGTCAATAGTCAGAAAACACCTCAACACTTCAAACAGAAATCACATGAGAGGACCTTTCTGGTGACCAGATTGATCAGTTGGCAAGAGGAGGACTGATAGCGATGAGAAGCCTACTCTGTTTGTGTTTACAGTTACCACACAGGCTGCTTAGGATATTTTTATTTATTTTTTTCTTGTGACTCTGCTGTCAGCAAAGTAAAATATCTTTACAACTTCCATAATCTTCCTGAAGATGTATTTTCCTTGAAAGCCATTTCAGCATTTTGAGGGAGGAGTAATCCTGTCACCAAGGAAGCAGGAATTGTTTTCTTCTTTCAATTAAAAATTAGTTCTAGCTTTGACTAGTTCCTCAAATTACTTTGTCTAGTCCAGAATAGCAATGCCGAGTTCTTTTCAGAAAGAAGGATAGCAGCACTTTTTTTTCCTATAGGAGTGACTTCTCTGGGTTTAATTTGGATGAAGATGGGACAGGGAAAAAACAAAACAGAACAAAACCCACAATAAAACAACAAAATAAGATGAGAATTTCTAGTGTTCCGTTCTGCTTCTCAGCTGAAAGATCCCATCCAAGATGGTAATGCACTGTTCCATGGGTTGTGGTCAGGAGGAGAACATTGTTTTCAGAGGACAACTGCAAACTCCATTCCTTAGGCTGGAGCTGTGCTGTGCTCTGAGGCACAGGGCTAAATGACATTCTTTTCAGTCTCACTATGCCCAAACTGAGACTTAAGGGAAATTTTGTAATAGTCTCTGTGGGCCTTCTGTGCTCATTGCATTTACAGCTGCAACAGCCTGAGTGAAGGGAGAAGCAGCAGCATTTTTCTCCCATTTCTAATGTGTCTCAGACTTAACTTGAAAAGAACACTGGTAGAATGAGAAATGTTCTGGCTTCACTTGCTGCTGCCCAGATTGATGCCACGTGTGATAAAAATGGTAGTTTGGGTGCTGAGGACACCTCTGTGCTGGGAACTGGCCTCTTGCTCCTTGCAGAACACCAAGCAAATACCTGGCAGCAATATGTTGCTGCCAATGAGGGAATTGACCCGAACTATTTGTTAGAAGTATAAATTATGCCTCCCATTGCAAAGCACCTGGGCATTTAGAAATTTGGAAGGGTTTTTTGTACTGTTCAAGCATGAAAGGAAACTCCTCAAACAACTGCCACTTTTTGTTCCAATTACTGAACCGTGAACCTAATCTTGGTCTTATAAAAACAAAAGCTGGTTCCTATTCAACACCTCTCCTCCAACAGAAATCAGAATAAGGAACTACCACATGTATTTCACATGCAGGTGACCTGCTATGCCTGCTAAATTCTTACAGACAGTGTATGATCTGATTTTGATTCATTGGTTGCTTAAGTAATACAGATGTTTTGCTCTCCAAAGTAAAAAGCAGAAAAGACAAAGTAAAACAAAATGTAAAAAACCCCTACCAATTCTATGCCTAAGCTCGTGTTTGCAGGTCAAATAAAGCAGAACTGT
The DNA here is from genome assembly GCF_025592945.1 of Manacus candei. Lineage (NCBI taxonomy): Eukaryota > Metazoa > Chordata > Aves > Passeriformes > Pipridae > Manacus > Manacus candei. The sequence continues at coordinate 10,436,782 of NW_026138104.1, read as the reverse complement.
TTGCAATTTTTTCTGAAAAGTTTATGGGCTTGCATATTATCTCACTGAGCAGAAAATGACTGATAAATGTAAAAATGAAGAAAGACCTCAGCAGTAGAAGTATGAGACTTCAATAAATGGTTTAAAATAAGTCGATCTGCATCTTCAACTAGAGACCAGGGATATGGTTCCGTGTTTGATTCTTTGCCAGTTATGCCTCTGGGACTTTGTCTTTGCACTTGTAACCCAGGCAGAGAAATGGCATGCAAGAGAGAAAAGTGCTGGAAAAGCTCATTCATGCCTCTGTAAATAGCAGTTCTTGCCTTGTACGGGCACTGGGAATGCTTTTTTAATGAAGATTCGGTGAATACCCAAGCAGCCTCAACACTGAAGGATCCTACATTGCTTTACAAACTTCATGCAGACATACAGGGTAAGAGTAAAATGCATCTGCAAAAATAGCTCAGTTGATCTGCAGCTAGACTTGTGCTATTAATTAACTTTTTGATATTGAATGGTTTCTTTACATGCATTCCAAGATAACCACTAGCTGTAAAAAGCCAATACTTGGGTCTGTGTGTACAAAACAGAGTGGATGCAGAGCAAACAGAACCACTATGAGTTTGGCTTAGTCTACGTGTCCTTTCCATTACATTCCCAACCTGAACTGCAAGATAGAGATGATGATAATTTCACATTGAGAAGCTAAAATACATGCCCTAAGAAAAGAAAAGAAAACAGTTTGTACTTTTCCAAACTGAAAGAAAAAGTTTCATTCAGTGACTCATGGCTATTTAGTCAGGATTGTTTATAGCACATTGTCAGACACCTGGCAATCAGCATATTGCCAAAATAATATAATACAGTCAGTTGTACAGACACAAGGTTTGTGATTTGAAATAACATAGCTTGCTTGGGTAAATGTTTCAAATTTTGTCAATGATAGATTTGTTCTTCGGACAAAATAATTAATTCTGTCAAAAAGGATGTTTTCTTGTGGCAAACTCAGAAATAACAAAACATTTATGATACACATCTATTGCATTCATTTGCATAGTTCTAATTCCAATCATCTGTCATCTGATTGATTATCTCTGTGACATGAAGCTCCATTAACAGTATGCAGAGAGTTTGAATTTTAGCAGCATGTCATCATATGCATGTAATGTTAAGAGATGATACTCTTCAGTCGTCGATTTGACTCATCTAAAAACACCATATGGTGAAGCATAAAAAATCCAAAGGAAATCCATTCAATCAAAATAATTCTTTTATATTTTGACTTCAGGATATAAAACTTCCATAGTATTATTCATCAACTTTCTTCGATTCTTTAGGAAATGACAAGCATTGCTGCAGGGTTAAAACTGGACAAAAAATTCATAGGGATGGTTTGAATGACTACTGTTTTATATAGATGAATCAGACTGTGAGCACTTGCTTCGGGAGTCTGAAATTAGAATACTAAACAATTTCCTATCTTCAAATCCTACATCTTGAATGATGTGGAATTCATTATTTTCGCTTATAAGTCAACATTGGAAACATCCTCTTACTGGGAAAAAAGAACTTGAAAAGACTGCAGAAATGTTCAAAATATTGATACTGCTCTTCTATTTAAATTTGATTTTGATCGTGCATGCTGAGAGTTTTATGATTTGATTCTAAATTATTGAAAAACTTTAAACTAAAATAAGGACTGTTGCATATGCTGGAGCTTATGAAAATGAGCTGTGTACTTAGAGGAAAAAGAAAATAGCAAAAATATCTTTTAACATAACATATCATACCTTATTTTTCATACCATTGTCTTCATTATCCCTTCCAAAAAAAGATGATCACTTTGATAACCACATAAAGCAATACATAAATTAAAAGGAAAAGTGCATGCTGTGCTCTATCAGTGGAATGTCTGATTTTGATCAATGAAAAGTGTCAATTTAGTACTTATAATACACCAGTAGATCAATTGTTGTAGTGCTGTGCGGGTAGATAACTTCACTACACAGTTCTGTCCTTAGGGTTTGTTTCCACTCAATTTGGTGTGTGTTCATTGATATGGATGTTTCTGTTCCCATCTGGTAGGGAAAGCACAGACCAGTCCATCACTGCAGGCTGATTAGTCAGCCTGTAAAGGATGCCATTCTGAAGCTGATTGTTCCCTACTTTTTTTTTTCAAACATAACACAGGCACTTGCCAAATTTGTCTCTTTGACATAAAAGTAAAAGGTTTTTTTAACACACTTTAAAACCTAGTTTCAGTTGTTTGGTTTTGCTTGGATTTTTTTGGTGGTTTTTCTTGTTGTTGTTTGTTCATTTGTTTGTTTTGTTTTGTTTTTAACAGAGAAATTGCAACAATAGGACAGACAAAGCAATTAGAAGTCACCGCACGGGGAAAGAGGGGATGGAAGTGCATGGGCGCCAGAAGTGCAGTTATCACAGAACCCTGGAATAGCTGAGGCTGGAAGTGAGCTCTGGAGATCATCTAGTCCAACCCCTGCTAATGCCCTGTGCCTTTCACTATGCACACTAATACCATTTGGTAGCTTCTGTATGCTCATAACTCATGTCAGACTCCAATCAGCCGTTTCAGAGAGCTAATGACAAAGCTCTCACAGACAGTACTTCAGCACAAAGTTGGAATCAATAATGTTTTAATGGATTCTATTTGATCTTTGCAAAATCCAGAGAACCAATTTGATTCTGCGTCATTGGAACACTTTCCTTCAAATGAGTGCCAAACACATCCTCTGCTTTAGAAAAAACTGCTCTAAAAAATGTACTATTTCACTCTGAGTGTGCAGCACGTCTGAAACACTCATGTAATTAGAAATTATGTCCTGAGACTGATGCATTGATGCTATCAATATATTGCATATTACTGCATGTCTTATTACAGTTTTCTGGAAATCTCCTTAAGGTGGATCTAAATTTACATTTAAGAGTTCCATGAGTAAATTTAAGCATCTGAATGAAACTGCCCTATTTAGGAGTCCAGCTCAGTATTCATCCTACCTAAGCTTTAGGCATCTAGGACTTGGCTGTCCAAAGCTAAGTTAGTTTACTTGGGCTCTTTTACAAAGAGTCACCAGAAGGTAAATGGTCCTCTCCAGAGGACAATTTATCTCACCTATCAATGACATAGATCACCTTCTGGGGTGTTTAAATTTTTTCATAGACGTTAAGGGGAGGCTAGGAAGACTAGCTTACATGCTAGTTTCTCAATGCTTATAGTAGATTAGTTGGGATGTACTCTAGGTGTTAACTGTTCTGTTTAAGTGTTCTGGTTGTTTGACACTCTAGGAAGCTTCTCGCCCCAGGAAGGTCAAAAAAAAAGAACATAACACCTCTGTGGCAGGCTGAACTTCAGCTTTCCTCATTCAAAATGCTGAAGAGACTCTCCTGGTCACCAGCCAGACTAGAGAACATGAACACAAAGGTTCCTACATACTCTGGTATACGACGTTTTCTTAGACAATCTGTTTTTTCTTGATATTTCTCAAAAAAAAAAAAAAGTTAGCAGAAGAACAGTGTTCCCACACACAAAAGATTACTATTTTGCCTGATTTTTTCTTTGCAGGAGTGATCTCAAAAAATTAATAATCAATTAACCAGTTGACAGCAACTTTAAAGTCTTGTTTATGTGATTTTGCCTCTTTTAATGTTGAACCTTGAGGAGAGATCAAAGCAATGAATATTGGTAATCTCATGGGAAGCCTGTCAGAAGCAAACCAAACCTTTGCTCCTTTTTCAGTGTTTTCATTAAGTTACATAAATATCCTTGCTAGCAATGCAGTAAATTCTGTTGACCATGTATAAAAAGGAGCAGAATTCAGCTTATTACCTAATACATAATTACCCTGTCTAGCTGGAATAAAAAACAAAACTAAATTACTTTTGTCACTTGTATGTGCAGATAAAATCCTTACAGACAAAGAAATGGATTTGCTAAGTAAAAGTCTATCATGTTCAGAGATTTTTTTCTCAGAGCAGAAATGCTGTTTAAAGTAAAAGAATTCTACACAGCAGAACACACTGGTGGGAGCACTTTGCTGTATTTTCATTAATATATATGATATTTTCTGAAAGGGTTTCCTCTGCAATCTTGTATATCTCATAAAACCTTCAGTAATCTTAATAAAGACCTATACCACATTGGACTTCTTAGTTAATTGTAGTGTGATTTGACCAGCATGCTTGTACTTGTCTTTTTTAAAGACCAAGTCATGCTGTTGAGCTGGGAAGTACAAAAAAGGGAATGCCTGTCTCCCAGGGTAAGAGCTGTACCACTTCCCACATCTACGTGCAGAGAGGAAAAACGAAAAATGTGCTTTGTAATCAGAGTAAAAACCAGCTCTTTTAACATATTCAACATTCACAAAATGCTCAGTAGGGATTTCTTGAGAAATCTTTAATTTGGCCAAGAAAGAAGAGCCCTAAGCAGGTGAGAGGCACAAGCAGCAGCTTTACAAGCTTACAAGCACTGCTTCTCGTTGTCTGGGTTCAGGTCTTAGCACAGTCTAGAACACAGTAACAGAGTAAAAAGACTACTTAGGTCACTGAATGGTGTCCCAGGCAATACAAGAACCACTGCAACAAATATTTGTTTTAAAAGAGCCATGCAGCTCCTCCACGAACAAACCCGTACCTCAGCCTACACACTCCTGATGGCCCACAGACCTGAGGCACAAAGGAAAAGGACTAAAGATGTACCTCTGGGGTACCATAAGAAGAAAGCATGAGTGGTCATTTCCCAACATCCTTACAGCAGCGAGAACTGGAAGTAAATTGACCAAAAGATCCTAAGATGTTCCAAGAGCTTCTAACGCCAGAAGCGACAGCAGTGTCTCTCCCTGAGCACTGAGCCCAGCACCCTGACTCCCAGAGATAAGAAACAGAAATCCTGTAACGGGAGGCTAAAGCATTGCAAACACACAGAATCTCCTCTCCAACATGCATTTGGGAATCAGCACTACCAATAAATTGGATACAAAAGAACAGTTATCTCAAGGTTTAATTCTAACTTCAGAGTCATTCTTATCTTGTTTTGGGATCCCTATCCATAAACTTATCAACCTCCATCTTAAACCACTTTAAGTTTCTTATAGCAATGTACCATTGTTGTCTACCTTTTCCCAGGGAAATCTAGCCATGGGGAATACAACAGGAATGTAATGCATTTTTTCTATTAAAACAGCATGAACTTGTGTTTTAACCCTTACATTGTTCTGCTAAATATTACACATCTAAAATAACAGTGACCAGTGCTGCTTTCTGTAGATCAGGCTGTACCTTCAAGCAATAGAAGTAAGGCTGATGTATCTGTAATCAGTGTAATCTGTAATCCTTACACAGAAAGGACAGCTGCTCCACATAGTCAATTCATGCATTAAACACTACTACAATTAAATTTGCAAGTCCTGGATTAAATGCATACTTTTTTCAAGGCAAACTAGGACTGGTACCCATCTATGCCACTGAGACCTATGAGATGCTGATGATGTTAGAGAGGGAAGATTTTCAGAAATAGTGATGGGATTAAAGAAGTATTTTTTTCCTCTCCCATTTTTTAAAGAATTTGGAGAATTATATCTGGTCTGGATACTTGATCACCAATTTTATTAACAGAGAGAAATTTAAATGAGATTTTAATATCACATGCAGAGTAACTATTCTGCAGAGCCATGACTGGGTAGAGGTCTGGTGGATGAGGTAAGAGGGACTAAAGGACACACAGGGCTTCAAATCTACAATGTCTTTAATAACCTTTTACGGGCTGATCTGCCAAAGTGCAATGACCAATGAACCATGTGCTTCAACTTCCTTGCTCTCAGCTCCCAACCCTCTTCTTATATCCTAAGCCTCACATACTCTTCAAGGTAGATCTTTAATCCCATATCATCGAACCACACTCAAAGGAAAGCAGTGCTCTATCACCCCTGCCTGCTGCCTGTTAAGTGCTTGGCCAGCACAAGGGGCACATGGAAAATTCTGATTTTACTCACATTATGCTATGTAAGTTCCAGCTGCTGCAAAGGGCACTGTTTGCCATTTCAAAGGACATAAACCCTAATGAAAAATTTATTATATATCCTCCCCCTTCAGCTGGTGACAAGTCTAATGCTTTCTGGGAGTTCAAAAAATGGAGACTATACCAACTGAAGAACCCATTTCATTATTTTTCCACCCAAGTACAAACCCTGTCTTCACAGCTGTAATGAAGGAAGGAAGCATTCTTTGCCAGGAATGGTAATACTATGGTTTCTGAAAGAGATGAGTATGGACAAATCAGAACACAATTATTCAAGAGGCGTGGGATTCACCAAAGCAGTTGTACTATTCTATTTTTTCTCTGTATTTTGGTAATCTCTTATAATTTTCTACAAACCATAGGAAAACAACAAGGTTGTTGATGTCTAGTGAAGAAGACAAATTTAGAGTACCACAGTCAAAAGGATTAATAGCTTTTAAGATTAATCCATGTCTTCTAAATATAAGAAATAAACGGGGTTTCATAAATTGTTCTCACTGTTCCTTTGTCTTTGCCCATGTTATTCACCACTTTGGTAGGCACCATGACAGAGAAATCAAATTCTAGAGAATTTGATAACTGGAGTGATGCAATAGAAATCATTGTGGCAACTCTGCGACAAAGAGAAAAACTGCATCCCATCATCACTACAAAAGAAAAGAGGATAAGGCATTGTGAGTGGAGGAGAGAGCAGATAAACAAGGAGAGGCAAAATCATACAAATCATGGAATGCAAAACCAATGATCTCTAAAGTTGTGAAGGCATTTAAGGAAGAATTAAATATTATGGGGCAAGAAAGGTTTTATTAGTAGCTATACTTCTTTTGAACTGCTTGAGATGCCTGCTGGACATTGGGAAAGCAACAAATGTATCAGGAAAAACCATTACAGGGCTAGATAGACAGGGTAGAGCTATATAAAAGCTGAAAAGTGACCACCTTCGTGAATGAAATATGGATGAGACGGAAGTTTACTTAGGATGACACAAGCTCTTTAGATGTTGCCAAAAAGTGATTAGTACCTGTCTCATCTCTTACCTGATTTTCTTTTCTTTACTCAGCCACTCCTTAGTGTGCTAAATCAGCACTTTAGCACCAAAGCTTCCTAATAACCACTAAGAACTGCTGCTTTCCCACATACTAACTCCATGTCGTAAGACCTGGCAAACATCCAGACTAGAAAGAAAAAAAAAAAACAGAAGGAAGACTTTTACTAAACAACTAGAAAACTTGGTGAAATCTCTCTACTATATCCTGTGGCCAGCACGGTAAATAAGGTTGGTGAAAATGTGACTGAGGAGATGGAAAAAATTACGTGAATTGCACTATGAAAATACTTGTGCATGCACACACTCCCCCCACGTCCCCTCACTCCCTTCACCTAGGGCAGCACTTACCCATTTATGGGAAGATTAGAAGTCAGGATGGTGAGTCTGTGTGAGATGAGCAGGAACTTCACATGAAAGGTTAATTTTGAAGCACAGTTGTCCCACCCTCTCACCCATCATGAATGATGCATTTACCACTGCCAGAGGCATTTCTTCAGCATACAAAAAAAAAAGCACTTTCGGCCTAGCAGTTTCAGACTGAACTCTGAAAATCAGCTCTGTTCTGTCTATCTCATGTACTGTCACCAACAATAAATATGAGAACTGAGAAATTTCTGTGGATAAAAGAACTAGAAAAAGGGTTGGATTCCTCTCCTCCAGCATTATTTCTGCAGAGCTTATAAAGTAGAGAGAAACAAAATATAATTTTGCCAACAGACTTCAGACATGAATTTGAGTATCAGCATATGTCAAATTTGCTGATTAAAAAGCTGTGTATGGTCATCTTTCTAAACAGAATGACACCTAAAAAATAAATATGAATTTTATAATCACTTAGTGTGTGTGTGTGTGTGTGTATGTGTAGTGACTGTGAAAACACAGTTTACTTCAACAGTCAAAACCTCCAATGATTTTTGATGCATGAACTGGACAAAAAGATATAGCCAAGAGTAATTTTTCAGAACAATAGTGGGAGGCAATCCCATCTTAAACTGATTCTGTCTTTAATTTTCACTGGTTGATAAAAGTGTGACAAGCTTGGGTAGTTAGCTGCAAGAATTAATAAACAAGAAGAAAGGCAAGATGGCAGCTCTGTTGAACTAGAGTAAGTAGAGTGGTAGCTATAGAGTGGTGTCCCTCACCTGCTTGTTCCACATTTGTTTTCTGACATTTAGAAGTGAGGGATCTTAGTTCTGATTCCTGATTCTGAAAGAGTTCCTGCAGAAATCACAGCCTTTTCTGCCCGGTTCTACTATGTTCCCAAAATTATCTCTTCCACTTTGCCACTTCTTTCCTGACTACTTTTCTCGTTTCCTTCCGTGAATAAAGCATCTTCTTCTTGAATTGAAGACAGTCACTCTTCTTGCCTTCAGCTCTGGCTCCCACATCAAACAGATTGACTGCAAAAGGAAAGTCTGCTAAAAATCCATTGTCTAGATGTAGATACTAAGATACAATCCAGTGGTAAGTTTAATAAGGGTTATAAATGATGAAAAGCAACTGAGAATAGAGATTTATGATAAGATATTTCAGACAATGTATGCTGGATGATTTTAATAGTTAAAAATATAAACAAGGTCCAAAAGTGTATTCTGTCTTCAAGGAGAATTGGATGCTTTAGGTAGCGAGCAGACAAATTTTTTTGCATGAATTTGCACAAATTAGCTGAAATAAACATCTAAAACGTGACATTATTCCCAGAGCTTGCTTTTGCTTTTAATTAATCTATCACTATCAGAAATAATTAAATATGATCTTGGTGATTGGGAACAAACTAGAAGGTTTTCAGGTTTTATGCATTTCCAGTTAAAAAGTAAAACAAAATTGATCTTTGGAATTCTATTTTTGCCAAGAAGTTAATATGTATCAGAAACAGAAGCAGAAATATCCTTAACATACATTTCATCTGTCTAGTTCATATAAAATCCTAAACTTGATTGAGACAAGAGATACATTCCACATCATATTTTTTCCTGCAATGAAAAGAAACTTTTGAATTTTGTAACTGGATGAGAGCTTCAAATAATCTAGTTGGACTCCAACGGTATCTTAGGGCACTGAGATCCATCCACTAACCTTCAATCAGTTATTGAGTTCCTCAAGCTGAGCTGACTCGACACAGTCTGTTGGTAGAGACTTAAAAGGTATTTATATTATTTAAAATATAATTGTATAAGCTGTTTGAACCATACCATTTTTTTAATTTTAATTACACTTCTATAGTGTCAAGCAGTGTTTCTGGACTTCATAAGTCATCTTAATAGCCTTTATTTACAGAGTGTGTTACAAGCCATAAAGAACTTTGTTTGAGGTAGATATATCTGACAGATTAATCACTCTTTTGTCCTACAAATTGACTTGCAAATTTGGAATAAAATTGACCTGGAATGCACCTTAAATTCTCAGAAGTTATGTGCTATATTTTCCCAGCACATTGCAAATTAAAATGAGAAGAGCACTTGTGTTTGCCTTAGGCACACTGAATGTCAACAAGTGCTGTCAACTGATGAATCTCAGAATTTAATTCTTTAAAGTGCAGGAGGAAGCAGTTTTAATTCACTTCTCCACAAACACCTGGTTTAAAGATTTATTCAAATATGTAATGTTCTTTTACGACCAAATCAAGATCACTTTTGCTCTGCTGGAGCAATTTTGATGGTTAATTACACCTTTATCCAGATATAGCTTCCTTGTAAGGCTCAGGTTTGCCAATTCCTTTTGCTTAACATGCTTTTATTCCTGGGAAAGACTGGAGATCTAAAGGAGCTGTAAATCATAAAAGAATTTGTAGAGGTTTATTGCACAGATCATAAAGGGAAAGAAACATGGTTAGTGAACTAACAAACACAAATTCCTTACATAAATTACTTTAAAAAATACACTGGTCCTTACTGAGGAACTTTACCAAACTTATTTGTTAGATAAAGAAAATGTATTTGATTTACATGAGCATACTAGGCTTAAGCATCAAACAGAAGGATTCACTTTTTATGATAACTGAGACACCATTTTTTCTCATTACAATATATTACTTTTAAACAGAGTCTTTTATCCTAAGTGTCAAAAAATGTATGTTGCAGACATTACATAACAACAGAGAAGGCAGCAAATATATTCCCAATTAGCAAAGAAAGAACATCCTGTAATTATGACAAAATGGGAAATTCACCAGGATGTTTGGTCTCTGCCCTGGTCTCATGAGACCGCATCTTTAAACACAAATCCTCAGGACTGCTGTTTTGACACATCTTGGCGCCAGCAGAGATAACACACTGCCCTCTTTGAGCACACTGCTTCGTTAAAACAGCAATCAACAGAAATAGGCTTTCTGACACAATTACGTTTAAAACATTTTATTGAAAACACAGACAAACAGAGCTGTAGATATATATCTATATATACCTCATATGCTAGATGATGTGGAGCAGCACTGCACCTTCTACAGACTGAGCCTATATCTTGGCTTTTCCAGACAACTATTTCCACATTTGCTGGTAGGTAGGGATGTGTAATTGTTGCTGCCCTGCATAAGACAGCACAGTCCTGCAGCATTTTTAATCACAGCGGAAAAATAAACTTGTTACAACATGACCTCAATTTAGAAGACTTAGATTACCTCATAAGAATAACTAGGCATAGAAATATTTTTCGTATTACTGTGTGAAAAGAACCTATAGATGAAACTAGATTATTAGGTAATTCTTTTGTCATGTGGAGCAGTTTTGAAGTTGTGTTTGCCTTGCACATCTATCGTAAGTGAAAACACAGCATTGAAATCCCTGAACTGAGAAGTCTTGAAAATGGGGGATGCTTGATTACAGATGGTCCCTGTTAAAATTCATAATATTTCCCCCTTTTTTTAATGAAAAAAGAAGACTTTTAAGGGAAGGACACTGCTATTTTGAGTCTTTCTGCCCTACTAAAATTTACTAATTTAAGAGAAAGGCTCCTCATTTTTTTTCTATTTTTTTTTTAATTAACTTCAAGGCTTTTTGAAAAATTTCCAGTACAAGTCATGATTTCTGTTAGGAAACTGACTGACTTTAGCCAAGCTGTGAGTCTGTACTTTGTTCCAATCTGAAAGTTCATGCCTGGATGTAAGAGGCACAGTTATAAAGTCATGAGACTCTTGGAAATCTCTATAAAAATGGTTCACCTGATGATTTTTGTCTAGACAGAGTCAGTAAGTTTTGACTGATTAAAATTAGATCCACTGTAATAAATTAGTAAAACTTGTAATAAACTAAGCCTGAAAAAACTACTGTGCAGACTTTGTTTTTGTAAATTGGGATGAAGAGGTTGTGAGAGACACCATCCCTGGGGATGACACCAAGAGCCGTGGGCGGCCATGTGCTCTGATCCCACTCGTCAGCTTCCAGCTCCAAGAGACATGCAGGCAATGAGGATCACAGGAACTTTAGCAAACACTGGCAGCTCCCTGACGTCTCTGAACACCTCACAGATGTGGATTTTTTCCTTTTCTGAGCTGGGAAAAGAAACGAAAACAAAAAAAAAATCTCCAAATATCATAGGTTTCTATCTCAACTGCCACTTGAAGCCTTTACTTCACTCTCACTCTCTCGGTTTTCTGTAGCTCATACAGAGCTTGGCTCTCCCCAGCACTGCCCTGCTCAGAGTTCTGCTGGTGGCAGAGCCATGTTGCAATATCTCTCCAAAGACCAGACACGGCTCTTCCTGCCATGACATTGTGATATAATTGACATGGCGACATAGTTGACATGGTGGTGTGGTTGGTCGGAGCTTGGACTCAGTAATCTCAGAGGTCTTTTCCAACCTAGTTGATTTTGTGATTCAGTAATTCTGTGTGGCTGCTCTATGTGGAGGGAACCGGTGCGGCGCCAGGTTGCCCAGGGAAGTGGTGGAATCACCATCCCTGGAGGTGTTTAAGAGGCGTCTGGATCTGGCGCTGGGTGATGCGGTTCAGTGGTTAGTGGTTAGTGGGTGGACGGCTGGACTGGACGATCTTAAAGGTCTCTTCCAACCTTGATGGTTCTACAATGCTGTGATTCTCTAATTCTATGGCTCTATAATGCTATAATTCCACGGTTCTACGATACCAGCCGCAGGCTCACACGGAAAGAGGCCGCGGGCGGTGCCGCCGCAGCCCCGCCCGCCTGAGGGAGCCCCGCCCCTGTCGCCCGCCCCCGGCGGCCCCGTGGGCAGCGCCCCCGCCAGCCCGGGGGCAGCGCCGCGCCTGCGCATAAGGCGGGGCGGGCGCTGCGGAGGGTGACGTCACCTTGACACACACCCCCGGCGGGGCGGGGCGGGAACCGCGGCCGCACCGCCATGGCCGGGGCCATGTTGGGGAGGAAGTGAGCGCGGGAGGCGGCGGCGGCGGCCAGGAAGGAGCCCTTCCCTTTTCCCTCCTGCCGGGGCGGGCGCGGGCTTCCCGGCCACGGCGGCTTGCGAGACCCCCCCGGCGCGGCGGTGCGGCTGCAAGCAGCGGGCGGCGGCGGAGCTGAGCGCCCCGGAGGCGGCGGTGGCCTAAGATGGCGGACCCGGCGGAGTGTAACATCAAAGTGATGTGTCGCTTCAGGCCCCTCAACGAGTCCGAAGTGGCCCGCGGCGACAAGTACATCGCCAAGTTCCAGGGCGAGGATACCGTCGTCATTGCGGTGAGGGGCCGGCCCGGACTGGAGCGGCGGGAGGCGCCGCGGGCGAGAGAGGGAGGGGGTGTCAGGGGTCGGCGGGGTCAGACGCCGCGGGGATGGGCGCGGTGTGAGGCGGGAGGGCCCCCGGGCGGGGACGCCTCGGGAAGGGGGACGGGCTTTTCGGGGTCTGTGGGGGAAGGGGAGGAGGGCAGGCAGAGCTGCGGGCGGGATGGGCTGGTCGGGGTGTGGGCACGGCCGGGCGAGGCGCGGCGGGGGCTGAGGGCCGTGGGGCTGCCGGGACACGGAGGGGGGGCGGGTCGGGAGACCTTTGACAAAGGCTCCGGCGAGACGCCGAGGGACGAGGTGCGGAGTGAAGGCGGGTCCCGCAGTGAGTCCGCCGGCCGGGCTGTCCGGGGATATGTGACCGCTAAATCCCGCTCCAAATGCCCGCGTGGGAGCTGCCGGCGGGTAATGGTCTGCGGAGAGTTTTGGGGAAGAAATGCAGCACAACCGTGCAGGCTCCAGCGCGTTGCTGCTTGCGATCTGTATCCGTCAGCTAACAACTTCTTGTTGTTGTTAAATCAGAATAAACAGACTATTTGCCTTACTTCAGGGTTGTAAATGTGTTTTAACTGAAGTCTCCTTGCAAGGTACGAGACCTGTTATAAAACAATCTGGATATTGCAGAGAAAAAGATAATCCTCTGCTTTTTGTTCACTGGGTCATATTTAGCTACAAAGTGGAACTGGAATATAAAAATAAAGTACAGTAGTTTATTGTCTCGTTTGGTTGGTGTTGGATAAACACACATTACTCCTTATGCTTGTTTTATTTTTGTTAACTTTTTTGTTTTCATGTAAATATTTTTTCTTGAGAGAGACAGTGCTGGTTCTGCATTGCTGAAAGTAATTTAAATGCCAGTTATCTGTCTTCAAATTTTGATGTTTTTTCTGTTTTTTTGAGGCTGTCATTAATAACTTTTTTGCAAACTATCTGAAATTGCAGGAGGTGATCTAATAAAATACTTTTTTTTTAATGAGTTAGTAAATACTAGTGCTTTGGTCTGTTAATATTCAGAAGAATTTGTCAATAAAATATGGAATTCTTTGAGTCTGGAGCAACAAGAATGATAGCATGCTTTTGAAATGAGGTAATTTGGGCTTATTTCAGCTGGCAAGTTACTATCTTGGAGTATATCTCTTCTTCCTGAGGTTGTACAGGTAAACAGAGTAAGGAACGAATCCTGGAAAATGGAAAATTTAACTAGAGCGAATGATCTCATTCTATCAGTGAATGCCCATTCATTGTGACACTGCATAATCTGCTAAAACTCATGGTTTAGTTTAGAAACCTTGATGTTTTCTAGCTTAAAAAATAAATTTTCCACATTTTCTTTCATTAGTCCTAGTATGAATAAAAGCTTATATTTTTAAAATACTCTTTAAGTACACTTTAAAGTTATCTGAAATGTAAATTGTGCCAAGGTGGTACTATGTCTGAGTAGAACAGTCTGATGGTGTGCTCCTGAGGGATCACATGAGGCTTTCTGCTCAGGGTTAATGTTTATTGTTGCCAGCTCTACTTTGGTGATTTCTGCATTGGTAAAAATCACAGCAAAAGATTCCCCAATGGTCCTGGGTCCAGTACATGCTCTGTCTGACTTAGGGGAAAAAATGCCCTGAAGTTATTAGGTTGGGTAGCAGTGACAGTATTTTTGTCCTGTTTCACAAAATCTTACTGAAGTATTGATAATCTGTGATTTTGTTTTTATAGTGGTGGTTATAGGACAAGGTCAATGTTCTCAGAATCATGACTTAATTCTCCAAAACTGTTGAGACAGTTACTTTAACTTGGGTTTGCTTGGTTTGGTTTTTTTTTAGCAAGCTAACTTTTTACAAATTTAGGGACCTTCTAACCTGAGTCTGTAGCCAGCCAGGCTTGTGTTTCTGTGTTGCAGAATTGCCCAAGAGAGGATAGTAGCAGAAACAGTCCTCATGAAACAGTTTCTAAAAACGCTCCCTGATAAGCTTTGTTTGGTTACTTCAGCTGTTTCATTTCTGCCCTTATTGGCTGCCTGTTGAACAGTAATTAAGTCACTTCTGGTTTTTTTATGGCTGCTTTCCTCAGCTTCCTGGAGGACTTGCACCTTCTGTGTTGTCTGGGTCTGGAACAGTGAAGGCTGCTTTAATAATACTTGGGAGTTGCCTGTAATGGTAGATGGGAGGTGAAAACTGGGAGGCAGCGGAAGCAGGGCTTATCCCAGACTGCAGATTTGATTCCTCTGGAGGAGGGTGTGGAGGAAAATCAGTGACTAGAACCAAACCCTCCTCCTTTCTGTCATCTCTGAGCTAGCTATCCTCCCTTCTAGTCCTAGCTTCTATGTAATTAGTGTCATTGTTATCTTTCTGGACAAGTGAGTCATTTTGATTTGTGTTAGATAAAATACTTGTTTAATTGTCACTAGTGTGTAACAGCAATTTGAGGGGACATATGGTGTTGGTCTGTTTTAAAGAGCAGACTCTGAAACAAAGTATTGTTTTTCCATAGGATGAAACTTTTTTCACCAGTAAAGAACTTTTAAATTATTAATTCAAGGTGGCTTTTTTCCATATTAATGGAAAAGTCTATCAAATACTTTTTCCTGGTGATTCTTCCTGTTAATGAAATATAAGGATTTTGTTAAAATAGATAGTAGGGTGACTCATAATGAGTATATGACTTTGATGTTAAACATTAGAAATGTACCTGTATACAAAAATTGATAGCAATTTGCTCATGGGTTTCAGGCTTTTGAGTAAGATGTAACAGAGAGGAATAGCAATCTGATATAGGATTATGTACTTTATTTTTTCAAATATAAAACTACTTGCAACTGAGTAGCTTTATAGTTTTGCATAGCACCTCTATAAATCTTTAAAAACATCTCTACCTAGTCTTGCTCATCTTAAAACTGCCCCAAAGGTAAACTACTGAATACTCAGGGATTTCTGACTGAGGTCTAAACCAAAACCAGTACTATCCAGTGGCTGAAGTGGTGAGGTGCTATGGGCGTTCACAAAAATGGGCAGTATGCCTCTGTTGTCCAAATGTGTTTAGTAGTGATCACAGTATATTCCTTATTTCTATGATTTTTAAGAAAGAATCGTGGCTACCTGTCTGTATTTTCATATTTGTTTAGAGTGCTGATTTTTTTTTTAATGTAAAATGTAACCCCTGTGATCCTGGAAAGAACTTGAGACAATTAGATTTCTTTTTCATGGTCTTTAAAACTAGTGTTGGATCATAAATGAGAGCAAGGCCAGGTTTAAGTTATGTTAGAAGCAGGTAATGAAGATTACTTGCTACTACTGCAGCTTTTGGCAGCAGATTTTTCAAAAGGGAAATGTAAACTATGTGTTGCTGAAGGCTGTGCTGGACTGTTTAAATACAAGAAGCAAGATGCCTTCTTAAAGCAGCTTTTTAGTTACTATTATTTGCTGACATGAAGGAAAGCACTGTTTTGTTAGAGACACGCAGATAAAACTTCTTCATGTCTACAGGGCAACCTTAATCATGAAGGAGAAATTGCAGTCTGTAGCTGAAATAATACTGTTCTTCCAGAGTTATTCTCTAATTTTTTTCTAACTTTATTCCATTAAGTGGTGAATAATAAAGATGCTTTTCAGATGATACTGGTATGATGATTTAACAGAAAGCAAATATTTGATGTTACCTTTATCTGTAAAGGGAGAACTCTTCTCCCTGACTGCTGTGCCACTTGCTTAGAAACACCTCACTCATACTTGTTTGTTTTTTTGTTTTGGTTTTTTTTTGTTGTTCTGAAATTCAGTGACCATTTTTATGCCAGGAGTGCTTGCTTTCTCTTTAGAAAAAACTTTTTACTAAGGCAAAGTTTGGCTGAAACTCTTGTTCCAAAATTATTCCCTATACTGATGCTGGAAATTGAGTTTCTAGTCACAGTATTTTAAATAAAATCACATTTTAGTCATTCTGTAACAGTAAATAACTGCTGTAAAAGTTGATATTTGAGTTGCGATATATGCGCAGAAATAAGGAAAATAGGACAAAGAGAGCTGAGATCCACTAACTCTTCTTTATCAGCTGCACTTCTGTGTGCATGGAGCTAGGACAAGAAGAAAATCCTCTTTCCTTATCCTAAAAATAAAACACTAATTTGTAACTGTGCCTTTTCCCCCCTCTGCAGTGTTGGACTCAGGTATGTCAAAGCAGCAATACCTGAGCTTAGTAACGGGAAGAACTGAGTCAGGTATTTGGCATCATACTTTCCAGAAGTTATTCCATGTGGGATTATTCTTTTAATGTATTTTGCGCTGACAGGGAGAACATTCTCTGATAAAGACACAGAACTTAAAGGGAAAGTAGGCCCATTATAATGTGCTACTTCAGCCTTTCACTGAGAATAAGCTGACATGGGTGGGTATGACATGGGTTTAACTGTCCATTCCAGCAAAAAGCAGTGAAGGGCTGCAGATATATTGTGGTAAAAAAATATGCTACTGATTTTTTTCAAGTAAATTTTCACTGCTGACTTACTTTTTATGCATTAATATCTGAAGCTAAGGTGAACTCAGGTATTCTTAGGAATAACCAGTTCTGTAGTTTATGGGAAGTTGCAATAGCAATATGAAGGTTTTTACAATTTCTTCTATGGAGATAAGTTCAAGTATTTATTTCTCTGACTTTTGAGGTAAGATTTCAGTGTAGTTGTGATTGCAGATTTTTCCATGGTGCTCATTGAAGGTATTGACTTAAAAACTTTTCCAAAGAAACTCATGCATGCTTCAAATTTTGTATAATTTAGGTGGGTTAAGCATCCTTTTATGAGTATAATGGGTAACTAGTCTTCAAGATAATTGTGGAACTGTGTACTTCTGCATAAGCCCTTTATTAAGATTCAGTTTAACTCCTGCTAAATCCTGTTGGCAAATGTACTTTTTTGAGGGCTGTTAGAACACTTGCAAAGTTTTTACTGTGAGACCACACCCCTTCAGTACAGGCAGCTGTAGGAGCTGAAGTTGTCTTGTGGTTGACTATTGACAGAAGAAATGCTAGGCAAGGAGCTAACTTATTTGCAGAGAGGAAGTCAGAAGCTCTGCTTGTTTGCTTGGTATTTTATGTGTTGCTTATAGGTCACGTGTTAAATTGGTAATAGAATTCGAGCAACACCTGCTGAAAAATTCTGGAGTATGTCAAAGCAGCCTCATAGCATGGTAGTGACACTGCTACTGTGCCTGTTGTGGACTCCATGTGGTAATGTTGCTTGGACCTTTTGTGTCTTCAGGTCATCATTAGATTTGATTGTTTACTGCTTGGGGAAGAAAAGGCATCTGGTATAGAAAAAATATCTGGCACTTTAATCTTTCTTGATTAATCTCTTAAAGGTAATGAGGAGGCTTTCTAGGGCATGGTAATCTGTGTAATACTGTTTTGGCTTTGTTTACAGCAGAAAGTAGACTGTAAAGAGAAGTGATAAGACATAGCATTGCA
The DNA here is from genome assembly GCF_025592945.1 of Manacus candei. NCBI lineage: Eukaryota > Metazoa > Chordata > Aves > Passeriformes > Pipridae > Manacus > Manacus candei. The sequence goes on along the minus strand of NW_026138104.1, from coordinate 10,418,604 downwards.
GATGTCAAAGATGTGAAATCATGCTGAGTGAGTGTAATTTGTATTCTTAGAACATAATCATCCTGGAACCTGCTTGTCTAAACCTACTTGGTTAGATACTGATTCGGTGATGATGGAACAGAGACGTGTCTAGTATGGATTTTCATAGGTGTGATAAAAGTACTGTGACCTGGGAGGGAAATATGTAATGGCATTTTTGAGTGCTTTGAGGTTGTATTGTGGCTTCATCTAGGAACCTGTAATACTGAGGGCACATAAACATACACTTTCCACCTGCAAGGGATAGAGAAGTGACAAGTGAAAACAGTACTCCTTGTGAGGATACTTTTGGCCAGAATTGTTAAATTTTGTGGCTATTTTTGTAGCAGTTGTTAACTTGGAGGAAATTGGAGTTTGCCATGTGCCTAACAGCTTTCACTGTATAAATAAACTAGATCAATTAAAGGCATTACTGCCTGAGCAAAGTTCTTGCAGCTTGATTTCCTGTATTTACTAATCCACGGCATTCATCATATGTGCTATTCTTTATATTTACATTCTGTAAAACAAAAGAGACTGTGTGATTGTATGAGATACTGTAATTGGACTCTGTTCTCTTATGAAAGCATTTTAGTGGCAATTGGAGAGTAGATAGTCTAAAAGTATTCTGTGTCTGCAGATTGCTCTCAAATTAGTAACATTTTTCTTTAACACAGAAAAAGAATAGTTCAATTCAGTCAACCTTTGCTTGGCAGAAGAATTAAAAGCAAAACAAACCCCTCTAAATGTTGTTTAAAAATGTAGAGAAGGGAAGCTTTTTTTAGAACCTGCTGCAAATACCTGTAGATTGCAGGATGGTTGCAGATTAGTGCAGGTTATGCTTACAGTTCCTTCTTCCTGCTCTTTGGCATCAGAAATATTCCGTAGTAATATATAAATGTCTATACATTCAAACACATACTATGCAAAATAATGTTTACATTTTAATGTACTTTTCCATTCCCATTGTTGTCATGCTTTGCTGGCAACAGCAAAGATCAGATATGTTAGGATCTATTGGAAATAGTGGGTGTTGTTAACAGTTGCTCCATAGACTGTCAGAGATTGTATCCAGGAACTTTCCCTAATTCTTCTGAAATCAATGTAATTGAAATAATTTTCATCTATATACTTTCTGGAGCAATAATTTGAAGGAGGATTTAAATCTGACAAGCACAAACACACAAATTTCTAATGCCGTGTGGATTGTTTATAGTTACATTGGACACTATCGCTTTTCTCACTATGTTTTTCCAATGTGCAATGGTAAATATGATGCTCCAAAATGGAATTATTTCAGTGCATATCAATATGCCCACTTGAGCATGAAACAGATCTGATTAATGTTTTGTGATGTAGCTGATTGATATCTGTGAAATTGGAGGTTTTTTTAAGCTACAGCTTCTAATGAGAAAATGTGTAGCTGGTGTCATCCTTTCTACAGTGACTTCCTTTTTGTGTTCTCAGTCTTCATTTTCTTACCTCAGGGTTACTAGAAATTGTTAGTTGTTTGTCTCCTGGTGTATGTGATGGCCTCAATTCTACCTGTAGAACAGAGGGATTTGAGATGTATTTGAAGCTGAAATGAGTAATCGAGTTTTGTGCTTTCCCTGCTGTGAAACAAGTGTTCTGACAAACTTCAGCACCTTAGGGATAGTTTCTGCCTACCGAGTCTTGTGGTTTCTTGAACTTATTTATACAGTGAACACTTAATTGTTATTTTCCAAGAGGGAGCTCCTCCATCTGAATTCAAGACCTCTGCACAGATAAATAGGTGTTGAATTTAAAAAAGCTTTGTTTGGTGTGGTGCTAGACGTTATTAAAGACAAATGGAAGGTCAGGCTGGGGAAGGGAAATGTGCTGGGCGGATGAAAGATGGAAGCTATACTTGTTCCTTTGCCAGAGAGTCAGTTCCAGAATATCCTTGGGGGAGGATGATAATGAATTAAATTTAGGCAAAAGGAACGCTTCACTGTTGCAGGGAGTTTAACAATGGTAACTGACCTAGGTCCTTTGTAAACTTTGCCCGTCTGCTTGTCTGCCTACAAAGTCAAGCTCTGAAAGTGCTACAAAAATTTGAACTTTGTAAGATATAATAGTCTTTTTAAGAGCATAATAGTTCGTATCCTAATGGACTGCCAGCTCCTTAGAACTGTTATGAAAATCTCTTTTTTTTAAAAAAAAGCAATATCCAACATTCCTCTCAAAATTCTGTCAGAGCTTCCTGACCACATAGCCTTTTCCAAAAGAAGTCTTTGTGAAAGGTTCCCTTCCTTCAACATGGACTTTTCTTCTGTTTGGGGGGCTTTATTTTAAGGATGTAGTGTATAGCAAAATATTTCTTGTGTTAAACGTTTCTTTTTGGTGTTTTTTGACAAATATTACCAAGATAGATGCTCTGTGTCATGGGGTATAAACTGTTTTTAATAGTTTGGGTTTACCATAATAAACCTGCCACCACAGTAGAAGAGAAGAAGGCGTTCTTGGATGTACAGACCAGGCATTGACTAACCTTGTAAATCAAGTACCTTGAGGTCATGTGGCAGAGTAGTTTTGGAGAGCTATTTAGGTAACACTTTGAAACCAAATGTATTTAATTCAAGGCCTTACTTGTAAGCAAGTGCATGAAGATTTTAGGCAACACTGTATAAGCTGATTTCCTTGTTACAGTCTTCATGTGCTTAAAATAGAAGATTGGGCTGAGACAGTATAGGATGTTTCTAAACTATATGAACAAACACCTTCCAGTTCCACTTACAGCATTTTAATGACTCTTCTATCTCTTTTTATTTTTTTTGCAGTCCAAGCCATATATATTTGACCGTGTATTCCAGTCAAACACATCACAGGAACAAGTATACAATGACTGTGCTAAAAAGATTGTCAAAGGTGAGGTGGAAGAGCAGCTTTACCATAAGAAAATGTCTCATGTTTGTGTGGGTTTCAGTGTTGAAAACTGATACTTCTATTGCTGCCTTTTATCTTCTGTGTGTTTAATAAGTGCCAACATGGATTGTAGCAGTATAAAATTATCCTGTAGTTGAGCTAATAAATCCTGTCAATACTTAACCTACCATTTCAGTCAATTGCAACACTTGATAATGTTTACCTGCTATGTTTTGGGTTGGGTTTTTTTTTTTACAGTTCTGTGCAATAATTGTTTAAAACAATTTGTCTGAAATTAATCAAAATAACGCTTATTAATAGGTTTGAGGTGTGTTGTCCATCTGTCCCCAAAAAAATTTATTGGTGGAAAACATCCTACATAAGATTGTTTGCAGGAATATAAGTGGAAATGAAACTTGTGAAATATGAGTTTTTGCTGTGCATATCAGGGTGTACAGTTTCTCCAAAACTGAATTGTCAGAATTGACCTAGTACGTTTAAAAAATCAAGACTTATCACAAAGAAGGATACACCACAGTAAGTTCCTCTAGTAAGTAACTAACTAGTTTCTTGCAAATAAAATTGATTCATTTCCTGGGGACATCAATAATCATTGACACAACTTTCAAAATGGCTTTACAAAGTCTTGTCAGAAACACCTGAAATATCAACTGCTAGTGACAGGAGAATATGTGGTAAATGTAGGGGGGGGTTGATCATTAGAATCATGGATTGCTGTGGAAAATCCATGCTGCTACAAGTATTGAACCCTTTAATGAGTTATTGGTAATCAGGATTAGATAAAAAGTCTGTTCTTTAAAAACTGGAACTGAACTAAGAATTTTAATGCTGCCCCTTTTCTTACTGTAAAACTCTGATTTCTGTGTGGCATTTCCAGGCTGTGCTACATCAAGTGGCAAATGAACTCTGGTGGGGGGACAAATCGATTTACAGGTCTGATGGAATGGCAAAGACCTCCCCATTGGGAGTATCTTATACCTGTTTTTGGAAAATAAAAGTTTGCTTGCAAGATGTGATTCTACAGTAACTGCCTCATGAACAAGCCAACCCACCAGCCCATCACCTCTCAATCTAAAACTTTGGCTCAGTTCATTCATCATTTGGAAGAGAAGCCTAAGAATAAGATGCTTGACACTTAGGGCATAGCTCATTTTCATCACAACTGGACAATTAAACTTTCCTGAGGGTTGAAAATATGATGGCATTCTCATGGTTTCTTCTTCCAAGATATCAAAGACTATCTGTTCAGCCTGGCAATTGTATCAATTTCCTTTTTGTCCCTGACTGTGAATTCCTGATTTTTCTGGTTGAAGAAACAGGTGCTTCTAATGCAGGAAACTTCTAAGACAGTTGATGATGGCATAATTCATTAAAAGGGATAGGGAGAAACACGTTCCTTCCCCCAAACTCTAGCACAGGGTTCCCAAACATTGAGTGATTTAACTTGCTGGATGTTTTAGGAACTGCCTGCTTGCACTCTATTTAATTTGACTTATCTTTAGAAGAAGGAAATGAATGCTAATGAAAATACTCCTTCCTTTTAGATGTACTCGAGGGATACAATGGAACAATCTTTGCTTATGGGCAGACATCATCTGGAAAGACACACACTATGGAAGTAAGAAATACTAAAACAATTTTCTCTTAATGTCTCTGTCACATCTCTGCGTTGCAAAGTCTTACCTTTCTAGAAATAAGATGTCTGCTTGTTTTCTTCTCGCAATTTTAATTTTCTTTCCCTTTCCATTACATTTTTATACTCCATTATTGTTTTTAGGACTGAGAATGGCTATTAGTGTATTTTTTTCAGCCCTCAGTAGCAGGATGAGAAATGCAAGAATGATGTTAGTAACATATTTTCACTTGTAGTAGTTTGGCAGTGTTCTGAGGCTGTTCTTTACACTTCTGGCAAATGCTGGGGCTAAATGGATGGTCAAGACTGTCCTTTATAGACAGAATAAGTGCATCATATCCACCAGCACTTTAATGTGTTAACTGGAACCAGTTGCCTTGCCTTTGTATACTGTTTGTAATGTTGCATTCAGTATGAATGTTTAATTTTATTGTATCTTTTTCTAATAAGGGGAAGCTTCACGACCCAGATGGAATGGGCATTATTCCAAGAATAGTGCAAGATATTTTTAATTATATTTACTCCATGGATGAGAATCTTGAGTTTCATATTAAGGTAAACTGGATTTTTACTTATTCATTCTGTATTAAAACTGGAAGGTAATCTGTGGGTAAATGGATATTCTGTATCTGTTTCAAATGCCTGTAATTTGGAAACATGATAACCTGATTGTTTCTGAAGTAACTAGTTCTCCTTAGAGAAGAATTATGTTAAGAGTTTAATTTTGTTTCCGTTGAACATTGATGGTAGCTGTCCTGATAACCTGTGGCAGTGCTGATAGTGTTTGAAGCTTTTGATCAAATGTGTTTTTTCTTTAAGGTGTATTTAGTTCAGCTATAAGAACTTGAGCTGGATGTGGTGTTATGTGGGAGGTCATAGTAATCATACTGGATCCTTGTGATCAAAAAGCAAAGCATTTTTGCTTTTTGGTGATGTATCTCTTTTTCCTTTTCTTACTTCTAGGTGTCATATTTTGAAATATACTTGGATAAAATAAGGGACCTTTTGGATGGTAAGCCTTTTATTTGTATTGAACATAGAAAGTAAATTGTTTTGGAGAGAGCTATTAAAAAAAAAAACAAACCCTTATGATACTTAAGTATTTGTTATACTAATAGCCTATACATGGTAAGGGTACATCAAAACACGAAAGCATGGAGCTTATCCTTATAATATTACTAAAACTGCAGTAGTGGTGGTTTCTTGTATATTAAGTTTTTATGAAGTGTTGCTGAGAGGTAACATTTATGACTTGTCCATGCATTGTACACAGTGCATTCATTCATTTTGCAATTAAATCATTTGTGCCTTAGGGTTGCAACTTTTTCTCTTCCAGTTTCAAAGACCAATCTTTCTGTTCATGAGGACAAAAATAGAGTTCCCTATGTAAAGGTGAGCATCAGTCTGATACGTCTCCATCTTGCACTCCTAATACATCATTTACTTTTGGATTGTTGGTGTGATGTTATTTTACAACCCCTCTTTCCCCCCCACCTTTTGTTTTCCAAAGGGTTGCACAGAGCGTTTTGTATGTAGTCCAGAAGAAGTTATGGATACTATAGATGAAGGAAAATCAAATCGACATGTAGCAGTTACAAGTAAGCATTATCTTTTGTTTCCTTTTAGTGCTTTATTGAGTTGCTTCTGGTATGGAAGTACAAAAATAGTATGGAAGTATGGAAGACAAAAGTAGTTAGCTAAACAGTTCAGGTTTCTGAAAGGGTCTGGCATAAGCAGTTTCAACGTGTCTTTCCAAAACAAGTATTTCAATTAATTTTTTGTTAGATGATTGCTTAGACTTGGATTGAAAAGAGAAAGTAAGTGGTCAGTGAGGAGCTCTGAATCACTGGAGAAAAACATGTAGTTCTGCTTTAGTAACAGTGCAAAATCCCAGTTTGGGGAATCTATTTCAATTAACCTGGAAATCTGTAAGTGAGGCACTGTGGCTCACTGGCAGTTTGACCATTCTGTCACATATTCCAAGAGCAGCTGGTCAGAATGTATATTCAGATGTGCTGCAAACTTAAGCAGCATCCCAATGTCCCAAGACTTTTGGCAGTAGCATGCAACTGAGTTGCAAGGAGCCCTGTCACGGGTCTCCAAATTCCCACCAGTACAGGATTAGGAACTGACAGAGGGGTTGAAAAAAGACAAGGAAAGATGAGGTGCGTGCAAAACAATACTTGAGTTCTTCGCAACCAAGGTGACTGCCAGAAATGTCTGAGAGCCAAATCGAGAGTGAGTTTTACAGTGTTCCTGTGTCTAGTTCTTTATTCAGAAAAAGAATATAGAGTCATTAAGAAATAAAAGGTTTTCCTTCTCATTTCTTTGGTTAAAGATCAAAATTAGAAATATGATGTTCCTTTTAAGGAATGATTCAGCCTTGCACTCGTTGCTCCTCCCAGGTAGTAAGGTGGGGACCACACTAAGTAAAGGAGAAGTAGCAGAAATTTGGATAGAAGGGTATTATTCTGTGTTGAGCTGCTTCTGTGGCATCAGTATGCCAGTCCTTCTAGGTGTGTGAGGGATTTATAGTTAAAAGGAAGAAGAAGTAGACAGACATTCTCATTCAGATTGCAGTCTGCTTAAATTTTGTTACTGAATTAAAATAATTCTTTGAGTTCAACAAGTCTTGTTTGGTCTGCATGTTTCATGGCAGAGGGGGCAGTACAAGAAAGGGCTGAAAGGCCATCTAGTTCAAATTATCACAAAAGGATAAAATGTCATACACTGGAAGTCTGTGAAAAGCATTCTGATATCAAAACCTAAAAATGCTTTCAGTTCTAATAAAGTAAATTGGAAGTGTGAACTCCATAGTTGACAGGCCAGCAAACCTGATCGGTGAGCTTGTGGGGTATTAATAGAAGCTCAAGGGAAACTGGATCTTTTGTTACTTAATTAGATGATGCCGTTGGTTTTGCTGCCTCTAGTTCTATTGTCATTGAGGGATTACACTATACAGTTGCATTAACTTTTTCTCTCTCACTGCACTGTGGGAAGGTGCTGTTTTAAGTGAGTTTGGTTGTGCAAATCTTTTTGACAGTGTGTGTATTTTGAATTATAGATATGAATGAACACAGCTCCCGAAGCCATAGTATTTTTCTTATTAATGTAAAACAAGAGAATACTCAAACAGAACAGAAACTAAGTGGAAAACTTTACCTTGTGGACTTGGCAGGTAGTGAGAAGGTAATTATAAGTTTCTTTTTCTACTCTGAAAAGCTTTTTTTCTTTTCAATCAAGTATTTTACATTAGTGTAATACTGATTATTCAATTGTCATCTCTGAGGTGTTAATTTTGACTTTAAAATGTGGTTTCTGAGTCCTAGGCTGAGTTGGCTGTTAGATACTAACACTTTAAGCTGATCTGCATTTCTGCAGTGAGAGTTTGTAAATATGGACTAGGGTGGGGAAATAGGGTAGAGTTGAATTTTGGTATCTGAGAGCACAAAAAACGTCTACAGGTGTGTGGGTTAGTCAGGTACTGGAATAAAGAGTTCTATAGGTGTGGAATATCTGAATTTTCTCATATAGAGATACCAAGTTTCTTAACTTGAAATTCTGATTAACACTGGTTAAAATGACGGCTTGCTTTCCTATGTGAGTGGCTTAAAGCATGGAAAGAAATATGTACTGTAATTACCCTTTCAAGAGTTGGATTTTTGACATTCTTTTCATCTTTGCTTCTGGGTTTATCCCTGTCTTTGTCTTCAGTTTTTTTCATTTGTTTCTGCTGGCTGTTGTCTTTCCTTACATCACTGTTCTATGACCTTATTGTTGTCTCTGATCCTGTGTTTATTCTGAAACATCCTTCTTTAATTATAGTCTTTTTTGCCTTTTAAGGACTGGGTTGCAGATCTCTTTTCTCTGTAGTTCCTTTCACTGTTTATTTCAAACTTTACTTTTGTGTGTTTCCCCAGTCTTTTTGAAATACGTGAAGTTGCCAATGTCATGTCTTGAGTTGATTTAAACACAGGGAAATAGAATTGTTTAGTTGTAGTCATGATCACAGCCTGGTGAAAATAGTAAAGGGGAGGTTATAGAACTGTTAGTCAAATTATGGCCTTGAGGCAGAAGAGCTAAAGTAAATAGAATAGTGTCAGGTTAGATTTTTTTTCACATTTCTAGTGGTATCTGCTTAAGTTCCTAGATCACTCATGTAGGTCAGATTCAGACTCTGAAATCTATTCTCATAAATTTCTGCTAATGAAGACTGTTATGTTTTCCAGGGGTAGTGGTGGTATGTGGTTTGGGTTTTGTAGTTTGTTTTTTATGGTTTGCTTTTTTGGGGGATATAGTGGTGGTTTAGTTTTAAGGGTAACCTCATAATGCTGTTTTACTTTTAAGGAATTCAGTCTTTTTGACAAACTTCAAACTACTTTTGAAGTTGTTCATTTGACAGGAGTTTTTAACTGTAGGTTTATCTTCTATAAAGAGGCCTCCTTTGCAAGGAGAAAATTCACTTCAGTGTAAAATATCAGGAACATCTTCAAACACTGACTTTTGAATGAGAAATTGATAATGAATCAGGGAAAGAGTATGAGAAAGAGTTTACTTATTCTAATGCAACTTACTTATGAGCATTTCTTAAAGTCAGGGAGACTGACTTAAAACTCAAGTAATTTTTCCACTTTTATCTTAAACACAAAAGATGTTTTTTGAAGATGCATTTAATAATGCACTGAAATATTGTATAGGTTAGTAAAACTGGAGCAGAAGGTGCTGTCCTGGATGAGGCCAAGAACATCAACAAGTCTTTGTCTGCTCTTGGAAATGTTATCTCGGCACTGGCTGAAAGCAGTGTAAGTGTCCTCTTTTGTACTTTTATACTTGAAGGTTAAAGGTTTGCATCTTTGAATATGATATTACACAGAAATTCCTACCAATCTCTGTGATATACCTGGAGTCTTTTAAACTACTCCAGTTGCATCAGTGCATTGGAGATGGCCATTGGTCTTGTACTGTGTTGACAGTGAAGATTAATAAGTTACATTTAATGCTGAGGGATCCAAACATCATACTGAAAGTCTTCCTGGGCTCTAAAAGTTGCCAAACATAGAAGTACAATTTTGTCATCCTGTGCATCTTCAGTCCTACTATTTATGAATTAAAGTAGGATTTGATGTCTAATGAAGTTACACCTAGCAAAAGCATAACTCACATTTCAACAAATTAAATGTGTCTGAGAAACCATGACTGATCATTTAACCATTTTCTTGGTAGACGTATGTTCCATATCGTGATAGCAAAATGACCAGAATCCTTCAAGATTCACTAGGGGGTAATTGCAGAACCACTATTGTTATTTGCTGTTCTCCATCTTCTTACAATGAATCTGAAACTAAATCTACTCTTCTGTTTGGCCAAAGGTGAGTAAATGACTTATTAGAAATAAATGCAGAATGAGAAATAAGCAAGTTACTCCATTAAGATTCCTCAACCAAATTAATTAGAATGTTTACTTTCTTTCTGTCATTTTTTGTTGTATTTATGGCTAAGTGTTGTGATCTACCTTATCTCATATTATATAAAAATCCTTAAATTGGGCAGGATCCTCAAGACTGCATTTCCAGGAGGACAGCATATAGTTTGGTTCAAAATGTGGTTTAATATATAATTTTGGAGGGTAATAAGTACCTTTTTTTTTTTTTCCCCTAAGTGGAAGAGGAAGGAAGGAGTTCACTCCTGTTAAGTTGAATCTTTTATTTACCAGGGGAGCCTGTCCTCATCTAGCATTCCAGTAACATTTGAGTTAATACTTGTAAATTCCTGTGTCATTTGTAACTGAATTTTTAAGTACCCATTTCACATTTGGTGTTCTGTTAGGTAGCTCTTTGTCATTCTACTGTTAATGTTACCTTGTTATACTCCAGTTTCTGACCACTTGATTGAATCACTGCATTTTCTGGAGCACATTACAAAAGCAGTCAGTGTTTTGCTAGTCCATCTGATCTTTGATGTTAGTGTACCTCTTCTACTCTAGTTCAAAAAGATAGTTTTGTACTGGTTTTCTCTGATAAGCTTTGTATTTTGGAAAGTAGACTAGATGAATTCAGAAGTTCTTAGAAATCTGGCAGAATATGAATAGTTAGTGAGTGTGGAGTAATCACTGCATTCTGCAACAGTGAAGGTTTTTGGTCTTCTTTTAGAAGGTAGGAAGTCTTTTCTCTTTAGTATTTATTGAATGAGCTGCTGGAAAGTGTCTTCTGGCTGCAGCTGTGTAGTTTCACTGCCTTGTGCTCTTGACTTCTTCAGGAGTTAACAGAGTACACTTCTGTCTCAACCACCATAGTTACTCCAGTATAGTGATTCAACCTTCTAGGGTTTTTCAAATTTATGCTGAAACCCTCAGCTGTAGTAACTGAAGGCTATGTAAATATCTCATGACCCAGTAAAAATATCCTGTGTCTTTTGCACTAAGACTTTGCAGAAAGATACTTACAGGGATTGTACTGTGGGGCTGGAGAAATGTTTGACTGCCATTAAGCTTTTTTCCTGTTCTGATCTCTTGGGGTGGGGTGTTTGGTAGCAGGAGACTATACAGGAAAACTACTGATATAAGTGATGTAGGGCACTAAAGTCAAAACCAGACATTAACTTCATGGATATGTTATTTGTGCCTGTAGTTTTGTCTCCAAAACTAATTGGCTAATTGGATGGGGTTCACCTGACTGAGTGTAGATAATCCCATCTGAAATTATCTAATTGGCTTGTAACACCTTTTTGGTTAGTGGAGATCTAGTAACTGGATTTTTTTGGTTGAAATGAGCTGTTTGTTAGGTAGGCCAGTTGGTTTGCACCCTAGAAGTATTATGCTCTCCGTTGTACAGCTAGATGTGAATACTATCCTTTGTTCAAAGTTGTGCACAACTATCCTGACCTGAATTCTTTCAGGTGAAGGTATGCAGCCGAATTTTTCCAACTCAATCAGCTTGAGATTTTTCAGCCTTCTCAAAGTTTGTTGTGTTGCTCTGTCCATTAACAGTTGTATCAATTGAATTGAAAGAATAGTGACTTGACAGGGAGTAGAAATAAACTTTTGGAAGAGGTGGGAATGTTTACACTTTCACCAGTGATCCGTGGAAATTTTATTTAATAACCTTTGATTCCTCTCTTTAAAAATGAAGCTTCAGAGGTTTTTGCCTTTTCTGTGTAGAGCGAAGACCATTAAGAACACAGTTTGTGTCAACGTGGAGCTCACAGCAGAACAGTGGAAGAAAAAGTACGAGAAGGAAAAGGAGAAAAACAAGACTCTGCGTAACACCATCCAGTGGCTGGAGAACGAACTCAACAGGTGGCGGAATGGTGAGAAACAATTGGATTTTTATTATGCAAACTTTGGTCAAGACAACAGACACTGAATAAGTCCTAAGGATACCAAAAATAGCTAGGGGCGCTATGCAAGACAGTATTAAGAATATTAAATCTAGGATATTAAGTTGACTTTTGAACTTCATGCTTTTCACTTTATTGCAACTGAAACAACTTCCAGTAATCTCGTAATGGCAAAAAGGTCTGAAAGTCTATTCATATTAGATTGTTCAATACTTGGTTTACTAGTAGAGCTAGAGTTACATTGTAAAATTCTTATTTTGGGAGAGAAAAAACTGCTTTTAATTGTAAGTGCAGAAACTGAGTTAAATGTTTCCTCTAGTTTGATTTTCTAATTCAAATCAATATCATAGGATCCTACCCTCATTTAAAACTCAAACATGCTAATAGGCAAAAAAACCACCCAAAACTGCTGACAGTGCAGGATATATGCCTGTTCATTCTTCCTGAATAATTAACTTCTTATCAATTGAAGTTTCTGCAAAATGCAAGTTAATAATGAAGCCATAAATTCAGGAAAAGAGTAACATAGGTCATAATTACAGGTGTATTCTGGAGTTTGGCAGCTATAGAAGATGATTTTGCAATCTTGTAGCCAACTGCACCACATCCTAATATAAATCTGAAAAAAATGGGTTCACTGAAATAAGTTTAGTAGGATGTGGGTGGGTTTTTTTGTTTTTTGAGGTGGTTTTTTTATTCTTTCATAGAGATAGTATGAGACCACACCCGAAATGTTAAGTACAGTTCTTTCAGAATATTGACACGAGATACTGGAGTGTTGGAAAGAGCCTGTGCTTTCCAAGGACTTCATAAAATGTTTTGAACAAAGCACTAAGGAATTTAGTTTAAAGAAGTGCCTCGATTAGCATGTGATATTTTTTTCTATGTGAAGTTAGTGTTCTCATCAGAAAAAACTTTATGAACATAAAAGATAAAACGGTAACTGAAAAAGTATTTTAAAGAAGCAAAGCAGTTTAAAAGTAAATATGGCTACCTAGCAGAACAGACTACCAAGGCAAAGAAAGGATTTTCTGTCTTCTGGGCAACTTCAGTGACTTTCTAGAAGATAAAGTTTGATGTAGCTCATAGCAGAGTAACTGGGTGAAATATAATGTTTTGTGGTAAGCGGGAAATAGTTTGGATGATCTAGGTCTGGTGTTTTGTTTGTTTGTTTGGGGGTTTTGGTTTTGTTTGTTTGGTTGGTTTGGTTTGTTTTTTTGTTTTTGCCAAGTAATCACATGAAGTCAATTGCTTATTAACTGTGGAGCAATACTGTTAGTAGGAAATATGTAATACTTCTCAAGGCTAACTTTGTAGAAGACACTTTATGGCTGACTGTACTAAAACTAAGTGTATTCTTTAAGGGGAGACTGTGCCAGTTGATGAACAGTTTGACAAGGAGAAGGCCAACCTGGAAGCTTTTGCAGTGGACAAGGATATTACTGTTATTAATGATAAACCAGCTACCACAATTGGAGTAACTGGCAATTTCACTGATGCTGAGAGAAGGAAATGTGAGGAAGAAATTGCCAAACTATATAAACAACTGGATGATAAGGTATGGTATTCTTATTTAATGTAAGACCTCTTGAAATTATATCTTGAACCATATTATTGTGTAATATTTAATTTGCCAGTATTCATTTCTTAGTTATACTTGTTTAAGTATTTGCTGAGAGTGCCTACTCTTAGTTCTGATTAAGAGAAATCAAAGTTGCCTTATCTGGTACTAAGTGAGTATCGTTTCTTAGTTGGAAAATAATGAGTAAGTGGGATAAAGAGTAATTTGAAGACAGCAATTTTTCCTTTGAGTGTTATGCTATTTTATTTGAATATAATATCAAATTTAAGCAGTAATATATTCGAAGAGAAAAAAATCTTTTAATTAAATCTTAATTGTTTCTTGAAAGTTAGAACAACTTGAAGAAGAGTTGCAAAAGCACAGGTATAAAACTTTTGTCTTGGAAGCATGGTGTGTTACATGTACATACCAGGTTAAGAGCTTACTGGATCAGGCAGTGAAATAAAAAGGATTTTTTTTTTACTTCAATTGCTTTCAGTTGTGTAATTGTCTCAGAATAGGGAAAAGTTAGATGCCAAACATCTGATGTCTCTTAGATTATTTTTTTCTGAGTGGTATTTGTCAATTTAATGAACACAGTCTTATTTCAACTGCAGGATGAAGAAATTAATCAGCAGAGCCAATTAGTAGAAAAACTGAAGACACAGATGTTGGATCAGGAAGAGGTGAGTTTTGCTCTTGCATCTTTATTTTTGTTTGTCTTTTCTTTAAAGAAACTGGAGGTGTTCTGAATGGGTCACAGTGACCAGGGAGAACGGCAGCTTAACTGCTGCACAGTAGTTCTCTTTTGTGCCTTATCTAAATGCTCTGCCTATTCATTCCTCCCACCTACACTGTACTAATCACTAAGCTTAAACCAGTTTGCTTGAATCTTAAGTATCCGTGAAGATTGAAAGAATTGAAGTATTTTATGCAAAGACAGCAGCAGTTGTTTTCCCCATGTAAAGTCAACAGTTTGTCAAAACTGAAGGTAACTTGATTTACTCTAAGAAATCTGTTGTAAGGTTTACTTTTGGTCACTTGCTGTACAGAGAGAGAAGGGAGAGGAGGGAAATGAAAAAGGAAGTATCTGTGTTTATTTCAGACCATACTTTCCAGAATACTCAAAACAATTTGTATGCACATGTTGCCAGAGATGTAACTTAATTAAATGGGGACAGATGCCTATTAATAATGAAAATGTTAATTTCATTTAGCCAAGATATTAGAAAAAATATTTCTCTACAGCACAAAGATTTAAAAAATAGTGATCCTTGTGTACATGGTAGGAAGGAAGTGGGTTGAGAACTCAGGAAGTTGAAGCTACTGTTTAATCTTATTTAAATAAATAAATTGGATTCTTTAGCAGCTGTATGCTTTGACTAGTTGTTCTTCAGCAGCTAATGGTATTAAAATACTGGAAGTTTAGTCCCTAGCCTGCTGACAATTTAATGAGTAGTGTTCACTGGCTTTTCTGAGAACTTGCTATATTCCATGTGCATTTCCAGTTGCTGTCCCTATGTGTCTTGATTTGTAATCACTTCCATTTTGAAGATACTGTAAAAGCTAAAAAACTGTGAATATAGACAGTAAATTTAATTATTCATTCTCACTGTATCTTTCCTTGGCATCCTTATTGCATGATGCAGTACCTTAAAAATGTAGATGTAAGCTATTTTAGTAGCTAAAAGCAGTAATAAAATTCAAGTTATACATGGAATTTTGTTCATGATTATTTGTTTTTGCAATTTTATTAAATCTCTGTTAATGTTTCAGCTTCTAGCATCAACCAGACGGGACCAAGACAACCTACAAGCAGAGTTGAATCGCCTTCAGGCTGAAAATGATGCCTCTAAAGAGGAAGTGAAAGAGGTGTTACAAGCCCTTGAAGAATTAGCTGTCAATTATGATCAGAAGTCTCAGGAAGTAGAAGACAAAGCAAAGGAATACGAACTGCTTAGTGATGAACTCAATCAAAAATCGGTATGAAATTGGGATAAGAAACTACTGACAGTCTTCAATGTGACTTGACCTTGTTAGCTCTTGTCTTTTTAGTGTCTGTGGTGTTTTACTACCTGAAGAGTGTTCAGAAATATCCTAGATGTCACAAGTTAACACTTTGACATGCTGGTGATCTGATTCAGTTTTTTTTGTCTTCCTGGTGCAGTTGGGGTAATCCTGACTTAAAAATCTGCTTCTTCCAACCTCAAAGTTGCAGTGAGCATGCTGCAGCTTTTCTGGAAAGGAATGTGTATTTGCCTGCTGTATTTATGGCATGTGAAATAATTTACCTTTATGCCTTGAAAAATAAGCAGTTCTGTTTACTTTCTGAAAGGAGTAGTTAAGAACACTGAGGAGATATTCCAGAGGATAGCCCTGGTTAAAATACAGATGCAGCATCAGCCCACAGGGTTAATACCATACACCTCCTTACATACCTGCAAAGTTTCTGAACTGACTGATAGTTAGTTGGCAGACTTCAGTCAGTTTTAGACAGTTAATACTCCCTTACTATCCTAAAATTCTAAGTACTGGAAAGAATCAGCATGTTTGCTAGCATTGCAGACAGTATGTGGTGGCACAACTCCCGTTCTTCTCTTGAAGATGAAATTTGAGTGTGTCTGGGTCTTCTAGTGAATGTGTCTTTCAATTTTCAGTTAGTAAGATTTGACTTGATAGAAAACTGACTCTAAGGTTGAAGTTCACAAGATCACGAAACTTCTCTTTAAATTTCTAAGTGTTCTGAGCTGAGTAATCTGTGTTGGTAACTTCATTACCTGAAGGTTGGCTAAAAGTCAGAGAATCTTTGGTCGTCTTATGAGCAGCATTTAAAATTTGGTGGAGTAGGCTTGCTCTGTGTATGTATGATACTGAAGTGTGTGTTTAGGTTTTTTGTTTGCATCTCAGACTTACTGAAAAACTACTCTAGATTGTGTTGTGTATGAACTCTAGTGGATGCAGTTTTTTGCTTTGCAAATAGGAAAGAGTTACGAGCTCTGCAGGCAAATAAATTGTTTTCCTTTACCAAAATATGGTGAAAAGTGTTTGGACTTGCTGTCCATGTACCTTTTTTCTGTAAACACAATTCTCTGCAATATCTAATTGTATATAACTCTGAATGCTGTCTAACAATGTGGACACTAATTTTATTGCAGAGTTGGAAGATTATATTTTGTGAGCTAAAGGTCTCTGTCCGCAGTACTTTTTAGTTCTTTTGGAAGAAATGCTGTCACTCTGTAAATAGTGTGAAACTAGTTCCAAAAGCAAGAGTGTGTTTTGTTTATTAAAGGGTAACTTTTTTTACTGTAGGTCACTTTAGCCAGTATAGATGCAGAGCTTCAGAAACTTAAAGAAATGACCAACCATCAGAAGAAACGAGCAACAGAAATGATGGCCTCCTTACTGAAAGATCTTGCAGAGATAGGAATTGCAGTAGGAAACAATGATGTCAAGGTAAGGATTTATCAGTGCTTTCTTTAATGCCATGTATTAAACACATTCATTGTGGATAGGTGGGGTCATTTTCTTAGTGTGGTAAAAATTACCACCATAGGAAGTCTTACATATATTAATAATTTGGGCATAAGCTTATCCATTCCTTATACTGTGACTTAATTGGGTCCCAGACAGAATTTGATTATGCAAAGCCAAGGAAGAGCAGGCAAGATATTTTTCTGAAGCAGTGTTCTGCTCTTGTAAAACTGCTGTGTGAAGTGGTCTTAATCAACAGCGTTGTCTTAGAAATGTAATACTGACCTACAGTGACAATCAGGATGATACTTAAATAAAAAATGGAATGAGGAAATGAAATGAAAGAGAAATCTAGAGGATCACTGCAGGGCCAGAATGGAAACAGTATTAGAAATCAGTAGTGAACTGTATTTCCCTCTTCAGGCAACTCATTACCTTAGCACAAACCTCTAAATCATCTCTCAGAAAACTTAAACACCAAAATGTTAGGAGTGGGTTTTCTTTTAAGATCTGTGATTATCTGTTGAGGTGGGGGATGTGTTCTGGGCATTAAGTTGCTCCAGTGCACCTTTAGTTCCATTCTGTTATCTGAGCTTTCTACATGTACCATTTTACACTTTTCAGCAGCCCGAGGGAACTGGCATGATAGATGAAGAATTCACAGTTGCAAGACTGTACATTAGCAAAATGAAATCAGAAGTAAAAACAATGGTAAAACGATGCAAACAGTTAGAAGGCACACAAGCTGAGAGCAATAAGAAAATGGAAGAAAACGAAAAGGAGTTGGCTGCCTGCCAGCTCCGGATCTCACAGGTAAATGTTCCTCTGCAGTATACTTCCTAAATGTTCTTTAAAAATTAAATTCATTAACCTATGAGGGGAAAAAAAGTTGCAGTTTCTTTTTGACTCCTAACAAAGCACATTGTGAGTGAACAGCGACAGGATTCAGCTTTTTCCTCTTTTCAGTTTGGATGCTTCTGAGTAGTTCTGAGTGTGACAGGATGTCAGAATTTCTGCACTCTATCTGTAACCTGATAATGCTTTTGCAGCACTTGTATTAAATACTAGAATCCCTGTTTTCTTCATCACCAGATCCTTTACAAATACAAGTCTTACAGAAGCAGTGGCTAGTGAGCACTTTGCCTGCTAATGCTTCCAGTTGGAAGTGGGAGAGGTAATAATAGCACAGTAAAATTACAGGAGGCTTGTGTAGCAGGTTAAATTTACTTCTAATGCAAGCAAGGCCATTTTATTGTGATTATTAGAAAAGATCAGTAATGTGACCCCTAACACTTCTGAAAATTGTGATCCACATACGCAGTTTTACATTCCTGTATTATGTTTTACATATGGATGATCATCTTTTTTTAAATCAGGAGATGCAGATTTCAGTGCAATCTTTTAAATACAGTGGGCCTCTGATAGTATTTAACATTCAAAACATCTCTTCTCCCAGCCAAAAATATATTTCTTTCCAATCCAGAATAAAGATGTTATTTTATAGGCTATGTTGCAGATCTACTTGAGTAGTCATATTCTTCTTAGAGTTTTTAGTTGGTACCATTTTTGTTTTGAGATGAGGTTACTTCTTGTTTAAAAAGAAGTATGAATCATTTATGCAGATGTAATTCCATGATACCTGGTTCCAAAGTAAATGAATCTTTTCATCCCACAAGCACGAAGCCAAGATCAAGTCCTTGACTGAATATCTTCAGAACGTGGAACAGAAGAAGAGGCAGCTGGAAGAATCTGTGGATTCCCTTAATGAAGAATTAGTTCAACTCCGAGCACAGGGTAGGACTTGCTTCCCTACACCCCACCCACCACCCTCACCATTTTAAGTATATAGTGATAAATAGGGATTTTCTTTGTTTAGATTGAAGGGTAGAGCTATAGAAAGGCTTTTTCCTACTCAACATGGAGAGTTAATCAATGCAAAAACATATTTGTTGTTTGAAAGAACTGCTATGGAGAGGATTAAATTGAGGATGTTACTGATTTAATTGATCTTTGTGGTGGGAGGGGTCTTTTTCCAAATTTTAAGGTCTTGCCAAGGGAAGGGGAAATTAACTCCATCATCCATAGCATTGCCTAGTTGCCTGGCTGAAATGTGTTTTCTCTGTCCCTACTAGAAAAGGTCCATGAGATGGAGAAAGAGCACTTAAATAAAGTTCAGACTGCAAATGAAGTCAAGGTAAGTTAAATTCATTGTCTAAACTAAAAAAAACAAACCAACCCAGATCCCCCACAAAGTGAAGTCTGGTGGCAATTCAAAGCATTTAATACATTGTTTTTTTTCCTAATAGCAAGCTGTGGAGCAGCAAATTCAGAGCCATCGTGAGACACATCAGAAACAAATCAGTAGCCTAAGAGATGAAGTTGATGCAAAGGAGAAGCTTATCACTGAACTTCAAGAGTAAGTGATTGCCATTATTTTAGTAGTGCCAAATGCTTCTGGACTGTGTGAGTACAGAAGCAAAATACAGTGTGAAGGAAGTGGCAAGGGTTTCCTCCAGCAATGTCTTTCTGTCTTGTGTTGTTACTGAATGTGTTGTCTGACAGTTTCACCTGATAAAATATTTACTTTCTGTCTTCAGCCAAAACCAGAAGATGATGCTTGAACAGGAACGTCTTAGAGTTGAGCATGAGAAGTTGAAAGCGACTGATCAGGAAAAAAGTAGAAAACTGCATGAACTTACGTAAGTGATGATGCATAAAACAAATGTGTGTGGCAACACTTATTCTATAAACTAGTGACCTGATATGATGAAATGGCTCTTGCTGTATAGGATGCCTATTAAAGAGAGGGATTCCAGGGCCTTCTTGAACTTAACTTTTTTAAAACCTTTGCATTGCCTGAATATTTAAAATTGGAAGTAACATTATAAAAGATATGAAGGCCACAACTATTTTTTGTTAATATGCTAAGGATTGGAGTAATTAACTTTTCAATTTGCAGATAAGTGTTGTATGATCAAAGACTGGAAGAGGCTTGTAACAGTTCCTTTATTCTTTTTTTGTTTCTTATGCATTTAAGTAGTTTGGTGGTTCTAACTGGCTTATTCTTAAAATGAAACAGTTGCATGCTTCATTGATTAATTGCATGGCAAATGACAGACCAGAAACAATGCAGATTTTTTTTTTTTAATTTAGAGTTATATAAGATGCCTGCAACTACTTTTCCAGAGAGGTCTTGAAAATGGATAGGATGCTGAGATATTGTTTAGAATTTTTTTATTACTTCAGATGTTTATTCATTTAACAGTGAGCTAGCAGTGGAACTGGCTGAGCGAGGAGATATTTTAAGAGGAAAAGAAGCTTTTTGGCTACTTAATAGAAACACTTCATTTTTGTGCAGTCCCTGGTGTTTCTATTCCAACCTTGAGTCATAAAACGAGAAATCCACATTTCGTGTTCTGTCATCTTAGTAACTGCAGTGTCTTATAGTTCTGAGAGAGAACATTTTTACTTGTGTAGAAAATGCTTTCATGTTGCCTGGGAAGACAGCAGCTCTGTACAGTGATAATCACTAGGTTACATACCTTTACACTGAGATTGTTGTTTATGATGCTGGCTTTGGCAAACATGCTGAGAGTTAAAACAAAACAAAGAAAAAATCCTTATCTGTCACATGATACTTACCATCTCTGCTGGTCAGAGCTGAGAACATTTTTAGGATAAGATCTCCCCAAATATTCACTCTGACTCTGAGAGTCTTGTCTTTTGTTATTATAGAAACTTTTATGCATCTGAATGTACTTGTTTGTATTTCTTCAATATTAAAAGTACTTCCCTCTTTTCCTCTTGCAACTCTTGCACTCCCAATCCATCCCATACGGATTTCTGAGCGTGATACCATCCATTGGTTACATCTTTAATTTAAGACTTCAGCTGAAATATGTTGTTTGTACCAGACAGTGTTTATTACCCTAGTTTCCTAAAACATTAAAGTTTCCAGTTTTGCTGGGATGTTTAGGATGACTTTATTGTCTTTCAGGGTCATGCAGGACAGACGGGAACAAGCACGACAAGATTTAAAGGGTTTGGAAGAGACTGTGGTAAGATACTCAGAATAAATTCCAAAGCAAATATCAATACTTGCCTTTTTTTTTTTTTTTCTTTCAGAGTTTGTTCGGGTTGTTTTGTTAACTTCTTATCCTTAACTGTAGGCAAAAGAACTTCAGACTCTTCACAATCTTCGGAAGCTGTTTGTTCAAGATCTGGCTACTAGAGTGAAAAAGGTAATGTGGTGCTGTAGTCAAACTTGTTGTTTCTGAGAACGCTGCATAACTTTCAGTTTAGAGCTAAATTAGGAATTGATGTTTATGCAGTGTAATTTTCTGGCTCAATTCTAATATGCAAGTTCAGATTTATACTCAGCCTCCTTTCTCCCTCCCCATGTTACTGCAGAGTGCCGAGATTGACTCAGATGATACAGGAGGCAGTGCTGCACAAAAACAGAAGATTTCCTTCCTTGAGAATAATCTTGAACAGCTTACAAAGGTTCACAAGCAGGTACAGTGCTTTTAAATTGAAGAATATCCAAGTTAGCACTTTTTTCACAGTATATCAGTCTCTGGGATTCTTGCCTGTCTCTTATGGAAGAAGGATGTAGAAGTACCTATGTTGGGTAGCAGGTTCTTCCACAGTAGCTGATTTTTCAAATAACAGTCTTATTGTCACTGAAGTATAGATTTACTAAAAGCTTAAGCAAAGTTAATATAGGAGTCCTACTGCTTTGCCTGTTTAGGGGTGGGAGGGTATTTAGTTAGCTCTCCCTATGAAGAGAGGGAGGTGCCAAGAAAACAATCAATTCTGGTTTTGTAGCTGGTACGTGATAATGCTGATCTTCGCTGTGAACTTCCTAAACTGGAGAAGCGACTTAGAGCTACAGCTGAAAGAGTTAAAGCTTTGGAGTCTGCACTGAAGGAAGCCAAAGAGAACGCTTCTCGTGATCGCAAGCGGTATCAGCAAGAAGTCGATCGTATAAAGGAGGCTGTGAGATCCAAGAACATGGCCAGAAGAGGACATTCTGCGCAAATTGGTTAGTAAAGAATCCCTTGTCCCCCAAAGCTTCATCTGTCCCCTTTTTTTCTTTTAACCTTTGTGCATATGTGGATCTTTCGGCCCTCACTGGAACTGCATGTGTGAACATGATGTACTTTCTACCATGAGTTACATTTCAGTTAATAGACCATAAGTGTGTGTAAGTTGTGCAGTGTGGTTGTTTGGCTTTTTATTTATTTTGAACGGCTCTGGGAAAGGCTTACCAACCTAGAATTCTAACCTGAATGTGTGTTGCATTTCCTAGAACAAAACAATACACTGAATGTGAGTCTTAATCTGTTGGAATGGAATTGGAATGATCTAATTTCTAAGACTGAGGAGGTATTTCAAGACAAGGAGAAAGATTAACCTGTAGAAACAACAACAAAATTGTCTTGATCTTTTGGAGGAGAGGGGCAGATGGAAACCTACAACATCCTAAGATCCTTAATTACCTTTTCAGTTCTTTGTTCCAAAATGTACAGTAGTCCACCACCCTCTCTAGGGACAAATACTGGAGAAGCAGAAAGGGGTAGCAAGGTGGTGGCAAGACAGTCATATTCCCTGGGTCCTCCACCTGCCATTACACTGTTAGATGCTGAGGAGCAAGAGAGTGTGTGACCTGTGGAGGACTTAACTGCATATTACATTTTAATTGTAAAACTGAAGGACTTCAGTAATCAATACCCTTCTCTTAAATGCTAATACAACTGAAATGAGTGTTGCAGTTAAATTTTGCTCGTATTCTGTAGGTCTGCAAAGAGCTGTTGCAAAATAGTTATAATTTTTTTCTTGGTCACACGAAGTGGCAGCTTGCAGACAGGTGCTTTTCTGTCTTACCTTTCTCTCGAGTGGTCTCCAAGAAAAGAAACAGAATTCTCTAGTGAGCTTACCAGAGGTACACAGCCTCTTTTGCATAAATGTCTAGATGGACTAGTCATGTACTGTAGATCAGCTTCCTATAAGGCAGAAATCAAGAAGTGTTTCTCTGATGCAGCTGCTACCTGCAGGTGCTTTATATCCCCTCTTGCCTGCTGAAACTTTAAATGCTTCTGTTTAGTATTACAGAACTTTGTAAAGTCATACCATTGTGCATGCTCTGTCAAGAGCTAAGTGCAAAACTGATTGAAAATACAGTTTATTAAGTGTATGCAGCTTGTGAATGACCTGTCAAAACTGCTGCGTTTTCACTTCAGTTATAGAGCAAATTTTATTTTTATGTGGTGGTAGGTTGACAAAGCAGTGTTATCTGTGGAGTAATTGGTATGCAGAACCACTTGCAGAGCAGAGTAGCTACTGACTTACCAATCAAACAGCTGTGGGAAGTACAGCCAGGTGTATAATGATTCCTTTCAGGAGCATAACCCTTGTGAGACCCTCTAGCATTGTGTCTTATTTGAGTTCTTATTGCCAAAAAGCAGAACTTTCACAGGGTAATACATTAGATGGAGCAGATAATTCATATGAATTTTTATCAGAAGCTTTGTGAGCTTTAATTCTAGTAGGAGCAACAAAAGCAAAACCTTTTCTATTTTCCAGGGCTTGTTGCAGTTGACACTAATCTGTTAGGTTCTCAGAATACCATCCCCTAAAGTTGTTTTCATATTCAAAGTGCATTCAATTGCACTTTGTGCAATTTGTGTGGATAATGTAAAATAAAATATCAGTAAATTTGAATAATCCAATGTACAATTGTGATGTACATATTTGTAAGCCATGTTTTTTTCCATGCAGCTAAGCCTATCCGTCCTGGCCAGCATCCAGCAGCTTCTCCGACTCATCCAAGTGCAATTCGTGGTGGAGGTGCGTTCACTCAGAACAGCCAGCCAGTTGTGCTGCGTGGAGGGGGACGGCAAGACAAAGTGTAAGTTTGTCTTGTAGGATTTTTTTAAATGTGTGATCAAACTACTTTGTACTAGGTTTATTGCAGTTTCATTTTGTGGCATAAAGTCACTTGGATAGTCAGATTAACTTCTCTTTTTTATAGAATTTTATAGTTAGTGGAACAGTATGCATGTCCATCTGATGAAGGATGCTGATGCTTTTCTTATAAAACTGGTGTTTGTTGTAAAGTGGTAGTTCTGGGGTTGTTCTGCTGGAATAGAACAAAACGTGAAAACAATCAGTTGGAGATAGTTACCAGTCACAGACAATACCTATTGTTAGGGAAAGGAGTGGACATATAAATTCTTTTGGCTTGCTATTATCTTTCTAAATATGGTTTCTTCAGGAAAACATTCAGTGATGAAGTAAAAATGACCCTATTCTTATATGTTATTTATTTGATTTTCTTACTGCTTCATGTGTCAGCGATTTGGAATTATATAACAGAAGAACTCATGTCTTCATCCAGTAAACTTAAAATGTTAGCCTAGCTAAAATGCAGTTACAGTAATTGAAATTAATATATACACTTATTAATCTCCAAAGTATCACTTCTTAATGTGCAGATCTCTAATCTCCAACGTAATTACACAGTGTGGTACTTGATATGCTGAAGTTGCTTTACAGAGTCACATATTTTTAGTTAATGTCTGCTCTATAGTTGGTCTGTTGCTCAGCTAACAGTAATGCTTCACTCTTCATTGTCATCTTCCCTTTTGAACGTGTCTATAAATGTCTTCTAGACATTCCCTTAGTTAAGGTTATCGGCATCTTCAGTTTGAAAGTACACCTAAAATGATTGTGGGGTGCTTGAATCCTGGGTGCTCCTATTCTGAAGGGCTCCAGAACAGCTTATGTTAAACTTGTTTCTATTAGTTTCTTTTTATTAGCTGATTGACTTTCCAAAGCTTTCTCTCCAATTTAGAGAAAATTAGGCTGTAGTACTAGTCAGGGTACCTGGTTCTGTTCAGTAATGTCTCTTAATAAGTACGAGGTTGAAGTGATGGGTACTTTAACTTTGAATAACACCTTGAATGACCAAGGAGCTGGCAGTTCATGGACTCTTGATCATTAACATGTTGAGAGTAATCTTTAGATAGCTACTTTGACTACAAAGGCAATCTAGCTCAACTGTCCAATGTAGAGACATTTAAAGGTATGATTGACCCAATTTATTTTAGTTGTCCTTATTACCATGAGTTTGCACATGCTCTGATGTTGCCTAGAATGCAAACTGAAAAGAACCTATTTAGTCTCATAGTTCAAGCTTTAGAAGACCAGATATAATCAGCGATAAATAGTTAAAATAGGAATTTGCATCTTGCTGTGAACAAGAGCTTTCACTGTTGCTCCTGGAGAATATAAATATGAGACTTGGCACTTTGACTTTTGGACTATGTGTAGGTAAATCATGAAGGAATGCAAAATGGCTAAGGTTTGTCTAGAATGTGTTTTTAACAAACAAACCAAAACATTCCCATGTAATATGCTCACATAATCAGTTGCAAAGCTTTCCTGTAATTCTGCTGATGTCATCATGTCCCCTATTGTGGTAGAGACGAGTAGAGTTTAGCACTTAAAGACGGGAGATTTGTAATTCATTTCTACTTTCCTATCTTATTCTTAGAGGAACCTGTCTCTTATGGAAGCAAAGGAACAAAACTTTTTGAACTTATTTTACTATTAAATATAAACTTGTTCTGAGCTTGAGAATACTCTGGTGGCCAGGATCATTTTTCTCTGTAGTAATGACTATACTTTTTTTGAGGATTAATACAGATTATAAGCACATGAACTTCTGATTAGAGAAGAACTTTGGGTAGAGTTGGAACACAACATACTGTTTAACTTTTGGAGACCACTATTTAACGAATTATTCTGGACACATTAAAGAAATACAGAGATGATAAATTAAAATCATTAATGCCAAATGATGTCTTAATTCCCATTCCATCTTTCCAAAATAGCAAAATCAAACCTTTGCAATAACTGGTGGGTGATATCCATGCAGTTGTCACTAGCCTGAAAAAGCAGCAACAGTCATGGAAAATGGAACTGGGTTATGAGTGGTTTCTCTCTGTAATGTTTACTCCATTAATGCCATCAAGATTGCACACCCAGTTGGTTTGTCATGCTGTAAATGCTTTGTGTTGAGAGATTCCTTATTTTAAAGTAAGTGTTTTATTAGCACTTATCTGAGTAGTCTAAGAACTGGGCTCTTAAATCTATGTAAATAGTGATATGGTCTACTGTAAATATAAGTCACTTGGCATTTTTGGCTTAACACTGTGATTTTTCTCATTTACAGTTGCTGAAAAGTAAATGCGGCGTGAGAAGTATCCGATATTGTGTAGAGGGAGTCATTCCATGACAATAATCTCTCCATTTGGGGACTGTAGGATTATTTTCTGAAAATGTATAAATTATACCTGGCCTGTACAGCTCTTCCCCCTTCTACAAATTCTGCTAACTGATTCCCAAAAAAAAAAAACTAGAGTGCAATTTTGGCGTCTTGAAAAATGACATGTTACTTAAAGTGTAGCTCTGCTTATTACACAGTTTGTCTTTCATGTCTTAAATTTAGTCTGCACTGTGCCAAGCTGAATGTATGTTGAGAAAATCTTAGTTCCAATTTTCTGGCTTAATTTGTGTACATCTTATTGTCTTAGGGAATGTGCAACAGTGTTTAAGTATACTTTCATTTTTACCACTTCACATAACACTACATGTCCCACTGAACTAGGGCGGCACTCTACATCACAGTTTTCTTTTGGAATGCTACACAGAGCATTGGAACTAAATCTATTTGTACAGTGTAAGAATACTGAAGTGCTTACGACAACTGCCACGAGGCACTGCGATCGTACACCACAGATCTCAAGAGTTCAGTATGAACACGGCTGTAAAACTGTTATCTGATTAAATGCCCGGTTATCGGGTGACTTAGAATTAAATATTGTACAGTAATAAGAGTAAACCTAAGTTTACAAAAAAGACTCTGGCAATGGAT
Organism: Manacus candei; assembly: GCF_025592945.1. NCBI lineage: Eukaryota > Metazoa > Chordata > Aves > Passeriformes > Pipridae > Manacus > Manacus candei. The sequence continues at coordinate 10,391,739 of NW_026138104.1, read as the reverse complement.
TATCCCATCTGTCCTGTTCCTGATTCTGCACACAGTACAGTCTGGTGGAGTGAAAACATTCTGCTTCATTATGATGAGCCTGTCTGTCCATTTGTCTGTATCTGTGACGGTTCACTTTCGCTGTTTGTAATAGCGAAATGGGCGCAATCTAAAATGTAACTTTATATTCCACTACATACAGTACTGGAATTTTTGGCTAAAATTTTAATTTTCAGTTAGAAAAATCTTTTTCAGCAACAGGCTAACGAATTCAGATACGTTAATAGAGGACACAACTTTTTAAAACTGGTGTATCTGGATATCCCAGAGACACGTTTAAAATAATAATAAAATAAAGTGCTACCCTGAATTGTATTTGTAATCCATTTGTAAGTAGGTATATGAAATGTCCAAAGTAGTAGTTGTTGAATATTTTTCTTCTCTTTGCAATAAAGTCCTGTAAAGTGGCTAACAAAATGAAACATGGGTTTTTTTGTTTTGTTTTGAGCTCCAGTACTCCCACTGAGCTGAATCCAGGGTTTAAAATTTTATAGTGTAATTTGCTTAACTTATTCATAGGGTTTAGCCACTATAATTTTTAGAACAGCCTTCTTCTATATAGAAACTGGCTACCAGGTCTTTGAGAGAGAAGGAACTTAATGTTACTGGAAGAATTCGGTGAGCTTTCCTGACCTGGTTGGTGGTACCACTTTTTGTTCTGGCTTGAATTTTTTTGCTGGGTATTCATTGGTTATTGTGGAAACAGTAGAAACTCTGCGACTGTTCAGACAGCAAATCACTTTCAACTTTTATATTTTAAATAGGCAAAATATTTATATTTTGATGGATTATAGTCAAATTTTAGACCTTAAACCACTTTTTTCTATTTCTACAGTAGTCTGAATTTTTAATAGTTTGATTTTTAAAAGTTGAGTGTATCAGTTGGAAATCTCACTGTTTTGGAGTTTTCAGCTTTTGAGACGGTTTTGTTCATTAGGGCTGCCAAACACTCCAAACTTACAGTTGTTTTAGAGCACGATTGAAGACAGCATACTGAGCAAAGAAAAATAAAGGAACAGCAAACTATTTTGAATTAAATTTCTCATAATGGAAACAGCACTGTCCATTATTTTTCTCAATGTTAACTACAGGTTTTCAGACCTTCATTTGTCAATGTGCAATCATAAAAACAAAACAACGCACTGAAATGAAGCAGGATTTTTTTCTCATGCCTGTGAGTGGGGGTTTCATTCCTGTAGGTAATTGTCATGGGTTTTGGTGCTGAAAATTGCTGTGTTTAAAAAATTAGATTAAATAGTAACTAGTGTGTAGCTCAGTGTACATCACCTTTTTATATTTAAACTTTTTTTTTTTATTTGAAACCTTTTATGACGTTTACCAAGAACTGCCTCTTAAAATGTAAAAAAATTAAAGAAACAAACACACAACTTTCTTTGCTTTCTGATTTGGCTGTCATGGGTCAGCCAGACAGAACAGTTACTGTATTTTGTAAATTAAAATATTCAGTCTATATGGGGAATGTTCAACACTGCTATTTCAACTTGCAGTCTTTGAATGGTTCTTATTTTTATGTTCCTCTAGATCATATTTTTAAAAGATGGTTTAGGATAGGAACTTGGTGAAATAATATTTATTTCTGGTGAACAACTAAATTATTTACATAACTTAAATGCTGACTCACTACTGTGTGTAACTCTAAATTTGACATGAGGACAAGTCTACCTGTGGAATATGATTTAACTTCAGTACACGTAAGATGCATTAAAACAATTGGTTTGGGGAAGACGCCATATAGTTTTAACTTACCTGCATGCTGTAAATGTATTTGTGTTTAAATAAAGAGAAGAAAAATCTTTGAACTTCTTTGTGCATTTATTCTATTTATTATCTCTACACCTGTTTCTTACATTGTCTCCATATAATGCTTTTCACTTCATAGGTTTCATGACCACTTTTGTCTTTGTAAATTGTGATCACTTGATGTCTCTTAACCTCATATCTGTGTTAGTTAATACAAGTAAGCTTTCCCCCACACAAATATCAATATTTAAATCTTAGTCATCAGAAGACTGTTCACAATAGAAAAAGAGACACAAGCCAAAAAATCCCAAACCAAAGAACAGGAAAAAAAAACCCTGATTGATGCTTATGGAAGTGTTAGACATCAGTTACAGCCATGGTCTATCAGACTTTGCACCCCTCTAGTCTGGGATTACTTTGATTTTCCCAAAGATACACTTGCTATGTAGTTGATTTTTTAATGGCTTCTCTTTGTTGTGGATGTTTTGGTTTGTGGTTGGTTTGGGTGGGGGTTTTTTGTTGTGTTTTTTTTTTGGGGGGGGGTGAGGTTTTTTGTTGGTTTTTTTTAATATCAACTGGTATATCCTGTTAATGGAAGATGGCTCAGTCACAGCAGTGCAGTGCTGACTTTTGAGTGGATTTGTGTCTGCTAGGAGATGACCAACTGAGATGTTTTTAATTGCAGACAATGACTAAGGGATGATCAAAAGGAAAGTAAATGTCCTTTCACGTTGAAGTTTCTGGGGAGCAATGTATGATCCAAAATTACCTCTGAAATTAAGAAAAAATATTATTACATCTCTTGACAGGGAAAAGGTGTGGTTACCTGCACCGACAAAACTGATACGGAATTCATTGACAGACCAAGTTTGTTCCATTGGCTGGCCTGAGCGGCTTCACTGTTGAATGCACCAAGACCTTGTAACACCAATTCAGGAAGCATCAAAATACATCACTCTGTCTAACATGTGCTATGTGCAAAACTGTCACTTAAGTACGTATAAAGTACGTAATAGAACCTCACTAATTAACACAGAAATCACATCTGGAAGATGATTACTGAAGACTGATGGGTATGTCAGAATTTTTGCCCGGGGGGTTTCGAGCTGATGAATCTTTTTGAGTCCCCTACAGGACTGTTCATCGTTTTATCTTTAAGCACTCCTTGCTGGGGGGAATGACGTGGGACTGGGCAGGGAGGGTAATTTGAGCTGCTGCCTCCTTTTAATGTTCCATTGTGAAAGCTGAAGGTGCGGAGGGTATCATTCAGCTCAGCTGTCCAGTATAATGGACAGAGGAAAAATTAGGTGAAGGAAAATACAGTACAAAAGAAAAGAACCTATTTAAATTTGAAAAGGAAGTAAGAGGCTGATGACTTTAAAGTGGAAAGATAGGGGTGTTTCAGGAGCACGTTTCAGTAGCGCACTCCCTGTTGTGGAACAGAGCTCAGTCCATCGAATGGCTTCTCCTACAGTACCAAGGCAAGAGTTGTTCTGTACCTGCAGGAAGTAACAGCAGTGGGAGAGCAGCATAACCCACATTCTCTGCGTTCCTAAATCCACAAAACTAGGCGTGGAAATGACTCAGAGGTGCCCCCAGGCGTGTGTTAAGGAGCTGTTTCCACGGCTTCTATTGCGAGGAACAAATGCATGAGAACTGTCCTGTAAGTCAACTAAATTGTCTCCTGCAGTTGGAGACAAATACACTTCACGGCTGATAACACCATATTGAAGATACTTGTGAAACCACTTGCTGTTTTAGTGGATTCTTGACATGGCTTTTGTCAGGAAATTAAAAGGTTAGAAGTAAATTAACTCAGCAAAGTGTAAATGTCGGTGTTATCCTGTCTGCTTATCTCCTTCATCAACAGGTCCAATTCTCATCAGCCAGGGGGTTTTGTGCTGCCGAGACAGACGTTTTACATGATCACCCAGCATCCTATAAGCAAGTGGGTGTTGGCAGAGTATTTCGTGCTGATCTTCTCCTGAGAGGGTGTAAATGATTGTTTAAACGATTTTACTGTAGGAAATACCTTTCAGCAGAAACCATGACAGAACTCAATCTGCTGCCCAGGAAAGCTCGTTTCAACCACTGCGGGGCCTCTCTGTGTGTGGTGCCGGCTGCCTTGTGACTGTGGTGTCCAGGGCCTGGTTTGCAGAGGGGGCTGCAGCAGGGTGACCCCCCCTTCCTGCTGCTGATGGAAGAGGGAAGCTCCTTTGGGAGAGGGTGTCCTCTCACACGTGCACTGGGGGCTGTGCCCTGTCGGGTTCCCTCATCCTGGTGGGTTGTCCTGCAGAGGCAACACAGCTCCCTCTGTTCACGCCGCTAAGAAGGGAGTCCTGGTTCTGCCACTGCCACCCTCTGCCCCTTCAGCCTGGAGGGCTCCCCTCTGCCCCCCTGGGGACCTGGGCTTGAGTGCTGGGGAAAGGGACAAGCTGCCTGCTTTTCCTGAAAGAAATTGATATTGCTGCTCCTACGGGTCTGCTTTCCTCTGGAACATGAGGCTGTGTGCTCAGGGCCATGCAACAGGAGATGAGCTGAGCCACGAGTCTCGAGTGGAAAGAACACAGGCCAGGCTGTGGTGGAGTAATAAAAGTTTCGAGTTTGGTGTGTGACACTTTCTAGATCTGAGATTCAGCTTATAATAACATGATGAGTTCTTCCCCTGCCATGGCTGAGCTCATCCTCGCTGCCCAGTAAAGCCCCGTTGTGTCAGTGAGCCCACAAGGATGTGATGAAGCATGAGACACACTTGTCATCTCACTGCTCAGGGCAGTAAAAACGGAATTCCCATCTGGGGTTAAAGTTCCAGCTGGTGAGTGACAGCCAGCACTAACCTGGCTGTGGGCACTGTATCGACCCGAGACCTCACGGCCACGAGAGAGCACGGGGAAAGATGGGGCCTCGTGCGCTGGGAACCGCCGATCCAGAGATCCCTGCTCCCTCTGTTCTTCCTTTGGTCTGGAATCCCGGTTTGGCAGCCTGGGTCAGTTCGGGATCCGGTGCCCGTTCAGCGCCAGGGGGCGCGCGGGGGATCCCCTGTGGATGCCTTGGGATCGCGTTTGATTCCCGGCGTTCGGCAACGCGACGGTCGCTCGGATCGCCCGCTGTCACCAACCCGGGGCTCCCGGGCACCGCTGCGCCCCTGCCTGTGTTCCCGTGTCCCGCTGCCACGCCAAGAGCCACGTGTTCCCACAGCTGGCGATGCAGCTCCTTCCCGCCGAGCTGCACAGGATTGCATCCCGACATTAAAATACTGAGGAAAGCTGCGCGTTATGTTTCAGAGCAGGTACCAGAATATTCTCCTAGGCATTTCCCACTCTTTATTTAAACCTTTTTTTCTTTTTTCCTCAAGAAAATACTTTGAAATTTCACAAAAATTTATTTCTTTATTTGAACTGCAAAATAATGGTATAAGATGGAGAAAGTCAGACCTGTGCAGTGGGTGAATCATTATCAAATCAACTCGTAGGTGAAGCTTGAGACATTTTTGTATTTTTCTCTCATTTCCAGCTGACTTGTCTCCACTGATCCACAGACACTTGAGCAGCACGTGAGAGGTGGGAAGAGTCATTCCTGATGAGAAATGGATATTTTCCCCCCACAGTCATTATTGTAGAGGACTGTCAGTTTCCCTTGGCAGCCTGTAACAATGGGCTTGCTCTGTAATAAATGCAGATAGCATTAAATTAATGTTTCATTCCCATGGTGACAAACACTGGCATCCAGTTCCAGGGCAGGATAATTCAGTGACAATACGGCAGCAAACAAGTACTTTGCCTGTTACAGGCTAATCAGAGATGCAGTGTTCAGATTGGACTCAGAGCATCCACATAGCTTGGAGTGAGTTTATTAACCTGGTCACATGCTGGTGAAAATGAGCTGTGGACTGGGAAATGAGAGAAAATGCATTAAAAAAATAAAAACACACAAAAAAAGGTACCAAGATGCATAAAAATAAGCAATTTTAATAAAAAATTTCCTTCTATTCTTCATCCAACTGGAACCTGCACAGGTGTTGTCAGGGGAGGAGAACTGTATGCACACCTGACTGTGGGAGTGTAAGCACAAGTGGAGATGAAGAAGCAGATCCTTGGTTCATATGCTTTTCTGATAAAACTGGTAGAAATTGGGCTATCAGCCTCGAGAATGGTGGAGTTTGGCTTTGTCATGTTCTCGGGCAGAGTTTGGCAACCTAGGACAAGGCAAGGTGACCCAGAAATGTTTGGAAAATATTGCATGAAAGAGCTGTAGCAAACAAGAGCAGATACCCACCACAGAGAGACTCCAAGGGCTGGTGAAGCCTGAAGGATGAAGAGTCCCCCAGCACCCTGCCATGCTGCTGGGAAGGGACCTGCTGGCCCTCGGGCAAGACCTGAGTCTGAGGCTCCTCTCTCAGCTTCTCCTCTGCTCCCTTTGTCCCCCCCTGCTGATGCATAGCTAGTGGGCCTTCATTAGGGCCAACAGTGGATGCATCTTTCTTTTGAAGTTGTAATACATATGGGAAGAGCTCCAGAGGGAACAAGATGCTGAGTTTTTTGAGACAAGAAGAAGAGATTTTGCAAGGACAGGAAATTCAGCCTTCACTATTACAACGTGCCCCGGGGTTTTGTTCTGCACATCAGCAGTTCTGCAGGAGGGAAAGGACCAGCGTCAGCCTGGTAAAACACAGGGTTCCCCTTTCACTTGTGCTCAGCTTTCTGGGCTGTGTGTTTCTGAAAAGGCTGTTTTGCTGCATGTGTTCTCACGGAGAGCAATGCTTCAGTTAGTGCTTGGGATAAAATCTTACGGGTGCTAGTTGCTTTTTACTTTTCATCAGATTAGTTATTTAAAAGCTTTTCATTCATGTCCCCTAGAATTAGTCTGAAGATTCTCATCACACTTGTTTTTTTATTAATGAAAGCTCTTGGAGACACATCTGGCATGTTTTATTGATGATAATCTCATGGCTGGAAGCTCATTTTTGGTAGCTATAGCAACAGAACTTTTTTTTCAAATGTCAACACAACTCCACAAAAAGTAGAGTAAGGGGGAGCAGATCATGTAAATTACTAGACAGCTAATAACTCCTTTTTCTGTAACCAATTCTGAGATTTCTAATTCGATACAGTGAATAATGGATAGCAACAAAATCATTTGACAACTACATCTGCTGTGGAAGCTCTTGAAAGCAAATAGCATGGATGCACATGGTGTCTCAGGAGTCCTTTTTGGTGGTTGTCCATTGCTCCCATCCTGCTGGGTTGCAGGGATCACAGGTGGCTGGGGGCACATACCCTGGAGGAGCAGCACCATGGAGCACATATTTGCAGCCCTCCCTCTGCTGCCTGGACAGGCAGAGGTCTCAAACACTGCCACAGCAGCAGGGCTCACTCCTGCTCCCAGGGGGAAGAGGCACTCCCAAAATGTGCCTGAGGGTTAAGACAAAATGATATAGACTGAAATGGTAACTCTATAAGTGTACTCTGATGCCTAAAGACCCCTGTGGGGCTGGCACCACCAAGCTGTACTTATCAGAAATTTTCTCAGGTGTGCCTACTCAGGCACAAGCCTCCTCTGAACCAGGGGACATTCAGGTAACCTGGCCTGTGTTGTGGGATGGCTCTTCCCTCTGCTTCCAGCTCCGGTGTTTGGCTCTGAGAGCATTCAGAGCCATGTTTCTTCATCCTGCCTAATAGCAGCATCCTGCTTACACTTGAAAATGATGGTGCTGGGACAGCCAAATGAAGTGGTGGGTGGATGCTGTTGCCTCCCTTGCTTTCCCTTAGGGCTTTCCAGCAAGGCAAGTGGAGAACCACCCTCAGCCTCCAGCCAGAGCAGAAATTCAGATCCAGCTCTAGCTGGCTGACTTGTCCAAGTCTGCAAGAAACTACATACAGAGATAAACAGTATTTCTAAAAAATTTCTAGACATTCAAACTTTGACATCATCTTTTCAGAGACTAAAAAAAAAGTAGCCCTTTGGAAGTGCTAGTCTGCTCAGTCCTGAGAAAATTGCAGAGGGCGAAGGGCAGGCTCCTTCCCTGGGGGCCCCAACTGCTGCCCAGGTAGGGGCTGGAAACTGTTCCCATCAGCTCTGTGGTTGGTGGGCAGAGCAAAACACTTTGGTGTCCTTAATGTGTTCCCCCAGTTGGTGATTGCATTCCTCAAGTCCCACTCCTAGTGTGGGAGGTCTCCCTGGGCCACACAGCCTCAGGCAGAACTGAGGTTCTTGGCAGCACTCTACAAAGGGCCAACATTAATATTAATAATAATATTATTATTACTATTATTAAAATCAAGCGTGCGGCTGGCTGGCAAGTCATCATCTGGGGGCTCTGCTGCTCCAAATACCACCTCTGTGACCCCCACTTCTGTGCAGTCCTTCTCCCTGCAGCCCCACCAGCAATTCAACACAAGGCTTTCCCTGCATATGCCCTTTCCAGCCCAGAAACTGCATAGATCACCCTCTCAAAAATCAGCGTGGGTTGGGTTTGAATTTTTTTTTTTAATCATCTTTCCTGGGCTGTGTTAAATCTCCATCCACCCCAGCAGCTGGCTGAGGACGGGTCTAAGTGGCCACTTACACCCGGATGCAGCCCCGGCATTCTTTCCCTGTGCAGATGATGCAGCCGCTCATGCATGTTAATCCCAGCACCAGGTCACTGAGCGGGAACAAGGCGAGGATTGTTCCTCTGGAGTCTGAGAGAAGGCAGGAACACAAGGCATGGTGGAGGGGAGAGAAAAGACACACCACCCCATCCCGGACAGCGGCAGAGCTGTGTTTCTGTTGTGCTGTGGGTGATACCCAGGGCCGGTTGCTGGAAGCGGTGCTGGAAGAGATGCTGCTGAATTAAAGTTGGCGCGGGTTGGCGCTGACTTGGTGAGACATGTTTCCCCTGAGCTGCACCCACAGAGCACCCTGGGAAAGGAGATAACCATCGGGAAAATATGCAGCTACGGTGCTGGCAGGGATTTGACACAGCAAAATACTTCTGCCGTTATCGGTTTCTGCTGGTTAAAATGCAACTCCGTGCCGGGGCAGGTCTCCCGCTGCTTTAGCAGTTAGAAATTTGGGGAGGTGAGGCCAGTGGGAAGGACCAATTTGCCACATGGTTAACTATGGGCTCCCTGAGGTTTTGCTTCCAGTTCAGTAGGTCAAGTGCATCACTGTGAAGGGTTTGAAATTTTATATGGCAAGAGAAAAAACAGAAGAGTAAAGGTACACCCTTAAGAGCAGGTAAAACCAATGTGCCTGGAGAGAATTTCAAAGACAAAATGACCCATGTGGTTGGGGAAAGTCAAGGGGACTTCTTCAGGAAAGTGAGTGTTGTGTTACACTGGAAAGACATAAAGGTGTATAGAGCTTCTCTTTCCTCAATTGAATTTTCCCCCTGCCTTTACATGTCCCGAATGCTATCCCAGGAAAAGTCTTTCACCTTAAGCAAATGTTTTATTGTATTAGCATGAGACCCTCTAACAGAGCAGAGATGGAAGTTTGCCTGGTGCTGCTGCTAGCAGAGGGCAGCATCATTGACAGGATCATCAACAGAAAATTGAGTGTCCACTGGAAGTTTTGAACTTGTACAGACCTCAGATATTTTAGAAAAGATTAATGAGGCCAACTTTTATTTTAATTCCTGTTGTATCCTTATAGCTGTGTGAGTTACACACCACCCACCCGCATCTAAGAGGAGCCTCAGACAACATAATAACCCAATGTTTAGGTGTATCACAGCAACCTGCCCTCACCCTGTAAGGATCTACTTCTATTATCTCCTGCTTTTCTACACTTGCAGACATCAAAGTCCCTACATGTCTGTCACCTCCCAGGACACCACAGCCAGGGAGAGGGGAGGTGCTGATCCCTCTCACACTCAGATTAGGTCTTGGTGGCAGGGAATGTGCTGCAGGACATGTTTCAGTGTTTGGTATTCAATACTTATAGGAGTGAGGATGGGAAAGGGCTTTTCAACCTCTGCTGATGAGTGGTGACCTCTAGGCCAGAGACTCATGCTGACTTGACCCAAGAAATATTTACGGATTCTGTACCAAAAGGGAGAACTTGCAGCAGTGGAGCTGAGAGGGCAACAAGGGCTTGCAACACCTCTGGGAGGAGGAAGGGGCTGGACCAGGGTTTCCCACATCTTGGCTGACTAGTTTAACCACAAAAAAAAATACTAAACCAGTTGGTGAAAGTAACAGCAATGAAACCTGAACCCAGCACCTAAATGAACCAAAACAGAAAGTAATGACTCATGTATGGGTCTACACAGAGGATTCCCTACTCCCGCTTCCCATATACCTTCAAAGAGCTCAAAAACCTCCTCTCTCTTTCAATTTGTTTATTTTTTTTTTGAAGATGAGCTTATAAAGAATATCTGCAAAGTGTTTCAGCCCTCATGGGAAGCAGTGCTGGGCTCTACCCTGCTCAGCAGCTATTCCAGTGTCTGCCCAGGGCATGCTGCACTCCCTGTGCTGGCTTTTCATCTTGTGGGTAGGAACCTACTTCTTCTGCATCCCTCATGTAGTTGGGATGTTATGAATGCTATTAAAAAAATTAAATATCACAGGGCACTATTGCAGCCTAAATCATCTCTGTAGCTCTAGTCTGTGTTTGTAGCTAGTCGTGTGTAATGATTGTAGCAGAACTGTTTTCTAGGCTTGGAGCCTCTAAACGCCAGACAGGGAAGGAGAGCAGGGCCGTGCATTTAGCTGAGGAGTTAGATTTGTTTTCTGTATATGTTACTGATATGATCATTTGTATTTGACTCAGCATTCACTTAATGCACAGGCATTAACAAACACTCATTAAAGTCAGATAGAAGCTGACTACTGTCTAATACACCAAATACCTCAGGCTACTCATAGCACTACAAAAAGGTTACAGTATTTATTCAGGTGCATATATACATATATATATATATACACACAGATGTATACATATGTACATGTATGTACACAAAGATGTGTGTAAATACATGCATGTATATGTATGTTTGGATTTCTTATTCCTCAAGACAGTTATGTTCTGCTGATCCTTCAATACCGAGACATCCTTGTGGATGCTCTCTGGTTGAAATGACCTCACTCAGTTTGTGCTGTGAGTGTGGGGCGAGGCAGGGCCGTTCTCACTGATCATGCAGCCCCAACCCACACAGCCTGAAGTCAGCAGCAGCCCCACCAGTGCCTGGGGAGGCCATGGCTGGAGTTCCTCCCACTCCAGGGAGCAGAGCAGCTGAGAATGAGCATCCCTCCACATGGCAGGAAGGGAGCAGCTACTCTGCCCCAGCAGGGCATTAACTACATAAAACAACTTGGTACAGATTGGGCCTACTACTATTTATATGTCCGCTTCCACGGCAGAGTCTGAGTTGGCAACAATCCTGCATGGTGGGCTCCTTGCTGCCCACTCCACGGAGCAGAGTGAACATTCACCAAGTAGCACACATGGTGCTGGAAATGCAGTGTGTCTTTCTAATGCTGTGGTCACACCAGAAGTGCTGGCAGCAGCAAGGCAGTGGCTGCTCCATTGAGGGGGCACCTCGCTGTCAGGTACCAGCAGTGGCTGCTGCCACTTCTGCACCAGGAGGGTGGTAGGAAGCTTCTTGCTATCACCTCTCTTTCTGCACGAGCATCCCCAGAGCATCAGTAAAGATCTTGTTCTGTACTCCGATTCACTTGGAAAAAGATATGTCACTAAATACTGACTCACTCTGCAGAGACTAATACTTTCCAAACAGCTGCATGTCTCTCCTACCCTCTGAAATATTCTTGTGGGGGAGTGACGTGGAATATGTTCCTCTCTGAAATATGATTTTCATTTGATGTGTGTGCTAATGCGTGTGCAATACTGTCAGTGAGATTACCCCAGACCGTCACGTGTTGGAGACTCTGTACAGTTTGTTTTCTCTGACTCTTACTGCTGAACATTTTAATTTTTTTTTTAAATGAAAAACCAACATATAAATATTGGGAAAGTCTTGCTTCAGATAGAGAAAACAGCTCCTATGGGAAAACCATTTTTATTGTTCTTGGTTTATGAAACACTTCACAGAGGTCAGACTTCTTTTCTGTATAAAGATCACACATGGGGGTACAGAATGATTTTTTGAGTCTGACAGTATATTAGCAGTAGAGGTAGCATATATGTTATTAATTAAGCATTAAATAATTAATGTTAATAACTAAGATGCTGATGGAAGGGCTGGGGTGGTAGGGCTGTGTTCAGACTAAAGCTCCTTGCTCCTAGTGTGCCTCTTAAACTGCTCTGAAGCAGGTGTACATGACATCTTGCCTCTGCCTGTGTGATTCAGCTGTCCTAGCTGAGCTCTGTCCTGGCCCTCCCTATCTTACCTTGCAAAGGACAGCAGGCTTTTTCCCAAAGGAAAGGGTATATTAAAAAGAAAAAACCAAAACCAAAACCGAAAACAGTCCCCAGACATCAGGAAAGGGCATTGTGCTTTGAAGGAAGCCAGCCTGCTCACCCGCTCCCTGGTGACTCACGTCCTTGGTGGCTCTGAGCAGCAGCCATGGCATGAACCGGAACCAGGATGTTGATGGATACCAGGGACAGCTGTGGGCATGTTTAGACTAAATGGGAAGTTTGGGTCTTGGGTAGCAAGGCCGTGGCACACATTGCCATTTCTGCCCCAAAACAGGCTTGCACCAGACTCAACACAGGTGCTTGGGGATACTGTGCTTGCTTTGCAGGCACTTTTTGAGCACCTCTGGCTGTTTGTGACAGTGTCCAGAGTGTCACCTGTGCTGGAGCCATCACCTGTAATTGCTGGATGATTCAGTACCTTCAGAGGTGCAGGAGGCAGGTGACGGAGGTGTTTAGCAGGGAGGAGCCACGGCAGTGCTGCCCCAAGGAGCAGTGACTCAGTGGAGCGTGCTGCCAGCCCTGAGGCACCCGGCTGGCACTGAGCTGCCCCATGGCAGGCATGGGTGTGCGCCAGCTGCCACACTGCTTCCTGGAAGGAGCCTCTGCTGCTGCTCCACTTTAAAAGTTATGAAATTAGCTTGTTTGGAAAAGTATTATTTACAGTCGCATTTCACCTGATAAACCTCTGAGTTGGGTGTGATGCCAGAAAAGGTCTGAGGTCAACAAGCCAGGGAGTCAAAATCCACTCTTTCCACTTGATGGAAGAGTGCATGAATTTCACCCTCACACCATGACTTGGGAATGTACCTCCAGCTGGTCCTCAGCCTTTTACTGGCACTACTTGCCTAAGATTCATTGCAGTTTTATACTTCTTGAATGACTGGCTTGGGTAGAGCAAAATATGTTCCTACCAACACTGTGTGTGTGAACAGGATGAAGTATAGAAACACTCATCAGGACAATAGTAATTAGTTGCAGCTTCTGATTCAAAATGCATAATTAATGCTGTGTCACATACTGAGTATCAGTCATGCACTGAGACGGTTGTGATGGCAATTATAAATTCCTGAGTTTTAAGGCCATTACTGTGTCAAAAATCCTACTCAACTTGTACAAATTGTCTAGGCAGTATCAATCCTTTGTGCACCATCCAGCAGAGAGGCTGCTTGCACCTCACAGTAACCCTATTGCAACCCCACCTCTGAAGAAATGGCAGTTCCTCTGTCCTGGAGCACATTTCTGGGTAATAAAAGAAGCCTGAGCCCAAGTGAGAAGCCAGCTCTCTCCTTGCAAAAAACAGTCAGTGAATATTGAAGTCCTTCTGCTCACCTTTCTTTGCCTAAAGTCTCCTCCTATGCAAACTCCAAGAGCTTTGTCCCTCCTGCATGAGCTTCTTCCCTTCCACAGAGTGTGGGGAGTGGTTGTGCAGCTCATGGTTCCATCAAAGAGCAGGGGCACAATGATGGCAACACCTGAGAAGCACTTCCCTCCACCACAGTCACCACCAGGTTATATGAATTGCACACACCACACTGATGGTGTCTCTCCCTGACAGCACCTGGGAGGAGACTTGTCACCTGTCCTATGAATAGGGAGCATGGAGAACCCCCAGGTTCTGTGCTCTGATGTGCTGGAGGGACTCAAAGATTAAAAGCTTCACAAAACCATGTTTTCTTGCTCTAAACATGCCAGTTTTACAAGTGCCAGCAGCCTTTACCTGCCACCTACTGGTTTGGGGAACAGCTCTCAGACTTGTGCATGCCATCAGAGATGTGTGAACAAAACTGAGCTGTGCCTGTTCAACAATGCTGTCACTGAAAACTCCGGGATATGCAGCTTGTCCATGTGTATCCTACCTCCAATGCTGGATGTCCTACACATCCAAAATACCTGTCCAAGGTCTGAGACACCTTTGCAATGACTAATCTCAGGAGCTACCTACCAATAACATCTGCTGTTGCAAAAGACATCCTGGGCTGATGCCACCATGTTTGTCCTCTGGTCCTGTTGAAGGCTTCTGACGTCACAGAGGCACTGCCAGACACGTTTAATCTGGGGATTCAACCTAATATTTCACAGTATTGGGGTTTTCTCAGTCATGGTGAATGTTGGGGCATTTTCACGGTCATCTCTGAATACAGGGAAAGGATGGACCAGCTGCCCTACTGAACAAAGGGGGGACAAAGAAGTGGTGTCCCCACTGAGGCTGAAATTTAAAGTCACATTGCTTATAATATGCTAAGGCATTTAATAAAAGAGGGAGCTCGGTGCTGGTGCAGACAGCACAGCATGTCCTGTGCCTGTCAGAGGGAGGAGGCGGAGGGGATTAGTGATCTCCCCAGAGTCCCCATTAACATCTCTCCAATTCTTTCTCCTTGATTTTCTAGAAAGAAAACTTGCTTTTGCATCAAGTGCCTCCTTCTTCTATACCCCAAAATCCTCATGGCCTGTTACTGTTTTTCCTAAAGCATTTTGAACTAAATGCTGCTTTCAAGCCTGTCCTGAAGCCCTGCTGGTGCTGCTGGATCATCTGTTTTAGCCTTCCACCCCTTAATGGTCCTTTTACAATATTTATGGTTCACACTTTCAATAATGTGAGATTAATCCAACTCAGTACCTTTTTCACATAGTAATTGTAATTAAATCTCTGAATCCTGATGAAATATTGACCAGCTTCTACCAGCTGCTACAGTGGTAGGGCTGGATCCACAGACCACTGATTTCCTTAATTTTGTGGAAACCATACAGGACTCAATAAGAATTAAATATTATTTTTGCTGTAGCCTTTCCACAGGTCACTAAACCGATGCCTGTACTAACCAGACTGACATTATTATTCTGAACAGGGAGGCAGCCCCATCCCAGCATTATGAACCGGTTTGAGAAAATTACTGATTTTTTTCAGTTTAGCAGCTGAACCAAAATGTTACTAAAAGAAACAAAGAGGTAATTATCAGAGTGAGCAGTACATAAAATTTGCAGGTGTTTCTTTTAGCTAAAAAAAGCCTTGTCCACAAAACCTATCCTGTCTGATCCAAGGCAAAACACTTTCTTTCCTTGTATTTATTTAAAAAAAAAAAAAAAAAAAAAGAAAGAAAAAAGAGAGACTCCATACACAGATTTCTTCCTACACATTCAAGATGCCAGCCAGCACCACGCTGACAAATCCTCCCTCAGAAAGCAGCTGTGCCCCCACTGCACTGGGTGAATGACAAGGCTCTGCCAGGATGTCATGCTGACCCAAAACGTTGCTGCTGTGTCCAATTGACCAACAAATAATGTCTTGTTCAGGGGTGCTTTCCTGAATAGCCGGGTAATCGCTATTCCTCGGCTAAATGGTCCCTAATGGGTGAGGTTTCCTTTGGAGTGGATGTCTCTGATGCCTGCGGGTGAGGGTTTTTCAGTGGTGCAAACTGAAAGAGCCTCCGAGGGAGTGAGGCCAAGAGCATCCTGCAGAATCCTCGCTCTGTACTGGGGAAAATTGTCACCAACAATTAATCATGGTTTTGTTTGTTTGTTATTTTTCCCTACAAATAACTATTTGGGTCAATATTTTACAGTTTTTGGATAACTGAATTTCTTTCAGGGGAGAATTTGCAATTTCCTTCTAATTAACTGCTGAGATCTACCTCAGCAGTTAATTATTATTGGCAGCTCTGAGGATCCTTTGGGCAGGTGGAGACAGTGTGGAAGAGACAGAAGTGAGACAAAATATTTTCCAAGCAAAGATATAATTAGGGATTAGACAGACTGATCCTACTGCACAGAATAATTAGGAGATTATGGCGTGGCATTGGCTGGGATTAGAGTTGACAGAAAAATCTCTACCCTGCTATATAAAACCTTCCAGATTTTGAACTGGAAACCTGTTAAAAAAAGTCCTGACTGCCTTAAACCTGTGTCCTGCTGCTGCTAAGGCTTGCATGTTGAGGAATGAATGGAACCTTGTATGGTCTCCTGGGCAGAGGTGAAGAAACTCCTGACGGGAGGTGACCACCAGCTCTGTCTGCTGCTTCTCCTTCCCTGCATGGAAACCGGTCCCAGCTGAGCCTCCTCTGGTGTCCCCAGCACCGCCTCAGCCAAATCTTTCTTCGACCACCTTCCAGGTGTTGGCACCACGAGGCAGTGGGGTTGAAGGCCCCCTGCTTCTGCTCTGGCTTCTAGACAGGGTTCTGTTGGGATCCCCCCTAGTGTTTTGGGAAGAGGCTTCAAGTGCACCTGTCACCTCCCTAGCCCTGGGCATCACATGGGAGGACAGAACCACCCTCTTACACAGTAAGGGGGGCCAAGGAAGGCACCCTGTGGGCTGGTGGGCAAGGAACGAGAGAGAGAAACCAGCCTGTGCACAGCCCCGGTGTCGCAGTGGTCTGCATCAGCCAAGCCAGACCCTAAATCAAATGAACATGAATAAAACTGTGAGAATCAGCTAAATGGATCACATTGCCTTGTCTCCTACTCTAAAGCATTTCTAAAATCAGTAACTCAAAAAAAATAATAATTAAACTATACCTCTAAATGAAGCAGTAGCAGGATAGGCTTGGTGTGCTTTTGGTACATTAGTTGATTAGTTCTTGTTAAAATTCAATAAAACACTCCAGTGAAGCATCCCCCAAAACAAGCAATAAGACCAATGCTGCCATCCAACAGTAGTATTTTTTGTGGTGCCCAGAGATGTAGATTCCCTGAGGAGAAGAGGGAAGTGGAGAACTGTAGTGGCCCCCTGAAGCTCTGAGCACTTTGCCATGGGTTCGTCATGCTCTGTGGTTGCAGCATCAAGGCTGTCCAGTTCAAACAGCATCTTCTTCTCTCTACCACCTTTTTTTTTAATTTTATATAGTATTAATTCTTCAGCACTGGAGCCACCTTTTTACTATGTTGTATTTACTACCAGCTACTCATGGCAGTGTAAATTGTAAATGTGAACATCTCTGAGTACTTAATTTCCCTCATTATATTCACCAGCACAGGAGGTGGATAATAAAATAATAACTTCATCCTCTGGTCAATTAACATGAGTAAATCTGGGTATGAGGTACATGTGACAAAAGCCCAGTGTGAGAAGGTTCTTCAAGCCTCTGTGGATCCATTTTTTGGTTTTCTTTCTGATGTTCAAAAATCAATATATAGTAAAATTTCAACAGCCTTCACAAGAAGATTTTAACCAAATCAAAGACTCTTTTACTTTTGGGAGCATTGATTTTAACAAGGTCAGTTGTCTTTCTCTTGCTGTGCAATCACAGAATGAAAAATTGCGGAATTTACAGAAAATAGAGAGTCATCAGCACATCATCTTGTCAGACTTGTCAGATTTGTCTGGAGACAAATGACTGTCAGATTTCCTCAGCCTAGGAAGTTAATCTGAACACTATCTGTCATCTAGTAATTGTGTTAAACTTCCCAATACTCACATCAAGCCAAATATTCAGGACACTAAAATGAAGATTAAACATTGATTTTAATCAGAAATTATTCCAGAGCAAATGCTTGGATTCTTAAACCTTTTAAGATATTATTTTGTATTGTTTGCAATTTTATCCAGCATATGAACTAAATCGTTGTGACATACCATAGGCTTGTCTAGTAAATGTAATTGTCTCTCCTCTACATTGTATTTTCCTTGGCCAAGATTATTACCCTCTGGAGTACTTCACTTAGCCTTTTTGCTGCCTGACAAGCTAATTAAAAAGGCACTTAAAGTTGCAAATAAAGAAGTAAAAGAAGATTTAGAACTATAAAAGTAATCTGTATGCTTCTATAAAAGCACCTATCTGGGGGATATTAAATTACTACAATGTACAGTCAGGAATAAAAGATAACACAGTAAATTGGAGCTGTAATTTCATCTCCCATTAAGAGATTAATTAATTTTCTTTTGACAATGACAGCAATTGAACTTCGACATAAGGACACATGATATGAAATCATAAAAGCTTGTTTTAAAAGTGTGTATTGACAGTCATCTGTCTGAGATCCTACAGAATACAGTATATTTTTCCCCCATGTTTGGCCCAGCAGGACCATTAGGTGTTTTGTCATAGGCTAAAGAAAGTTTCAGGAGCTCCTGAAATCGGAATGCATCTCTATTTCCAGAGTGGGTTTTTTGGTTTTGCAAGATGTTGAAGATTTTACTGCCTAAAATACCTGCTTTCTTAGGGGAATTTTAAACGTGAGTCTTCTCACTTGTGCTTGAGATCAATTCACCCTTGGGAGAAAGAAGACTTCTTGTATGTCTAACAAAATGGCCTGAAAAGATCTGTGTTTAAAGCAAGCCTACCAACCTGCCTGACAGCCCAGTTTTGAGGAATAATCCTGTTGCTTGGGGTTCCCCCAGAGCCCCAGGGGCAGCTGGGTCCCCAACACTCCCAAAGATGCCACTTGTACTACAGTGAGGACAACATCGTGCACTGAATTTAGGGGGCCTGACCTTATTTCTGGATGAGTTTCCCTGGCAGTGCCCCCTGGTTTTCCAGCAGATGGCAATAACCCATAATGGGTCAGGAGGAGGGGGGGGGGCCTGCACAGAGTCGGGGCAGGAGCCCTCCCAGCAGCCCTGCCAAATCCCTGCGGTGTGGGGAGAGGGGAAAAGCAGGGAAGAGAGAGCAAGCCAATGAATAATAGATTACTAAGATTTAGCCAGCAAGAAAGTGCATACACAGGAGAGGGGAAGAGTGCATAATTCATCTATAATTGCTCGGGGGGGGATTTTAAATAAAGAAGAGGGACGGGTTGCACATTCCTTTTGTTTCTTCTTTAAGTTTTCCAGCAGTAGAAATGTGTTTTTATTCACCTGTTTTGGCCTTAGGGCTCAAAGGTGACCCAGCTACCATCCTGCCATCTGTCAGGTGATGTGGCTGGTCACACATGGGATACCAAGGCGTGACTGAAGCATGACCTAAAAATGACTGTAGGCACAAAGTGGTGAGCGTAGTGTATGCACCTTTAAAAAGACTGGGACAAAATTCTGATAGCATCTTGTCAGTGGCTATATCACAGCTCCCTGGAGGAATTCCTACCTTGTGATTCATCCTGCTCATTTTGCAAACCATAGAATTTATGTGGGATTGGCTTTTGTCACACCTGTTTAACTTTCTTGTGTTTCTGCAAAATAAACAAGGAAACAGGAGAGAATAACACTGGTTGACTAACCTGGAGTCTATAAAGGATGTTTCCTAGGGAATTGAGCATGTTTGTATCTGAAAGTGATGATTTTATGTGACAACTTACACCCTGCATTTGTCAAGATTAAACACTTCAAAATTCTTATTTTTTTTATGGAAAGTCACATAAACATAAGCCCATAGTCTCAGCTCAGGGCTCTGTTTGTGCCAATATCCTGTCTCTGAATGTTAAAAAAATTCAAGCTCTTCTGGAGAAATAACAAATGAGACAACATGCCCTGGTTTCCTATTCACTGTGGGGAGGAACAAAAGGCTAGTGTCTGCTGTAAAACCTGAGTATTTGTGACTGCTCACAGCTACCTGTGAAAAATGCCTTTTGTTTTCTCATCTTGCTGCACTCCTGGCCTCAGTGAAAGACTTTGACAATAAGTTCCATGTTCTAGTTTGTGTGAAAACCTTTCTCGATTTCTGCTTTGTAACATTTCGGTATCATTGAATGTTCCCTTCTTTTTTCTTTTCTTTTTATGAAAAAGTTCACTTAGAATCTTTTGATCTGATTTGTCCTTGCCATGATGATATATTTTGTTCTTAAAGGATGTCCTTGTACTGGTCTCTTCCAAAGATGAATGTTTTCGATGTCTTTAAAAAAAAAGGTGTAATAAAATGGGAATAATGGGTAATGCCCACTCGTGAAATATGCAGAAAAATACAGAACTACTCTTACAAGAGAAGACAACTCTTCAAATTTCATGTCTCCCTTGCCCTCTTTCAAGAAGAAAATGCAAAGGCTGAGGAAGGCAATTGTTTTGGGTGGGTATGTGATTACAAGAACAATAGTTGAAGACCTGTAACTGTTAAATATTAGTGACTGTTTATTATTTCCCCACTACTGTATCAGCGGATTTATTTTAACTTCTGCTGCCATGACAGCTTCTCAGCCTCCACAACAACCTGTTTCATGCTTGTTCTTGAATTACTGTGCATCCAGCACCTAACAAGACACTCAATTTGTGGCATGCATGGAGTATGTGGTCCAGATTACCAGCTCTGTGTTTATGTTTCTATTCTATTAAGATGATGCAGGGAGGTGAGCACCAGCACATCATTTACTGCCGGATGGACTGGCACAGAAAACTGCACTTTGAGAGACCTGCTCAAAAGTAACTGTCTCGCCCTTTATTTTCTGACCAAGAGTCAGAACTTTTAAGGATAACTTGAGGTTATAATAGCACAAAACAATGTCCATTAAACAGGAGTGGAAACGGATTATGTATTCTCCATTCAATGGTAAAATCACAACAAATATGGCCTCATTCATTCAAAAAGATTCAGATTTGATCTGAATTCATTTGAACGATGCTGCCTAGGGAGAGCAAAGGAAAAGGGATGTCACTGCATTCCCATCACAGAGCTGGGGGGAGGGAGGTGCCTCTCTTTGAACATTCACACTTGGCATGAAAAATGCAGGTTCGGTGTCTGCTTGAAGGGATTTAAGCCCCCTCTACCGCCGCTTTCTCAGTCCTTCACCGCTAATCGCCACACCATTAAGTATTCTGGGGTGCCTGCAATCCTGTTGCTGCTGTTCCACTTAGCATTAATAATTAAATCTTCACTGCAGAGGGACTGAGCTTCAAATATCTTCCATCCTCAAGGAGTGCTCCAGGCTGAGAGGCATTCACACCCTTTGTTGAAACTGCTTATATATTTTCCACACACCAAAACTGTGGCAGTCAGAGGAACTGAAGGTGGCCCATTTAGAGTGACTTTTATGGTTAGGATGCTAATCTGGAAGAGATTATAAACATGATTTTAAATCCAGTTTCTGCTTAATTTGAACTAAACTACAAGGTCTTTGTTTTGCTATAAAAACTATCACATCTAAATTTGTTTTGACCAAAGTTGGGACCTGTTTTTAATTTTGCTTTTCCACCCCCCGCCCTCCCTTGCTTTTTTTGTCTCAGCAGGAAGCCTGAGAACTCTCCCTCCCTTTTCATTAATTGCTCCCTTTTCATTAATTTCATAATGCTAACAAAACTCTGAGCCAGTGAACATCTCTCATTTGGCTTTGGAGTTTATTCATCCCTAAGGTAGGAGCTATTATTTCATAATTGGAAGCACCTTCTAGGGACTCTTTTATCAGTAGTTTAATAGATACTTACAGCTCTGCCACTACTTCCTCGGGAATCTGCCTTGGTGTTAACAGATTTTATCTTGGCTCAGCTGTTTGCAACTGCTCTGGGGCCCCTCCCTTCCAGGACATAGTTTCATCCTGACCGAAACCAGCATCCTACACAGCATCACTCTGTCATTGGGGCGGACAGGTGCTGCATCATATTTCTTCCCACTCTGCAGGAAGAGATCATGACCTCAGTTATGTAAAACAGCGGATGGAGCGAATATATTATGTACTGGTAATGTCATGACCTAGTATACACAAGGCTTCTAGACTTTCTAATTAGGGACTGAGCTAATTAGAACTGGCTAAAATGCCCATATACTGCACAGGCTTTTATTTTATGGCCTTCAAAAGAGCTATAAGCCTCTAAAAATTCAGCATCTATTAAATTGAAACCTGACTTTTCAAATGAAGTCTGTGATTACATGAATCAAGGATTTTGGTGAAAATAAAAAGAGTTTGGGGATTGGCTTAATGACTTTGATAAGGGTAGGATGTTTCCATGAACACTTTAGGGAGTGCCAGCTCAGTGAATGGTGGAAAAGGCAGTAGACAACAACTATGGCAAAGAGGTGCAAAACAATGTCACAGCTAACACAGTCTTTGATTTCTCCCTTTCTTTATCACAGAGCAACTGTAAGGTCAACCTGTGATCTACCAGAAACGTTCCAGGGGATCCTTCATGTCAGTCTGGGGGGTAAACCTATGCTGGTCCAGCCAAAATACAAAAAAAATTCCATTCTTTCTAATCAATCTTCTATTTTACTATTTAAAAACCACATGCAAATAACAAAGACCCATCCAATCCCTTTTTATCACTTTCTTCCATGGTTGCCTTTCTAGTGAAAAGCTGGAATGACTCATTTCTGGCTAGAAGCAGGTGAGACAGCAGAACTAACAGCAGCATTGACTGTGTCACCTATGGCATTATTGCTACGCCAGTCTTCAAGCAATGAAATACTTTACAAGGGTTTCTTTTTGATTTTCAATGGAAAACAATTGGCCAAACAAAGAGCAAGGAAAACCAGTAGAGAACCTTGCAGGAAAGCAAACATAAGACAAAATGTGGACTTGGATTCTTGAGGATATCTCTGTTTGAAGAAGGAGTGACATGATTGGAAAGGGTTTGGGCTCTGAACTCCAGTGACTCCTTGGGAATGGCTACAATATACTGAAATTACTAAGAACTCTGAGCCAGCACATAGTTTCCTTCATACCAGCCCACTCAGAAACTTGAAATAACTTTTTTGTCAGAAGCAAAACACAGAAATGAAAGATAGAAATACAGCTTGTCATGGAAATGTCATGACCTTCTACCTGACTCTGCAGTAGCTATTAGGATACGAGGATTGGGTTTTTTTCCCTTCATGAAGCAGAATTAAATAGAGAAGAGTTGGTGCAGGGGCTATAATGGAACCAAGGAACCGGAGAAGGAAGAACAAAAGGTGACGTCTGTACTAGTCAATTAAACATGGTGACAGGCACTGGAACTTGATCATCTATACTGTGAAATTATTTGAGCAGTCCTCCCCATGGCTTTGGTCAGAGAGCAGCTTGCTGTCTCCCACATATGTCCTGCAATGGGACCTTTCCCAATAAGTAGTTTAGATGTGAACATCTGATTTTGAAGAGGAAGAGCTCTATGACTGGGCTGGTTGGCCTCCCTGTCTGAGAAATGCTCAGGCCTGCTTAACTCATTGGTTTAGGCATAGCCTTAGAGAATTCAGGGACCTTCACTTCCTTCTTTCTTGGACATAGCAACCAAATCACATATTTTGTCTAAATGTATCTAACAGCATCTTGAAATAAGTTAAGATTTTTTCTGATTTTAGTATTCTCTCTGAAGCCATTCAAAATCTACACTCTACTGTTGACGAGGAGTTAAAAAAAAAAGGGTCTCTTCCATGCTGAATGATAAAAAGAGTATTTTTAACCCTTGCTACCACTGGCTACCCTAGTTATTATTTCTATTATAGGTAGAAGGCACCTCCTAATTTCCAACTCAGGTCTATTCACAGCTCAAATAGGAGAGCCACCCTGCACATACAGTACTTTGTGTGGGAGCAGGTTACCCAGTCACATAGACAGCCCTGGACACTAAAGCTGTGTCTGCACTAGTAAACAGAACTGGCTAAGACTGTCCTCTGGCCACAGTGAACTGGCAGCATCTGTCAGCTACACTCTTCCATCCTCAAAACCAGGGTGGACGTATCCAAAAAGCCTGATGGGAACAGTCTCTGGCGTGTGCTAATTCTCAAACTGCTTGAACATGAACTTATTTGGTTTGGCCAAAACCATGTGCCAAAAATATGTCAGGGAGCATGATAACAGTTTAACATGGTGGGTGGCCCAGTTTGTTTACCAGCACGGCCGCAGTCTTAGACTGTCATCTGTGAGAATGTTTACCAAGTTGATTATCACAGTTATCAGATGAAATATTTTTATGAATCACTGGGATCCCTAAAGCGAAATCTCTTCCACCAGGATTGCTCTCTAGCTCAGTTTTCTTCAAGACCAACACCATGGTGACCAAGCAACACCATTTCAGAGAAAATAGCACGCCTATATAAGAAAAGGTTTCAGAGAAAAACTGAAATATAACACGAGTGTCTATTTTTCTGGTGATAGGCAGGATTAAATTAATTTCGGGCAGCTGAAAATTAAAATCTAAGTCACTCTTTTTTTCCCCCATGAATGTGTCTAATTCTTTTTGAACATTTACCAATTCCAGTGATAGAGATTTCCACTGTTTAAGTACCTGAACAGACTCTAGAGTGCAATTGCTCTGACCAGAAATGGGAGCCTACTTTAAAATGAGATTAATTACTCTCCAGACTCCTTTTACTGTAACAAATAGAACTCCACTGAGTCTGAAGGGAGCTTAGACACCTATCTTTGATGCAGATACACACTAACAGACACTCAAAAAACCTTGGGCAGGATGAACCTCTCCCCTGACTCTTTGTTATGCCTGTTAAGCTGAGGTGAACCCCACCCAGTCTATCAATTTTTGCTGTTCCTCATAAAAAATATTCAATATTAACCAGACAACCTCACGTAACTTCACTTTAACTGCCCACTGGGAACTTCACTGGACATTGAGAAGCCTCTGGGGTTGCATGGATCTAGAAACTTGCAGTATGAGTTGGAGCTTCCAGTTTCAGAGCACACATCAGCAAGCGGGTTGTTTACCAAGTCATGCTGGGCCCTTGCACTGGAGCAGATTCTGAACTTGTGTGATTTGGGGAACCAGAAACTCCCTCTTGTATCTTCCTTAAGCCTGAATTTGGAGCAGTACAATAAAATGAACTTAAAAATGAAAAAAATTTAACACGCAAGGTTTTGTTAAATTTTTTTTTGCACAGCTATGTGACATCTTTATTCTGCTTATCAGTGGTTCATAGACATATTTCCTTCCTTTCCACTGGACAAAAAATAATGTATTTAGAAATGAAAGACACTGATGCAGGACTCTCCTTAATTTTCAAGGTATAAATGGACATTTACATAATGCTTTTTTGAATATCAGCATTTTTCATTATAGCTTTATGCCAGGAAAGAGATGTCATTATTTAATGGATTAATTGTGCCTTTTGTATGTTTTGCCTGGTAGCTCAGACCATGATGAAATCAAGACACAACTGGCTGTGCAGAGCTGACTAAGATTTAGCTTAGGCAAAGGTCTTAAGTCAAGGTAGCACAAAGAAAATGTCCCACTTCAGCCACTGTCAGCTTTAGCTATTCTGTCAGGAACTTATCCACTACTGTTCTCCACTTTTAATTCTGTGCTGTGACTCAGAGGTATATTTTTGTGCTCAACATAGAAGTGATATAGTTTGGAACACCATGCTCAAGGAGACATAAACAGTTTAACTTCACAGGTAAGCAGTGAGCCAGGTCCTGGCAAGAGTAGAATTAAAGGATCAGTTTTACCAAAACAAACCCCGCTTTGTTCTTTAGTAATGCTGACAATCAGATAGTTGTAAAAAACTGTCCTTTACTTGCAAACTGAGACTGCTAATACAAACAATAGGCATGTTTGAATTTTTGTCACAGTTTCCACTGGATGATGTGAGAGAGATGTAAATGCTGAACACCATAAAAGCCATGTGGCTAATGAACAGAGCAAAGTAAAAAAAACATGTGTTGGACACTGTCCACTCTGGTTAATACGATTTGCAAAAATAATCTGCTGGCAAAATGGAAAAATTTTACAAATTCCTTGCTGATTTTTCACAGTAAAACAAGTAATTTTCTCTGAACTGTGGATAAAAGTTCCTCCTTAAGGCAGAGAACATTGCTTTGTAGTGTCATGGTGAAAGGAGTTCTTTGCCGAACTTCAGAGGAATCTGGGTTCCTTTTTCTATGTTCTTTACTTTAGTTGTTCCCTTGTCAATTGATTTTCCATATAATGCACAGTTATATAAATAAAAATGGCTCATCTGTTAGTTGAGTCAGGAGATGGAGAGTAAATTGTCAAGTTCATGCAAAAAGCCCACAGCATCTGCACTTTGTGAAAAAGTGCTTTTGTAGTACTGAGAAAGAACAGAAAGGAGGGATTGATTGTATGTCTATGTGTAGGTGGTAAAAGTATTTTTAGATAGAGGTGAGAGGCTGGAAGCTGTAACAAAACCCGAGAGTAGGAGCAGAGTAGACAGGAGATGCCACAGGTAATGTGCTTTATATCAGGCAAATTGAGCCATTTAATAAAATAAATTTTTAAACAGTATTAGAAGTAAAATAAAAATATTTTCTATTTATATCAGAACTATTTGCTGAATTAAGTGCATTTGTCTAAATTCAGAATGGTTTCTCTAGTGCATATCACTGCTGAGATTATAGGATCAAATAGAGAAAAAGTCTCTAAAAAGGAATGAAAACCCAGGGAAATATCAAATGAACAAGGTGGATATTTGCAGTATCTGCCTTTTAGATGTGACAAAGCTTCTTGTATTTGCTTTCTCGGTCACTTCCGAAAGAAAGAATCAACATAGTTCATAATGAGATTAGTCTGTTTGGTGAGGAGGGGTGGCAAACAATGAATAAACAACCTGGGTTTAACACTGATCACGTTTTAAGCAGCACATTTCTGCTGGTTACCTAACATCAGTCCTGGCACTATGAGTAATAGGATAGCAACAGGCACTCTCAGATATGCGTTTCAAATTAATTAAAACATGACACACATCTAGAATTACTGAACTGAGGCATAAAATAATGGACAGCTGAACTTGCAGAGATTTGAAACAGAATCAGAAGAAAAAGAACAGAAAAAAAAGTAACATGGGAATTTGCCCTTCAAAATTAGTAGCTCATCTTTTTAGCCATATGACCCTGGTACTTCAGAACTTTGAATCTAATGAAAGAAAGTAACATTTCTATGTCTAATTCAAACACCAGAAATGGATTTTTCCAAGACCGGATTTTCAGAACTATGAAGATTGTTTTCTATGGATTTGTGTTTTATGATAGATTGTAAGTATCAACTTTTTCTCCAGAATTGCAGCATTTACAATGTCACTTTCTTATGTGGCTTCTTCACCTTTGTATGGCTGATTGCTTTAACAGAATGCGTGGGACCCTACCTGCCTTTAGGACAACTCCTTTTGGCAAACATAATTAAATTTGGACAAAGGCTTTGACAGTCTGGCCTAACAGAACAGACAGGCACAGTTCAAACTCTGACTTTTTGTAAGGAATCTGTTTATAAATACAGAGATTGATGTCATTGTGTGGAAGTTATTATACAGAACATTCAGAATACAACAGATACATGAACTGTAATTTCTACCATAGCTTGCATATGCTACACAAAGCAATGACCGGTGGCAATGTTTCAATCTGAGATTTGTGGGGTCAATACATGTACTGGATGTTTCCAATTAACATATGCATATAGTCCCATCTGAGGTGTCAGTATGACAGCACTCCTGCATCTCCAAGAGAAAAAAGTCACAGTGAATAGAGGTTGTGAACTCCAGCTCCTTCTGCTGCAGTGAAATGATGGAGAAATCCTTCAAAGGCAGAAAACATAACAGATGCTAAAATTGGAACCTGGACTGGACAGTTTATGTGTAATGTGGAATCTTTCATGACTGCACTTGGGCAGGG
This sequence comes from Manacus candei, assembly GCF_025592945.1. NCBI lineage: Eukaryota > Metazoa > Chordata > Aves > Passeriformes > Pipridae > Manacus > Manacus candei. The sequence goes on along the minus strand of NW_026138104.1, from coordinate 10,364,169 downwards.
ACTCAAAATTACATATCTTCTGGCACCTTTGGCTCTATTATGCATGTTGATATTGTGTGGGACCATTGGTTCAACATTGACTCAGAGGGAAGAGTGCCTCAGACTGAATCACTAATGCCATATCCTGCAGCACTCTAGTAAAGCCTTGGCAGTAAGGAAGGATAATTACAGTGTGGTTACTATGACTGATTTTTGAGATGCTTTTATATATACCTGAGGCATGTCAGTAGGTAAAATGCAGTCAGCTTGCTCAGAAATAATCAAATGTCCCAAGTATATTATTCTTTACTGCAAAACTGGACATACAGATAGAATCCTACTAGACAAAACCCCTACCCTGAATTACTCTATATCTTTTTCATGTATATATAATTTACAAAAGTGTAAGTATGAATACAAAACTACTGTCCTTCTACATGTTCCTTTTGCCTTTTAATGATAAATAAACATCCATATACAAGATGTTATTTCCCTTACAATAGAAATGCTGGTCTCCAGTTTGTTCTTGAAGACTGTGAATAACTGCTGAAGGAGTAGGTGTGACAGTGGTATCAGCCTCACGACATCAACAGAATTTTAATAATGTTTTCTTGTAAACAGACAGCCCAGAGTCAAATGATTCTTGGTGTGTCAAGGAGACATTCTCAAAAGTATTCAGGCTAAGATACACAGAAGCAAAACTATAAGGTATGTGCAGTGTTTACTACTTGTCTTACATGTTTGTCATATAACACTTGCTATGAGACATCAAGAAAATATCGATAGTGCAAATTCAGTATGAATTGAGGTTCAATATGAAAATAAGTCCACATGTTCAATTATGCCTATTGATGTTATTTTTTATCTTTTCCTCAATAAGAGTCTGTTTCTCTCTGTCTCTTGCTGGAATTCATCTGGTTTCTTGCCATTGCCTTTCCTTCCGTCAGCAAACCTGTTCTTTCCACCTTCTGATGATTTTACTGTCTCCTTCCTTCTTCCGTGTGTTAAAATAACCAAAGAAAAAGTCAGGCCAGCATTAGCCTTCATTAGATTAATGGAGTACAGACAGTTTACAGTCTCCATGCCATTGTTTCAGGATGTTTGCAGATTCATTCAGATACTGCTGTATCAGTTACAGTCAGTTCATGCTTTCAAGGTTATCTTTGCAACCAAGAGAACTGGACACCATTTTTTAAAGGAGAAAGATAAGATTACTCATAATTTCAAAATGCTGTGAAGGCCACCTAAATATTCCCAAACAATGTGTGAATACTTTTAACAGCAAGAGACAACAAGTAAGTTGTAACTGACAAGGACTAATTATTTATTTTATTATTTATTTTATTGCTCAAAAAATATAATTTCTTCAGTTATCCATTATTAAACACTGAGATCGACCCTTACTTGCAGAGAGGAAGGGGTGCAGTTTTTGTTTTCCATCTGCTGTTCTCACTGGGGACAGAAAGGCCGAGATGTTTCACACCAGCGTGTGAATTAGATGATGATGGTATCACTGCAGCGGCCGCATTGGGTGGGTTTAGGGGGGTGCAGTAGGACGGACGGCGGGACGGACGGAACGCCCAGCGCGATCCCCAATTTCGGGGTCCGGGGCCCCGCCGCCGCCACACCCCCCGAGGCCACACCCCCGCTCGGTCCCGCCCCGGCACGTGACGCGGAGCGGTGACGCCGCCGTGCCCGGAGCCGACACTCGGCGGGGCTGCGGCGGGAGCGGAGCGGGAACCGGAGTGACCGCAGGCGGAGCGGGGCCCGGGGCGGCAGGTGAGCGGTGGTGCCGCGCCGCTCGGCCCGGCGCGGGGAGGAGGAGAACGGGGAGCGGGGGAGCGGGGAGGAGCGCGGGGCCGCCGGCGGGACGATCGGGCAGGGCTGGGTGGCCCCGCGGTGGCACCTCCGCGCCCGGGCCGGCGCAGGGCGGCCGCCCCCGGTGCGGTGCCGCCCTCCCGGCCAGTCCCGGGGCGCCGGCGGGAGCGCCCCCCGCGCCCGGCGCCCCGCGAGGGGTCCGGGCGGCGCCGCCCCGCAGTGCCCCCGGCGGCGGCAGCGGCTCCGCTCCGCGGGCGGCGCCGGGAGGCAGCTCCGCACCTGGGCAGTGCCGGCGGGCCCGCCGTGCCCGGGGCAGCCGGGCAGGGCCGCCCGAGCCGCCGTGTGCGGGCGGCCTCGCTCACCTGCGGGAGACAAAGGGAGGCAGCGGCGGCCCCGCGGCCCTTCCCGGGCGCCCCCGCCGGGCCGGGGGGGTCTGGCGCCCTTGTGTGAACTTGAGCGCGGCACCTCGGGCGGGTCGGTGCGGGTGTGCCGCGCTATTTGTGGCCGGCCCTCGGAGTCAACAACTTAACAAAAGCCCACAGAGCCAGCGGGGCCGGGAGGGAGCTCGTGGAGGTGCGGGGTGCTGCAGCCCGGATGGAAAGTTGTCCTGACAGTTGTTTGAAATGCATCGCTTGTTCAATATCTGAGTCACGGGGAATTATTAAATGCTTACTTATTATGCCGTTAGTGTTTAGGGACGTGTGAGCTCCCGGAAGGTAGTTTACTCCCAGGTACTGCTTGATTTCTTAGTATGTTAGTAATCTCTGAGAAAACAGTGAAGGGCTAAGCTTGTTTTCATAAAGCTTGCAAGTTGTCTGTGTTTTGGTTATATATGTTGTTTCCATTTGCATGTTTGCATCTATTTTTATACAACTTTTGCATGCTGTAGATGAACACTTTGCAGGTGGTGGTTCTTACAGGCACCGGTGAAGGCTGGTCTGCATGAAAATACTGGCTGAGGAGTCAGGTGTGCTCGACAAGGAGTGGTGCCCCTTGGGAAGAAAGGTATGAATAGGGTTGGATTCTGACAAGGTTATTGTAGGACCAGTCTCCCAGGCAGTGGCAGTGCAGAGTACAGCCTGAACCCTTAGGAAAACTGCCCAGGGAGAAGCAGAACCATGGAATCTATTGAGCTGTAGCCAGGGTATCTCATCTGGCCTGAACTGTTAAGAATTTATCTTAAATTAGCCTCTGTAATTGAGTTTATTTCTGTATCAGCACTGTGGAAGGGTTCATTTCAGCAGTGGGTGAAGTTTGATGCTGAAAATGGAAAAAGATTACACAAGTCAACTGCTGCTGCTTTATAGGACACTGTGAACAAGGTCACACAAAGAAACTTAAGGCAATGAGTTAATAGTGGCGTTTTTAACAACTTATCTTCTTGTATTATAAAGTAAGTAACAATTCCATAGCCACAGTGAGTAAGGGGTTTTTTTTCCCCAGAGGAAAATAAAAGAAATATCACAAAGTATTTTTAGTATTTCTCAAGTCAGTTACCTGGTTCTGGAAGATTAGAAGAAAATACTCTGTGCCTGATAATCTCAAGAGAGAGGTATGAAATACTTATTGCTTAAATCCTGATTTTTTTGGGGATGGTGGGGAGTCTTGAGTTCTAGGATAATGCTGAAGTTAGGAGTGATCATATCTAATACAATATATGAGCCTACTGTATATATATCATATATGATCATACTTACAAGACTGTGTCTTACGTAAGCGGTCTTGAAGGAAACACGGTCTTGTGTTTCAAGGTAATTGAGTGAGCATCATTCTGCAGTTAAGACTGGATGCTGTAGGGAGGTGAGGGTGCTGCTGCAGGGTTTGGGTTGCCCTAGGAAAGGCTCACCTCAGAGCAGCTCTACAGCTCTCTGAACCCTACCTGTCTGAGGGTGGCTGAAGCTGTCACATCGGGTCTGGATAAACACGGTGTCGTTTAGTGGGGACACACGAAGTCTAGCTAGAGGCAAATGTTTGCATGCAGAATCCCTGGTGCTACGCGTGCACCCGCCTGTGGGGAGAGCTGCCCCCGGGCCCTGAGTGCGGAGCGGGCTGTGCCATCCCGGGAGGAGCGGAGCTGCTCGGGCTGTGCCATCCCGGGAGGAGCGGAGCTGCTCGGGCTGTGCCATCCCGGGAGGAGCGGAGCTGATCGGGCTGTGCCATCCCGGGAGGAGCGGAGCTGATCGGGCTGTGCCGCCCAGGGCAGGGGCGCGGCGGCGCCCGCGGGCGGAGTGCTGGGGGAGAGGGAGGAGCTGACCTCTCGAACACCGAGGGTTGCCAGCCTTACTCAGCCTTAGCTGAGTAAGACGTGGGAACATTTCCATCGGCAGTCGGAGTCCGAAGGGATCTGTGCCTCGAGTGAAAGACCTGCTCGCCTATCGCTTCCCGAACGTGGCCAGGCTGCAGCACCCGTGCGTGTCATCACCCGTGCCCTCTCCCGCGGGACAGGGTGAATGCTCCATGAAAGAAGTGGTTCATGTTTCCACATGGGGATGTGGCCCACCTTAGCTACCCTGTAGTGATTGGGTTTTTCCTCATTAGAAGAAAAGTGAGGCTTGAGGCTGTTTTTTGGTGTTCATGAATAAGTTTTCTTAGGTCTTCATTGCTAGTGAGACCTTTTGTTATTATTAACCTCTTAATCAGATATTGAGACTGTATTTGAGGTATTAAAGCTTACAGTAAATGATTTTTCATACTTATTGTCCTCTAATTAGGGTTCTTCAACCTTCTTTACTAAATTGGGTGCCATCAGCATTACAGGTAATTGTAAAGTTAAAAAAATGCAGTGAGGTTACAAGGTCTGACCAGCCATATCACTTCAGTTGTTGATTAGTAACACAATGAAGTCAGTACTCCAAATGTCAATATTGTGCATTCACACCTGCTTCATTGTGAACCCCTCATAGGGGAGGTCTGATCAAGGCTTCCGTGGCTCTTCAGTCTGTGTTCTCTGAGACAGCTTCATGAAAGGACATTACAATTAGCCATCCTCTGCGCTGCACACAGAGTACATGTGACACAACAGCTGCATTAAAAAAATTCAAGCAAAATAAAAATTAATGCATTTGAATTAAATCAAGGCCATGGTATTTGTTTGCAGACCTACAGGGTTAATTTCCCACCTATACCATAGGTATCTCTTTCTTTTGTGTTGTGGAGGAGAATTAGAGCCTTTCTTGATCCTGATGATGTGATCTCTTTGTATAACTGCTTTGGTGTTCTGGCCAAACACAGAACAGAGCCCGTCTCTTTTTGATCGGATGTTCAACGTTACCAAATGTTTGCTATTGACTTGATAATTTTGCAGCTTGGATGAAAGAACAAAATTTCTGCTGTTTATTTTTGTTGTTTCTTTTTGTTGTTGTTGTTTTGGAAAGGGATGAGACTGCAAAACTGACTTCAGAAGTGGATAGAACTATTTTTGTAGCGGTTCTGTTTTATTTAACTAGTATTTCTTAAAATTTTGTGGTTTTTTAAACATAAAATGCAACTTGTTGAATCTCTCTGTCTTGAAAAAATTTTATGCGTGCATTCTCAATTAATAATCATTTGGAACTGACAGAAGAGAAATGAAAAATTCAAGCTTTTAAACACTTGTTAGCCCTGTGGGAAATTGGAGGCTTATGTTCTGTTTTTGGTTTCTGTGTGGGAGAAAGGGCAAGGACCCATTCACTGTTTCTCTATATTTCAACTTTTGAGGTAGCAGAGCTTTGAGGTAGACTGCAACTCGGTAAGACTTGCATTTTTCTGGCATATGACCTGGAAGCCATGAAAGGTGTTGGTAACAACTTTGAAGAAGTGTTGCAAGAAGTCTGGTTTAGTAACAAGAAAAAAATAACACTTGCATGGCAGAGCTTCCAAAACTAGGAACAGAGTGGGAATGGCTGCAATTTGTTCATGTTTACCTCCTGCTATTGTTGCTAAACAACTACAGAGCTGCACTTAAAAATATCTATTTATGTAGAGCAGCAGGTAAGCAAGTTGTTTTGTACCGAGGCTGCAAATAGACTGTAATAATATGAATGTCAACGTACCATTTTATGGTAGAGAGTAAACACCAGAATCCTGGCATTCTTTTCTACTGCTTTGTGTTCCTGTTGTCAGCTTTGTTGAATATGGTACCATCATTCCTTCTGCCAAGTCCTCGATAAAATTGTAAATCTGGCTTTGTGATTCCATTTAGAGTCCTGTAAGTGATGGTCGCTTTCTAGTTACCTGTGGGAAATGCTTTCTGGAAGTAAAAGATGATGGATACAAGAGAGAGAAAGACATAGATTAAAGATGGGCACTTCTGTCTTGGCATCATACTTTAGCTTTTTACCTTCTACTTTTTCTCCTAAGTTATGTGGCAAATGTATTTTTTTCGAGGCTCAGATCAAATAACAGAAGTGGCAAAAGAAAACTGAAGAACTCTCAGTGGTTTCTGCTTTAGCTCTCCCCAGAAGTTCTTTTTTGTTATTTCTGTCTGTAGTACTGTTTAGGAACTGAGTTCACTCTGCATGTGTGTGCCTGCATAGAATTGCATTAGTTCCCCTCTGTGGCAGGGTAAATGCTACAAATCTCATCATAAAGTCTTAACTTGCAGAGCTACAAGTTTCTACATAACTTTTTTTATTCATTAAGCATGGATTTAAAAATGAAAAGATGTGTTTGTTAATCTTTATAAGATTAAATGTGGCAGCATTTTACTTGAATTTTCCTATGTTCTATGTGAATGCTGGAGGTCTTTCCGTTTACTTTCATGCGTTGTTTTTCAAGATTAAAAATCACATCTTTCATGTTAATTTACTGTGTTTTGTTCAGTGTAAGTTGGCAAGACTGATGCTTATCCACTCATGAATTCTGACATTAATGCTACATGATTAAATAGAGAGAACTTGTAATTCATGGGTGCGGATGCAGTTGTCTGGATTATAAGGTGCTGAAAGTACTTTTAAAAATTTTCATGTATTATTATCCTTTCATTTATTATCCATTTTGGTTTTGGTTCATAGTCCTTTTTTATTACTGTCGAGGTTTTTGTTTGCATTTTCACTTTTAACCCTTAAATCTTTGGTTAGATCAGGTTTTCTATGAGTTAAATATCACAAAAAGCTCTCTTAAGAGCAAACTTAATATACAGAATTTAAACCAATGAAACCAAAATATTTGGGAAATGATTCTGGGTGTTGCAGTTATAGTAGCAATTTAGATAAATGAATAAGAAAAAGTGATTATACCACTTGTTTAAAAGGCAACATGACCTGCAGCCTTAGGCAGCGTGGGTCACGCAGCCCCCGGTTGTCTCCTGCTCCAGTGAGAAGATGAGGAGGCTCTCTGGGGCCTGCAACACGTGTGGGTCAGGGATTGCCAGTACATTCTGAACCTAGTGACTGGGGTGTAGCATTGCAGGAAAATTGAAGGGATTCTGTAAGGAATGCTGAGCACTCTGAAGGGAGTCCTGAACTGAAAGAGGAATCAAAATAAGGGAATAATAGTCTTCTTTTGACTGTTTTGATTAAAATCAGTGTAGTAACACAGTTTCGTGAAGAAATTAAGCCTGTGTGTGAGCAAGAGATTGACTCAGACCAGTCCTCCCACCAAACCTCTGATGATCAATCAACCTTCTTTAGTAAAAGAAATAACAAGCCATTTGATAGCAGAAGACTTGTGTGAGTAGGAGAGTTAAATCGGTGGCTGCTGTTCTACTGATTTTTCTGTTTCATCACCAGGAGAGATATCTGAAAATACTGCAGTTTTCCATCAATTAATTAGTCTAAGGTTGACATAGGCAGGATTATTTTTGAAATTATTTTCTCCTGTAGTTCTCTTAAACAATCACTTTATTGCATATACGCTTTTTCTCTTACAGCTCTGATTATTAACGGGAAAATAATACTGGAACAGAATGTTGCTTACCTTTTGCCTGAAAAGGTGAAATCTTTTCAAACAGAAATGGCTGATAAGGGTGGAAAGATCCTTCCAGGACAATTGTACATTCAAGTGGAGTACGACTATGAGTACGAGGCCAAGGACAAGAAAATTGTGATTAAGCAAGGGGAGAAATACATCTTAGTGAAAAAAACTAATGATGATTGGTGGCAGGTCAAAAGAGATGAAAATTCCAAACCCTTTTATGTGCCAGCACAGTACGTGAAGGAAATACCCCGAAAAGCACTGATGCCACCTGTTAAGCAGGCAAGCATGCTGCCAAATAACACTTTGAAGTTGACACATGGATTACAGAGATCGACAGAAAATGTGAATAAGTCACCAGAGCTTTCTAGTTTTGGAAAATCTCCAGTTCAAGTGTCTTGCTTAGTTCGAGATGCCAATCAAAATCTGGGACCGAACAATACCCCTGGTCAAACTCTTGGTTTGAGTCTGGACCTTACCCAAAACAATGGAAAACTTAACAACGAGTTGCAATCTCCCAAGGTTTCCAATCAGTTTAGAACCATCTCCATGGGTCATTTCCCATGCCCAGAGTTCTTGGAAATAGAGAAGACCAGCTTTTTGCATGAACAATCTTGTGATTCAGCAGGAGAAGGCTCAGAAAAAATTCACCAGGATTCAGAGTCTGGAGATGAACTCAGTAGTAGCTCCACAGAACAAGCACAGGTAAGCCAAAAAATGGCCCCTGTATGTGATTTGTTTTCTCTCATTATTGCCGTAATTGCTTGCTACTGTTTTGAGATTTATTGCTAATAAATTCAGATGAAGTAAAAATGTCTTCTCTCAGCATGGACTTGTTATTGGAATCTGAACAGTTGATGAGTATAGCTCTAGTACTGTGCTTTGGGAATTCCATTTACATTATACAGTGATTGAAAGTTACAGAAACGCTATTGTTCTTTCTTTATTAAGATTGTTTTGATATGACACTGAATTTGGGTTATATTTTCTTTCAGAGGAAGGGAGCCTACTGCTGTAACTCCTCACTACTTGGCTTGTTGAAATAACAGTGCTAGTTACTGTTAATTTTTCCTAAGTGTGTATAGACAGCATAAGAGCTGTAAATTAATTTATGAGTGGGTTTAATAGTTTTAAAATGTTACACTTAAGATTTTCATGGAGTTTAATTTCTGGCTTGATTATTTTATTTGTAGACTTTTTTAATGAGTCAGCCCTGCCAATTCCGCTTCTCACAACTTTACTCTAGATTAAAACTCAAAACATGCGAGTTTGTTAATTAGTATGGAAGAATCTCAGGAATGGTGTACTCCTACTTCAGGCTAAAACTGAGCATTGATGGCCTTTGTCCTTAGTAAAGCAGTTTCTCTCAGTCTTTATTGTTTTTTTAACAGGCCTACCCCACCCCCACCAAAAGATTAGAACTGACTTAATCAGGTCACTTCTGGTACTGGTAACCAAGTTAATTAGTGTGTTGTAATCCAGGTTTGTTCTTAAACCAGTGATGTATGTGTACATACACATAATTATATATGTGTGTGTGTATGTAGATAATTCCCCCACCTCACATCTGCCTCCCCCATCTTTCTGTAGGGAGATGTTAAATTATTTTAAGTTTTTTTTAAATGCTCCCTGGTCTTGAACTTTCTTACTCTGTGGTGTGGAACTGTTGTTGAAACTGTTGTTGCTTGGGTAAAACTGATTTGGTTAAATTCCACTTGGCGGCATGTATTCAGAGTACCAGAGCATCTCAAGTCAAACTTGATGCTAACTTTAGAAATTGAAAATCATTGAGAGCTGTGAATCAGTACTTCACTGATAAGACACAAGACAAATCTGCTTAGGAATGAGTCAGTGCAGGAAGATCTTAAAGATAGAAGATTTATTAGGTGATTTATGTAGTCTTGAACTGTATGAGCTCATATATATATATTTATTGAAATACTCAGAATCATTGGTTTTTCAATATCCTACTATATTCTTGGCCTCATTCTTGAAATTCAGAGTTTGTCTAGTTATGGGACAATACGCCTCTAATATTGGATATTTCATGATAATTTTATTTTAACTTCACTCCCCTGCCCCCAGATAAGGAATAAATAGGATTGCTGAATTTAATTTCTTTTCTTCAATAATGTCTTTTGTATGAATGAATATACCAATTGTATACCAATGAGCTTTCTTGCACTTTCTTTACAGCACTGTCCTAGCTCAGTGTAGTTGATATGAGCCAGTTGGAATGATAGAATGATAATTAGATATTTATTTTAGAAGCATGTGTTGGCCTGTTGACTGCCATAGTAATCGATTGCCAAACAGATTATGAGAATATTAAGGAATGCTTAGAAAGTATATCCTACTTTAAATAGTTTACCACATTAAAATTTGTATTGCATGTTAGGACAGTTCCTTCTTCTGTGTTGATATAATTTGATGCATTTCCTTCTCTAAAGTAGATGGAATTAATATTACATGGGTGTCTTTTGTGAATAATAAATATATGGCCTGCTGCTCAGTTTTCACTGGACTTTGTGCCTGTTGGTGCAGTGACACTTAATCTTTTCACCTTTCTCCCCTCTCCCACCCTGCCTCACTGTACTCAACGCTACAACCAATTTATAAGTTTGGATTTAAACGGGGCAGCAATGCACATACTGTAGACTTCACTGGGTTATGGAAAGTCTGAAGAGGGGAGTTTTCACAGTGCTTAAAAATAAATGCTAAAAATGCCGGATTTGGGCTGTGGAAAACTTGTGGCAGTTTCTGACTGATGTTGCTGAAGAACTTGCCATTACTGCAGTCTAGGGCAAGGAGAGCGCGGGTGCTCGCTGTGCCTTGCAGTTCGTCTTATTTTGTAACTTAATCTCATTGTGCGTAATCACAAGCTCTTTAAATACAATGAAAATGTTTGACATTTAGTAGCCGTGGGGATTAAAGCAGTGGTAGCACTGATGTCACCGTTAGCTCAGTCTAAATATTCGGAGTGCCAGGCTTCTCGCTGGAACAGCCTGGCGGTTTTTTAGAATTCTTTCAATAATGAGCATTGTTTAGTAGAAATCAGCTGTGCAGAAATTAATGGCTCAGAAAGCTGTTTTTATTACTCTTAGTCTGTAGTGAGAACATCAAGTTCCCGGCTTTCACGCATAAACAGGATTTCACTTCACAAGACTTGACTGTGCTTCTCCCTCCCCTGCCTGCTGTAGAGTTCAGTTTTATGCAGTCTGCATTATAATAAACTCTAAGCTACAGGTGTTTTCTCTTAAATTTGTAAGATTAGAAGCTAGAATGACCTTACCAATAATACCTTTGTGTGGGTAATTTTTTGGGGGATATCGAGGTGATAGTATTCAGCTTTAGCCCAACCTTCAGTGTGTTTTCAGAGGAATGCTTCTGTTATGAGATTCTTCTAAGAGGTGGTTACATTATTCCCAGAAGATGATCCTCCTTCTCCTTTGCAGTAATGAAGTGCAGGTTCTGCAACTGTACAGTCTTGAGCTCATGGGCATGCTGGCTGTGGAAATCCTGGAAAATCCAGAGCCTCCAAAGTACTGCATAAAAGAAAGATTTTTTTTTTTTTTTTTAGCAGATGAGATATATGAAATGAAGGATAGAGAGGTGGCAGTGTGAGCAGAAGTATTTGCTAATGGAGATGTGGCACAGGATCTGGGTAAGAGAAACCTCAGGACTGGGAAATGAACATTCTTCACGTTTTATGCAAAGGAATTCCCACTGTTGGGTGCAACTGTGGTGCATAAGGCATTGTAAGAGTCATGTTAGTTTATGGACTAGGAAGGCTGGAGGTAATTAGAGGAAGTAGGGCTTGACAGGAAACAAGTTTCAATTTAACCAGATTTAAATCTCTGGTGGAGACAGTAACTGCTGGTAGAATTGGAACTGAATGAAATGGTTCTGGAGCGAATGCACAGCTGGGTGTAAGAATCACTGTCATGATGGTGTCACTTGAAGGTGTGAGAATCCATGCAATTCAATAAAATTTTAGGAAACTGTTGTCAGGTGTGATGTGCTGATCCCCTGGGAAGGTCAAAAATACTCAGAGATGCTGGGATTGTAAGGGGAAAAGAAAATTTTGCAAGAGGAATTCTTTAGCAGATATGGATAGTACTTGAAAGGAGCAGATGGGAGGTCCCAGCAATATGCAGTAGAAGGAGAGACCTCAGTAATTGTTCTGAAGAAAAAAAGAAATTACATGTTCAGGCATGCCTAAACAGGCAGGAAAAGACGAAGCAAAAGTAGAAGACATTTAAAGTGGTCTTGAAATCAGCCTTGGGCAGAGTTTGCAGGTAAAATCTAATAATAAGTTTTGAGAGAGAAGGTGTGCAGACAGGGAGAGAGTTGGGTAAGTTCAGAGATCATGTCCAGGACATTTAGGTGTTATCTTTGAGGATAATACTTTGGAATAAAGTTGTTACAGAAAGAAATTAGAGTCTGCTTTCAGCAATGCTAATACATGACCTATGGGAAATAACTTTATGTCTGATCAGTCACAGGAGACAGAGTATATATTTAAGAGTAAATACATGCCCGGTCTTAATGTTACTTTTTATGCTTATTAAAAGTTACTTTTAGTAGCAGGCTGGTTTTAATCATTATAAATATAGACAGTGACCTATTTGCAAAGATTGTTCTGTCTTTCATCCTCTTTAGTAATTGACTATTGCATAAACTGTGAAGCACTAAAGGGGATTATCACTAGGATGACTGTTTTGCTTTAATTCTGAATAGTAAAGATCTTAAAGGGCTCTTCCTGTCTTACCTTTGCAGTTTCTGTGGGATTGCTGTAACTTTTTAGTCAAGAAAACAAAATATTTTGTGTTTCTGTAGCTGTCAGAGCAGATCTTCTGGAGACATTGGCATTCTTGGCTTTGTCACTTAGTTTAAGGACTGGTGGCAAATGATTAGTGTTAGGCTGCCTTGCTGGTCAAATATTAAACCTCTAAAATAAATGGCTATCACTGTTTTGTGTGGCCCAGAATTAGTTTGCTTCAATGATAGGAAATTTCATGCTGTTTTTTTCTTCATTCACTTGTTCAAGGGATAAATAATTTGACGGTATCAAGGAAGCATACAAGAACTTTTTTCTTAATAAAACTGAGCATATTTGCAGATTCATGGTGTCATGTATAATGTAATATTTTGAATTATGCTTTAAGTACCATCCTTTAATCTCTTAACTCCCTAAAATCAGTATTTGTTATTCTAATGGTGCTAAATGCTGAAATAAGACTATTATAATGAGGTGAAGAATAACTTTCAATGACAAGGAACTAAAAGCTTTATAGTTTGAGTTTTATAAAACATTAATTTAATTATTTTTTTTTTTGTAATTACAGTAACTGCTGCCGGAACTTTGTAAACAGCTTGAAATGTTTGCTGAGTTACATGAGTAACTCAAAAGTTCTAGGCAGATGACATTAAGGACTACTTTTCCTGGCTGGCTTTGTGTTTCTTTGTTGGTTTTTTTTTTTTTTTTTTTCCTACCTAGTGTCAGCAGGTCTGGATAGTTTCACTTTACAGTGGTGCTGTTTGTGATCAGCTTGGTCTCAGTATTTTTAATATGTAAGTCAGATAGCAGATAGTTGTCCCTCTCAGTCTGAGTGAGTAATTCTGAATTTAGATGCCCTAAAATGAGAAGCCACCCTGTCCCACGAACACTGCTTACAGCCCGTATCCCATATACCCCTCTGAACGTCCCTGCTGCAAATCAGATTGACCTTCTTTAAAAAAGCCCAACAAACACAAGTATTACCTGTGTCAGGCAGTTGTCAAAAAATCGTGAACTGTGAGACAGGTTGGTTTTAATTGTTCTAATGCTGGTGTTTGAATGCTCAGCTGAGTAAGGTACAGATCTGCTTGTTACATGCAGTTTCGTGTTGAGCTTTTAGAATTGAAACAAACATCTAGAGCACGATTAAAATTCTGCAAGTGCCAACACAGTCTTTTGACTTTTCACCCCTATTTCATGCAGAAAACGATAAAGTGGAACTTCCAAGACTTCAACTTATATGAATAAACTTCTGCCTTTCATCCTGCTAGAATTACTTACCAGCTCAAGTGAAGCTCAAGCTGCAGTACCTAAGGAATAAGGGTCATAATATGGAATTGATTTTTCTCTTTTTATCTAGAAAAGTGTAATTTTGAGTGTGCAATATGAGTCTTGGTGCCTGCTGTCCCACCTGCCTTTTCTTTTGAATTAGTGCAAAGTGCCAGACTCAGCAGGGTGAGGACAGAATCTTTACAGGTGGTGGAGTAAACGCTTAAACAGAAAAGTGGCCCTAGGAAAAGGAATGGGTGTTTTGTCTTGCTGCTTACTAAATTGAAAGCAGCTGGAGATACTGGGGACTTGCTTGTTCTCCCTTGGCAGTGCTTCTGTCATTTTAAGTTGGGAACCTGCAGACATAGAAAAGACTTTGTAGTAGATAAAACTCTGTTTGAGGCTGTTAGGGAATATTTGATCATATCTTGCTCTCACGCATAACTCTGGACATAAACAACTGCATTTGGTATGTCTTTACCTAGTTGTGATCTAGGCAGTTGTTTAATATTGCAGTGCTTGCCTATGGAACAAATGTGCTGTTATTCTGTAGAATCCTAAAGAAAGTGTCATTTGTTTCACAGCAGCGTGACAAAACGGTGGGGAACGTATGACTCGGTAGAACAAAATACAGAACACTTTTTTCCTTTTTTTTAGGCAACTCTCTGGAATAATAGACATTAGTGCTTAAAAAAAAGAAAGTAAAATCTATGCATATCTAGTATCCAAACAGCTGATATTTCTCTGACGTGCCCTACCAGGTATGTTTGATTTAAAAATGATTGAGAGAAATGGGTTTTGTCTTTATGTGGAGTTTGTTCTAATGATAAGAACAATACTTTTGGCCAAAGCAGTCTTTTAGGATAGTATGAACTGAAGATTTTCAGATCACTTTTGCGATGGTGAGTAACTGGACAACGTACTGTTAGATTACATGTATCAATTTTGAATTTAGCCTATCTTAATATGGCTTCTGAGCTAGTTCTTGGGAAAGACAGTAGATTTCTAGTGGATTTTAGTTCTATTGTAGTAGATTCTTTTATGAAAGTGCTAGGTTAGTGCAGAGAAGCAATCAAATAAGCATGGAGAATGTCAGTAGTAGGAAATGGAGCAAAACAGAAATGCAGCATGCTAATTCAATGGTATTTCTGAATTCTAAATAGCATGCAGTTGCCAGCTTCTCTCATCTTGAAAAGGAGATAATAGTGCTGAAAATAGTGTTGAAGGGGTGAAAAGTAGGAGCAGAGACATGGAATAGTTCTCTGAAGGCTTCATAAAAACCTTCTGTGATAGTCAGTACACATTTAGTGCTGCATACAGAGGACTCCCAATTTTTAAGTTGTTAATGTGCTTATTGTTGCTGACATGGCTGAGAGATTGTTGAGAACTAAAGCAACCTTAATTTTGGTATTTTTTCCTTTCAACGTTTTTTATCTGCTTGTCTTGTCTTTGTAAATTCTTTTGACAGAGATTTGGAGCTTGTGTACAATGATGCTGTGAAGACTGGCATAGGTGTTCAGAGTCTATATTTTAATTCATTCTAGTTCTCTATCTGATAAAAGTTTTGTAAATGAAAGCTAGAAGTTGAAGAGCTGTCTGAGTTAAGGTTATTGCTTATGTTGGGTTTTGATGTTACATTATCTGTCTTCAACTTCTGTTTGTAATCAAAATCATGATTAGAAACTTACTGGCTCCTGTTTTGAATCTGAAATTATATATTGCATTTTGAATTTAATTAACATAGTTTTAATTGTTCCCTTTTTTAATGGTTTACCTAGGACTTCTGGATGATCTTCAGATTATCTAGTTAAATTAAGCAACTTCCCTGTGTTTTGTTTAAACACAGTGCTGAAGAGCAGAGTTTTATGTATGATTTCTGGACATGTCTAGTGTACACAGTTGCCATCTTTTGTTTTTTGTGGATTATTGTTCAGTTGAGTCACTTTACTGCTCTAGTCACCACCTGAAGCAAATACAAATATTTACCTCAGTACAGCAGTGAGGTGGTGGTGCTGGCCTATGTGATGTTGTGATGAGCATGTCCATTGCCCTTTATTGCAACTTGAGCAGTCATAGTCTGGTGCAAAGTCAGCAAATCTGATGGACTGACTTTTTAGTGTCATTGATGTGATGGGACACACATGCAACAAATATGCTTATGTAAAGACATACTGTAATAAAATGTTGTGTCTGATAAAACCAAAAATACAGTTAACAAACTTTCTACACTCTCAACTGCTTGTTCAACATATCCAGGAGTATTGTATACACTTTTCTTTTCCAGAGGCCTTGAAAGATTGCCAGGACATTGTCTAGAAATTATTCATGCTACAACAGAAACTCTATAGTATTGCACTTAGCCATTGTTTATCTTTTAAGTATTTAGAAGAAGTTTTATCCTGCCTTAAAGTGTTGTAACACTAAATATGAGGTTCTTGAGCAACTTTGATTTGACTGCTTTTCCTGTTGAAATTGAATAAAGGTGCTTTCCCCTTGCCACTGATGATCTATCAACATGCTTGGCACTATCCATATCAATTCTTGGTTATCTACATCCAATTGAAAAAGCTAATAGATGTTAACATGTCATGTCATAATATGTCATGCATAGTGCTTTAGACATAGGGAACTATATATGTGCATGTGTATATATGTATATACATATATTCTCTACATACAATTATATATATGAGATACAAAAAAAATCAGGGGTTGTTGTTCTGTTTCTTGATAGCACTTTGATCTTGAGATGCACATCATACAATGTGGCTACCAACTTTAAGCTCCTTCATGAAAACCCCATGAGATGTACTCATCAGTACTCTCTTCTGTCCTCCAAGTAAGTCCATTTGTCCTGGCTGTGACTTTGTTCTTATCATCCCTCCCAGGTGCTGCACTCTAACTTTCAGTGGCATTTTCACGCTACCCTGAGGCTCTGTACTTTTCATACTGCATGTAATGTGTTACTCCTTCCTGCTCACGCCCCCGGGCTTTGCCAGAGGATGGCATCGCCTCCTCCCAGGCCAGCTTTTCACAGCCAGGCTCTGTGGCTGCCTTGCTTTAGGCAGGGAGCTGAATACTGAGCGCTTCAGAAGAGGCAGTGTGGCCCTGCCTGTGGCCCAGTGGTCACACAGCATTGTCCTCCCGACCCTTTGCTCATCTCTCATTCACTCACTGAGCTCATCTGCTCGCGCTTGTGCCCGTGGCAGCTCCTAAACCATCGCCCAGTGCAGCCTTCTCAGTAACAAGCTCCAGCCTTCAGCTCCACTTGCTTTCCTTCCTCTTGCCTTTGCCAACCTGAAGGTCATGTGACTGCCTGAGAAGACACAACATACAGGATGAGGGAAGTAAAACTTCAGATACTTTTTCCTGTTATTTTTTCGTACTTCAATCTCAGAGACACCTGTCTCTGTTTCCCAAGGTTGAGAGCACTTGTTCCTATAGCAGGTTGTGGGTTGTGATGCACCAAGGTGTAAGTTTTAATTTTTGTTTACTTTTCAGTTAATTATATATATAAAAACTACATGTGCTTGGGCTTGGGGTTTTGGTTTGTTTTTTTTTTTTTTCCTTTGGTTCTTTTATGGAAAAACAGAAAAACCCAAATCCCAAGTGCTGAGGTAAAGATCTAGCTCTAAACTCTTTTATTATTTTCTTCTTATGTAAATCTTCTTACGTAAAGCCTCAGCAGATTGTGTCCAAACTTAAGGTGTGATGATACCCTGTACAGCATTTGTGGGGGCTGTAAGACAGTGCTTTCTAGCTGCTGCAGGTCTTTGGTATGCTCTTTATTAAAACAACTGAAGAGAACGCTGTGGGGTAAGATGATACTACACTGACAAATTCTTTGCAGTTGATTTTCTGAGGAAAGTTTTTGACTGTAGCGTGAAGAGCTACATTTAAATTCTGTGCCTAGAGGTGGTCTCAGGAATTCTAGATGCTTATCCTGCTCTCACATCATCTTCTCACAGTGGCTTCTTACTCTCTGTCCAGAAACTGCTGCTTTGCTTCTCAAAGTATTATGTTTAACAGCGATTTGAGTGCCAAGCCAGGCCTCTGCGTTGTCCTTGGTATGGCTGGATCTGGGCTTGAGTACAGCCTCAAACTGTAAAGTAAATAAAATTCCACAAATACTAAGTCTTTTTGTGTCTTCTTAACTGTCATCTGAAACAAAAATTGCTGGTTTAATGTCTAATTTCATTGAGGTAAAGTGGTAGTTGCAGACTTACTTTGTTTTAACATCTTTTTTAATGTTGAAACATGAAATAAAGTGACAGAGGGATACTTATTTGCTTTGGAAACTGAATTGCAGAAATAGCTGTTCTTAAAAATGAAAGACATTCTTGCTAGTGTAAGGAAAATAAAGGGGAAGAAAAAGTGGAGAAATGCATGGCTGAGTGTTTCATGCTTTCTTCCCTGAAACTGGGTGCCAACAAACTGTCTGCAAGTAGAGAGAAACAGACTGAGAAATACAGCCAAAGAACAAATACTTTTTTTAGTTGTAGGGGGGAAAAAGAGATGAAACCTGGTTGAGATTCCCATAACAGTTTTATTGCTTGCTTAGTTCTGCTGCAAGCAGTACGAATAGCCTATGGCTGAGTATTTCTGGGGTTATGAGATGTCTTCAAATGTACAACGGTGTACTTACTTGCCTTCAACATTTAAAAAAACTCTCAGAAGTGATCTTCAGATATCTCTAACTTCTTGAAGTTATGCACAGTAGGTTGGATGTATTTCTAAAAATATTCATCCTACTATTCGATATACTTTTGTAAAACAGGATCCTAGTGTTAGAAGTAGAGTTATTGTAGCCTATTTTAACTCAGTTAAAAGTTGAAAATTAAAAAAAAACTCAGAAGCACCATGGCATAATTATGTACAGGCTTTTCTCTGCGTGGTCTTAAACAGCTACTAAGGAAAATATTCCTACTTTACTCAAAATTTGAAACACCTCTTATATAAATATATAAATGTGATGTATATAAATATGCCAACTGCTGACACTTACTTTGTTCACTGTATTATGTTTTTTAAGGCATAATTTTAAACTGAAGTCTTGATTTAGTGTTCTCTGTATGTCTTCTCTGGCATGAGACTTGGCTTTCTACTTTATCCTTCATTAACAGACAAAAATGTTACACATGATGTAATAGTAGATCTTCTTTGTCCTAAGTCATTAAAATACATGAGTTTGAGGTGGTTCAAGCAGCCCTAACAAAACTTGAAAATTTTGCTTGTGTGCTGGAGCATATATATTGTGGAGACAATGTCTTGTGAATTTAGAATTACTTGTGACATTTTGTCTTAATTCTTTATATCTCTTTTCCCTCCAGTCTAAGTGATAGATGCTAATATATGTGGGATTTTTATGGTTTATTTAGAAACTTCAACATGCAAACTAAACAACTGATGGAGGTATGTGTACTGGAGGTGACAATACGTAAAGAGCCTGTTAAAAGCCCAACTTGTAAAGGGAATTTAATTTTAAAATATTTGTCCAGTGGAACTGTGAACTTCATTTCCATAAGTGCCAAAATCAGAAGTAATTTTTTTTCCTGGTCAGAGGAGTTTTCAACACAAAACACATGTGAAGTATTGGAAAAACAACAAGTACATTAATTTTAATGTCAGGCATGTTTTCCATCTATTGCTTTTTGCCTTAAGGTTTGATTGCTTCAGGGAGGCCGGTGAATGTCCCATTCCAATGTACTGGGAGACAGTGAGGATGTCAAAGAAATGCAGTGTCCTAAAATACCAAAGACTCCTTTGAAAATGAAATTGTAATCTCTTCTCTAAGTTTTTATACAGTGACTGTCTTGCACCTTGTACAAAATCTTGCTGTCTGTCACGGAACCCACTAATTATATTCAGTGTTACACAGTAAACATGTGAGAAGATACTGGATCTGAATGCAGATTTAAGAAAGGATAATCTAGTACAGGGACTGGTGGTTTGTAAAGACAGGAAGGTTTAATGTGTTGACTGTTGGTTGAAAGCTGCCAGGTGAAAATGAGTTTTGATTTTAAAATAATGAAATTTTAGATATCTATTTTAATAATGAGCTAAATGAATAAGTGGGAGCATGACATCTAATTTTAATTTAACAATTTAAAAGATTACTTGTTAACTGAAATTATGTTTATATATGTTAAAAATGATGAATAGTGTGTGAAAATGTCTTTTTTATCATCTGTAATCTTCACTGTTTCTCAAGCAAAGATTTATGTGGAGAAAGAAGCGTATGAAAACAAGCTGCCAAAACCATCAATCAGCTTCTTGGTCCAAATAATTTGTTGGGGGAATCTTCTCATAAGAGCATATTATGCTAAGAATCTCATTAAGGGCATACTTTGTGACAAGTGACTTTTTTTTTTAATTGATATTTGTAATTTCTTGCTGCTGCTAGATGCATTTTGTCATGGTATGCCAGCTAGTACGGCCAAAAGCTCTGTGCTGCCATGGCAAAAGGTGGCATAAAACTTCAGTTTCGGCTCAGAAGGGATGAATCCATATTTTAAAATGTGAAGTAGGTGTTCTTGGCGGAGGTTAGCTGTTTAACATCTCGCTGTGTTCCTCTGAGGGGATTGATGGCTGCAAGGGTCATCTTGAAGCTTGAGGCTTCACTGTAGGTTTGTTACCACTGCTGCACTGTTGCTGTGCCAGATTGCTTGCCCGTCCTCTAATCCCCTATTTCAATGGCAATCTAAAAAGCACGGCTATAACACTTCCAGTAAGTGTTATTTAGAAGATACAGCTAATCACCCTCTCTACTCAATCGCTGCTCTTGTGAAGACAAAAGCATGTGGAGTAATCTTAGCCTAAAGCCTATTCAGGTATTTAAATTTTCCCAATAAGCTTTATGTTTTTAATATAACTGTTGTACTAGATGTGAGTGAACAGCAAAATCTTAACAGTCAACAGGAAGAATAAGCTCTATTAATTGACAGCTGTGCTGTAGAAAACTCTCTGGGCAGTGCACTGATCAGCTTTCAGCACTGTTACTCTACAGACCCTCATGGGACCTGGAACCCGGAGCTCCTACAATGTCTGCAGTTGCTATAATACACCTTTTGAGAGGAGCTCAAAGGAAATGTTGCTAGAAAACAGCATAGAAGTCAATGACAAAATATTCTTGTATACAGTAATTTTAAATACATTTGTTTTTCTGGTTGTTCTATTCATGGCAAATTAATTGTTTTTCCTGAAATAGAAATGCTTTAAATGTCACTTGTTTGTGATACTCTGTTTTAGCTAAATCATCAAACAACACAACGGATATCTAAAGGTGTGTCGTTTACTGATGACCACTGTAGAAAAATAACATGCCCTTTGCCCTAGTATATGTTTCTCTTGGAGATCCCCAGAAATTTCAGCTTCCATTCAACCTGTGTTTTCTGAAGATGAGCAGCTGCTTTCTGTCAGCTTTCAAGAACAGCTTCATGTGCTCGACTTTACTATATGCTCTAGGGTAGAGATTTTTAAAACATACATGTCCTTAAAAGCATTTTTTTTTCCAATAGCTTGGCAGATAGTGCTGCCATACTTTATTATACTTGTAGTTTCAATGAGAATGTTCTCTAAAGGCTGGTGGCTCCAGCTGATCCGCTGAATGCTGAGCACAGAATTATAATTCAGCAGCGTGGGGGAGGGCTGCACTTGCAGTGGCGAGCACAGGGCACTGCTGACTGCCTGTTGCTTAATCAGCATGAAACTATTAGCAAATTCTTGCTATCTCAGCTATAATGTACTGCTAATAGGTCTGCTTTATTGCATAGGACAGTCAAAAAAGCCTGGAATGTTTTAGTAATTTTGAGTAGCATAACATTCCTCTTAATGAAGTTTGACAGCATTTTCTGAACTCCCTCATGCTGTATAACGAGTACCATAAATGCATTCCTGTGTACTAAGTGCTGATAACTTGTGTCTTTTCCTAATGCAAGTCTTCTTACGTGAAAGCTTTTGACATAATTTTAAATTCTAACGTTTTATATAAATTAGATTCCTGACAACAAAAACATCTGTATAATTAGTTCATTTAAACGTACTCTCTAAATTTTGTCAAAAGTTTTACATTTGTCAGAAGACTCTGTAAGGCTTATTTCAGTTGAAAAATGTCACAGAACTTGTTTGTTTGAGGTTTTTAAATTTAGATTACCTTTCAGCCCTGATATTTTAGAATGTGCTTTGTAATCTGGAGTACACAGTGCGCAGGGGATGTGCGTGGGGTGTGTGCTACTGTGGCCTCTTTTGCTGGGATCATCAGGAGTAAGTTTCAGAGAGGACTGGTGTCAGGTATCCAAATCTGACTTTTTCTTTTGCCTCTCTGCCTTTTGTTTTAGGAGCAGTATTTTTTTTTTAATGGCAGTTTAATAACTTCTTCATTTACTGATAAATCAGAATGGATCTTTGATATCTGGGGCTTGGGATGATTTTCAGTTTTAGTTGTCAGCAGTGAAAAATGGTGTTGCGTGGCAGAAAGACAATTCAATTATGTCAGTTTATTGTGCTTTTAGTAAGTTGTGAATTTGTCTTTATAATCATGGGAAAAGTGGGAAGGGTCACTGTTTTCCTGTTTCCCAGTTTGGTACTGGGCAGTCTGCACAGACAGTCTGCATGGTGGGCTGGGATGTGAGAGAGATCTCAGTTTCCTATTTTTATTGCAGGGTCTGGTTTGCTTACAGCTGCTCTCACTCATTTCTCTCTTACATCTGAGAGTCTTATCTCGTTCCCGGAGCCAGAATTCAAGAGGAGTTTTTACAGTCTTAATCCAGCACTGCTGCTCATAGTCAGAACGGCTCTAGCTTGGCTACGGTGCCATCCCTGGGAAGACATAAAGATATGATCTTTATGGTCAGTGCATCTTTAGCAGACCTTGTCTGGATTGATCTCACTGTGACAGCAGACCTTTGGAGACAGAGTCTATTTCAAATATCAAAATACTTGACTCCCTCCCCACACACACCACCTCCTCTTTTCTGGCAGGCTGTACCTCTTTGTTTCAGCTCTTCATAAGAGGTCTTTCATCCTCAGGACCTGCAAACAAGCAGGGGGATTTCTGTTAAACATTTAATTACAGTAGTTGTTGATACTTGTCTGTAGGAATGAAATCCACACAGAAAGCTGGAGTAAGGCTTTTTTTGTGTGTCTGTGTCCCCTGTTACTTACACAGTTGACTTCTACATCAAACACAGCATTATATATTGAATAGATAGTACCAAGCCTTTGAATTGTTTAGTCGTCCATGCAGGGTATAAGGGACCATTGGAACGTGTTCTGACACCTGTTTTGTAACACATACCAGTGGACTTAATGCAGTAATTTTCTGTGTGAAACCTGTAACTGTTATGTTTAAGAAAGACTGTTGAAGGAACAGAGATACTCAGATCTAGTTTTGGCTTTTGTGGGTGGATGGCTGTGCTGAGCTTTCGGGGGAATTGTTGAGGAGCCCATCTATTATTATTCTTTGAATCTGTGGCACACACCACTTCTCCTTCCCCCCCTCCTTTTTTTTTTTACCTAAGTTTCTAGACCATGACACCCTGCCTTAGTCCCTTCCCAAATTCTTTTATTGAAGATATAATAGACATGCTGTATGTAGTATGCATGGATGCTATTTTGTGGTTCTTTCTCAGTTACTGTAGCATACAATCCACAGATTTTTTTTTTATCCTAATGGCCACATAGAAATTATATTTGAACTCCAAAAATTACAACTAACTGCTTCTGAATAGGTAAATATTGAATTTTAGATTGCACTGCAGTTACTCAGAAGTGCAAAGAAGTTATGCAAAAGCCCCAAAGCCCAGTTCACTTAGTTTGCAAGACCCCTATTTTGTATTACAAAATGCAACTTGTTTCATCATTTGCTTATTTGCAACTTCTCAAGGAAGACAAGTGACTTGAAAATTTCCTGTCAGTGCTGCAGCTGTATAAGTGAACCAGGGGGAAATGACCACAGGTGCCAGTAAAACTGCTCTTCATTAAATGTGTGGTTTGCCAGCTCATAACAGTTTGGGGTTATTTTTGCAAATTGTACCTGGAAATTAAGTTACTAGCTCTGATTCTGAGGGCTGTGAAGTGATAATTCACAGTCAAAGCACAAGCATTTCTATTTGTCTGGCACATTTCAGAATATTGCTTTGGGTGACTTAAGTTCTGTGCTGGAAAGCTTCTTAGTATAGAGGTGATTTCACTGCCTTTGTGATCATCTCTGAAGACAGAAGTGGATTTGTCCACTGTTGAACTTTCTTGCTCTGAAAAAAATGTATGTATTATTATAAAAAACATATGTATTAATCCCAGGAAGTATAGCACTATGTATATTTTCTTTGTTTTGCATATTACTGATTTTTTTGGGGGTTAACCACCTCGATGAACAGGACAGGAGCCACTAGAGGGTCAATGTGATTGAGAATGGTGGCATGTCCTTATTTTTTCTGAAATCTGAGAAGCTTGATTCTCCAAATTTCATCCCTCAGATTTGTGGGGATGTCTGAAATTGGAAGAATGAGTGGACCTGGTGGAAATTTCTTGCTTTATCCATGTCAGTTTTGCTACAGGTTGAAGAAAATTGTCCTCAGA
Source organism: Manacus candei (assembly GCF_025592945.1). Classification (NCBI taxonomy): domain Eukaryota; kingdom Metazoa; phylum Chordata; class Aves; order Passeriformes; family Pipridae; genus Manacus; species Manacus candei. The sequence goes on along the minus strand of NW_026138104.1, from coordinate 10,339,853 downwards.
TTTTTTCTTTTTGGGAAAGGTACGTGAGGGGAGGGGAGAAAAAAATCTCCCCTTCCCTTACTGCTATGTTTTTATAACACTTCTGGGTTGTAACTTATTTTGAGTGTTGATATACCCTGGTGGTTTGCAGAGGAGAGGAGAATATAGCATCTTTTCTTGCTTAAATTAAGATATTCCCACCATTCCTAACCCAGATTTTTCTACTAAAATTAATGTCAGTAATATTTTTTTAATTTTTTCAAGAAGTGACAATAAGCACTCTGAGTAATGCACTGTTCCTATTTTTCTTGAAAACAAAAATTGACAGACAGTGCAGCATGTAGTCCTTTGCCTCCATATGTTTTCCATTCCATCTCATTTGATGACACTATGGCAAAAGTATCCCTTTTCCTTCTAGTTCTGTAAGGTTATATACTAGATGCAGACTGATGGGCAGTTTTCTTTGCTTGTGGAAGCCCTTCAGCATTGCCAGAATTGGTGAGTGCCCTCACTGGTAAGCACTCTCACTCTAGTCTGTGCCACAGCTGAATTCCCTAGATGGGCTTATTTTGCAGTTACCTTGGTTTGTGTGTTTCCTGAAATAGTCATAATGAGTAATGCTTATCATCAGGTTTTATCAGCCATCAGTGGTGTGTCAGCCATGTATGGTACCCTTTTTCTTGTGGTTGGAAGGAAGGGTTTGTGTGGCTGTGAGGAAAACGTTTTATTTTTTAGTACATATGTAAAGTGTTGCATGTGTTAAATTTTGTGTTGAAATAGTTTTTCTCAAAATGCTAACAGAGTTCAAAATTTTCATTCCAAGTGGGGGACTTAAGCTAGTAAGCCAAATGATCTTTCTCTCTTCGCCTTTCATCCTACTGCTGTGTTCAGTACTCTGAGGTGACAGGAATAGCTGTCCTTGTTCATCTTAAGAATCTTTGTTATTCTCTGCATGAGTTACTTGGGTTGCATGAGGCCTCTTTAGCTTCAGGTATGTTCTTTAATGCTCCAGTCATTATGGTACCATATTGCTCGTTCTTACAGACTGTTAATTTTTCATGAGAAAAACCAAGGATTTAAACCCAACCTTTCTGTTGAGCATACTTGTACAACAAATCAGCTTCTTACTATACACTTTTAATAGCTTCTCCATTTGTTTCTAACTTCAAATGTGAATGTGCTGCCTTTCAGGATTAAGGATACAAATGTGTGACATTGTGAGAGTAAGAAAAATAGAGAACAACCCATTGTGGTTCTTTCTCACTGCATAGAGACGGGAGCAAGAGTGCCAAAAGTGCTGTTGAAAGGTGTGGACTAAACTGCACTTAAACTTTCAAGGAAAGTTCCCTGTTTTACTGATCAGGCTGTTGCAAAGTTTAATTCCTTGTTTGCTCTGTATCTTAGTATTTTTTTTTTCAATTTAGCCTTTTTTGCCCTGTCCCTGGGAGAAATAGACAATTATTTACTTGTTATTGTTTCTATAACTGATTCTGTTTTAGATACTTGAAGATAATTCCTTCTCTCAGCCACCTTTGGAATTTATTTATGCACCTAAATCTCCTTAAGAGCTGACAAAGACGTTCTGAAAGAAAAGGTCCTGTTCTCCTGTCACCTTAGTCAGTCAGACACTTAAAAGGTGTCACTGGCTGACCTTGCAGTGACCTACAAATACCTAAGGAGTCTAAATATGGGGTTTTTTGGTTGTTTGTGGGGGTTTTGTTTGTTTTGTTTTTAAAGTCTCAATGGGGTTAATATATTGCCATTTCCCTTTCTTCCCTTTCTTCCGACAGTTTGCTGTAGGGTCACATTGGCATCACAGGGGCAGAGGGCAAGAGAGATGGGACTGCTCCTTTTGATGGCTGGTGGCCAGTAGACCAGCTTAGCTAGACATAAAAAACACGTCAATAACCTTTCATTTTCTGAAACAGATAAAATTTGTGGTTTCTCTTGTTTACTAAACCTGGAGTTGTTGCCTGAGTCCATTGAACTATGTGCTTTATTAATCTGGTGACATGAACTGAATTAGCAAAAGCATTTGCTGAACTTCTGGTCTGGTATAAGCAGAAGTGTCAGTGTGGCTTCTGCCTTTCTGCACAAAAGAAATTCTTTGCTTGTGTGCATGGGTAGTTAGGGTAACTAACTCATTTAAAATGGCAAGTTACTGTTCTCTTGGCTTCCCTTTCTACTAAGATGAACAAACCAGTTTTTCCAAAAGGAAAAGGAGAAAAAAAGTTTTTTATTTTGTTTTTTTTTTAATAGTAGATATTCTGATGTGTTAAAAAGGATAGCTGTGATAAATTTGCCTGAAATTAAAAACATGGACTTTGTTTGTACAGACTTAAGAACATCCTGAGATTCTTATTTCCTTAACTCAAGTTTGTTTTATATTAGAGTATGAATACATTACTTGATGAACAGGTTTTATCATATTTTTTTTTTTACTTTGGGTGTGTAATTTGATTTTTGGTTTGTAAAGGTCTAGAGTTAGCATGACAGCATATAAAATGTAATTCTTCAAATCATATATTTTGAAGTTGTATAGCCAGTCGGGATCCCTAAAACACACTCTTCAGGTGTTTTTCTCTGTTTCTAAATTGGGCAGTGTTGAAACTTGTTTCTCAGATTGTTAATGTAATATTTACGGAAGTTAACGTGAATAGCTGCAGCTACACTGGCTATTTTCTGGAGTTTATTCCTGAGGGGGACATTCTAATCAAGGAAATTACCCAATGGAGATTTGGGGTGCATGAGTAGTGTAGTACCTTGTGAATGGTAGTTGCAAGTAATAACTCAGGGAATGCTCGGAAAGGCAGATGGAGAGGGGGCAGCGAGGTAGAAAGTGACTGGGTGTTCAGGAAAGGATGGAGTCTACCAGTTACATGACAGAATATATTACTTTTAATATATTAGTAAGGCAAACCAACAGATACCATTCCAGTGTCTGGTTTGATACTGTACCACAGTTGCTTCCCACACCAGTTAACTGATCTTCACTGGGATTTGCCACCTTAATTCCATTATGTATTTCCAGTATCCCAGTAAGTTTGCTCATACTTTAGCATTGCTTGCACTGTTTGAATACCGGTGGTGTTCTGCAGCTGCATATGTTATTAAAAACTTCTAAGTACTGCAGTTCATAAGCTCAAGGAGATATTTTGAAATTATTCTAACACCTAACAAAAGAATACTAACATAACAAATGCTTGCAGAATTTGCTGCCACAAGCAACATTTAGCGAAGCAGAGTTTTACACAAGTGAAATTTGCTGTTACAGCAGAGTAAAAGGACAGCAGCTGTAAATTGTGTGGGAGTTCTGCATTTTCTTGTCAAGTATTTGGAATTAAATACCCTTTCTAACAGAACACAGATTTGATGACTGCTCTGTTTTAGAACGGTCTATTGAAAATTGTTATTTTCTCTATTTTTGAAAAAAACCTTCAACTATATATTGTGCAAGTGAGCCATTAATATACACATATATAGTTTTAAAATTCTTTATGGCTCTGGCTTTTTCCTTCTCTTTCAAATAGTAGAATATTACAATTTTTCTTCTACTGAACAACCTCCATGGTAGTAGTTAGACTTCATTCTGTTTCTCAAGTGGTTCTCAAGCTGTCTTTTTAGGGTTTTGAGCTTGCTCAGTAGTACAACTTAAGTAACTTTTGAGTAACTTGGGAATTTTATCAGAGGTGATGTTTACTTTCCCATCTGTACTTTTCATGGGCTCCTGGCTTTACACTGCTTTGTGTAAGCACTGGACCTTCAAAAGTACACTTAAAGGCTATGAGATCTGTACTTTTGAAAATGTAAAGTGTAGAAAAAATTGCTATTCAGTTTGAAGTGACTATAATGGAAACTTTTCCACAACCTTTAAGCTATTATGAGTTCAAATAACAGCATTCTACACTCCCTTCCCACAGTAATATTTTGTAGGAGCTAACGTTTTAGATATGCTGTGGTCCTACATGGAGACAACATAGAAGTATTCCATGAAGATGTTAGTAATCTGTCTTTAAAAATACTTTGACATCTCTGAGGCAAATGAGATGTACATTAAAGCAGTTAAAACAGTAAATGGCTTGATAAGCGAGGGCTCCCCACTACTTCTGAAACTTTAAGAGATTATTCTGCTGTAACAGTTCTAGAACAACTGAAGAGCATGCTGTGCTCTTGTGATACTTCCTGTCTGAAAAGCAGTATCTATTGGCATATTACAGGACAACTTCCCAATGGAGAAAGCAAGCTAGGCTTTTCTTATGTTTTCTTAGTGTGCTGTCTTGGTTTTTATAGCAAATTATCCTTGAGAGACATCACAAATTATTCCCAACAGCTTTATTCTTCACAAATCTGCACTCAAAAACGTACTACAGGTTTCACAGAGCTGACGAATTGTCAGCAGTTGAACTAAAATGCAGAATAAACTTGTTGTTTCTGCTGGCGTTGTTGAAACATCCTTATTAGAGAACCAACCTGAAATGAACTTCCATGAAAGTGGAGGAAAACTAAATGTGTAAATCTCCTTCTGCATGGCACATCCAGATTCAAGATGCTGACTAAATTTCTGATTTAGACTTCAAATACTACATTATGTGTGTTGAAAGTATCAGTGTTTTATCTGGTGAAGTGGACAGGGTGAAAAAGGAGGGAAGGAAGTTTGCTGTCTGACTTTTCAACATTGTTAAATTTGGCCACTCTTTCCAAATCAGGGTAAGCTTGCTGTGTAAGCGTGTATGACGTAAAGTGTTTCATATGGTATTGAAATTTTCTACTATAGGAAAAGCAGCTTTGTCTATATCCTTGGACAAAAGCTTTTTCATGGAAGGGAGAAGCTAGATTGTGCAAGTGGCAAAGTACAAGTAGGGTAAACACTGTCATCTTTGTGCATGTTTTACAAAGGATCCCATTGTAAGGTCTTATTTCCGTTTTTTAAAATATTTGACATCACTGTTGCAATCCTTCAATATACTTTCTTTTATTGCTATAAATTTCCGAAGTTCCTATGTAATAGTTTGCTCATGCAGTGAACAACTGCAGAAATGTGAATGGGAAATCTGCACAGCATGCAGGAAAAAAGGTTTTCCATCAACTTTGTTTGATCGGTCACTTACAATGAATGACCTGGGAGTGGTCCCTGGTACTCTGAGGCTCAGCCAAGTGCTTCCTCCTGTGGCAGGCTGTGTGGTACCAGAGAGCCCTCCTGCTGCTGCAGCCAGTTTCCATTTCTGTTCCCAAGTGCTTGTAAATGTGCCAGAAGCAGCCACCTCTTGGCTTTTTGTGCTGCAGGATTTTATAGTACAATTAAATAAATCATTGTCTTGACTAGTATGAAAATAAGTCACTTCTTTTGGGTTACTGAGGAAAGGGAATGTATTTAGTTTGAGAGGCTTTTTGCTATGCATTTAGGTATTGATAAGGCCTTACAGCAGCACTAGAAAAAGATTTTATATTTTTGTCAACCTTGTTTTGTTTTTTTTTGTTTTTTTTTTTGGTTTTTTTTTTTTTTTTTGTGTATGTCTTATGAGAGAGCTAAAACAGAAGGGAACTCAAATGGCTGAAATAACACCAGCACATTCTGGCAGACTCTCATGCCCTATGTACTAAGACTTTTTGTTTCATAATCTGGTTTCATAAACCAAAATATTAATAGAGGTATATATAAAAATTAATTGTATGCAGCTATTTCCAGTAATAGAAGGGGTAATATCTCAGTCTATAATTCAGTGCAAGCCAAATGCAAAATTTACTGAAAGATAAAAGTAGCGAAGGTGAATCAGATGCTTAATTGTTTCCAGGCTGATGGAAATTTACTGGCTAACCATTAAAAAAAATTACTTGGAGTCTATCTGCTTAGTTTTTAAATGGGACACTTAGAAAATTTAACTGTTGAATGGCCGTTATTAGGCAGATATATTTGAATTACTTGTATGGGATGATTTTAGTTCTGTATTGTTTTATAATGTCATATTTTTGCTTACCACTTTATAATGGCAAATCAACTGAACACCACAAGAATTTCAATGCTGTTAAATAACATTTGCATTGCTAGAGCTTATATGAAATTTATAGTCAACTATTAACAGGCTTATATTTACTGTCATTGTTTTATGTGTTCCTTAGACTTACAGAGTGAATTATCCAGCTAAAGTTGGAGAAGGTTAGTGCATAAAAAATTGTTTGGGTTCCCATTTCAATTTGACTTGTTAAATTAGCTTGCTGTTGTCACTTCTGAGGCAGTAGAGGACTTGCTGAAAAATCTTCCTCATGGATTTTTGGGTATTACAATAAACGTTAAATATGCCTGTATCTGTTAGAAAGAAAATAGAGTCCAGAACATGTTTGTAAAAACATAAGCCAAGGGCAGAAAAGGAAGGAGAAGATGAGCTAATTATTCCAGCTGAAGATGTCACTTTGTGAAAATGAAACTGTAGAGTTTTTGAGATTTCTTTTGTATCACTTCTGTTGAATAAAGCTGGTATTGAAGTCCCAGGGCTTCGTAAAAGGACAGCGGCAATTCCTTGGCAAGAAGCTCAGTTGTTGAGGGAACTCGGATGCTTCATTCCCTGGCTCGGGATGCTGAGGGATGTGCCTGTTCTCCTTTCTTCAGCTTGCTGCTGCGAAGAGACAGTATTCCCTTGCTCTCCTTCAGTATAATGCTCTTCTTTCGAATGAGTATGGACAATCTGTTACTCGTAACTTCATAAAGAGTATTGAGATTTACCTTTAAATAAGCCAAAAGCATTTTCAGGTGCTGGTTAGGGAAGACATCTATACTTCTCTTTTTCTCCCAGAACTGAAGACTTACCCTGCTTAAGTCCACTGAATTTTTTTTTTTTTTAGTTTACTTTAATTTTGAATGCTTAAATAAATACTGCCATCTGAAAAAAGCCATTTGTATAAGGTAACATTAAAATTTAAGGTAACCTCTGTGAAGCTGATAAGCATTTTGGTAACGAAAAGTATGTTTTGAAGAAGGTTTGCTTTTCATTGCACTGAGCTCAGGTTTTCAGAGGCCTGATAGCATATCTGTGGCCTTTGTTGAAAATGTTGACTGTTCATTCATGAATGATTAACAGGTTGTTTTATTTAAAGGCACGTATCTGCTTCCTACTGTGCCAGTAGAAAATCTGTGTTCTGAAAATGCTCTGTGTGCAGTCTCTGTTTGAAGAATGCTGTGTGTTGATCCCAGAAACTTTGTCCTGCTTGCATGAAACTCTTTTACTTATCAATTTGCGAGGATTTAGTGCTAGCAGACTTTTCTGAGAGACCGAAGTTAAACGTGGCAGATTTCTATAGTATAATAATACAGAGCATTGCTGAGCTCTGGGAGAGGTCCTTATGTTCTTGAAGTTGCCAGATTGCTTAATGGGGTGTACAACTTTCATTCGTGTTGTAGTGTCATAGAAGTATTTCTGTTTTCTAATTTTTCTTTATCACTTTTCTAGCAAGAGTGCTTCACTGTTCTTAGAAGAAAGCAACATGAAAAAGTCTGAAATCCATACCAAATAGCAAATGAATGTTGAAATGTTTGGAGTATAAGTCATTTTGTGTGTGCGTGCATGGGCACGTTGAAGGACGTGTTCTTGTGATTCTGATAGTGAGAAGACAAAGAATCTCTTTTGGCAGATTTAATTCCATGTTTATGAGCATTCAGAGTTTGTTAGTGCAAAAAAGAACCTCGGGGGGTGAAGTTCTAGCTGGAAGTCTTGCTTAGTGTTTAGCATATATTTAAGTTTCCCTTAACTGCGTATGTCTGGTTTTGGGAAAACAGCCATGGAAGTGGTCAGAAACTATTTTGATCTAGGTAATGCTTTGTCTATTTGGATTTATATATTGGCAGTGAGTAATGGTTTAGGTAAATGAAAGGAATACAGTTAAATTAATCCACTTTTTGGCTTGGAACTATTAAATGTTTTTGCAGAACACAGTCTTGAACTCAAAAAATGGTCATCCGAAAGGAAAGGGGGAGGTGATGCAGGGCCCTGGAGCTCTACAGGGACATCTACTGGGACCTGCCTCTCCAGGACTCCCTTCCAAACGTGGGGAGGTGGGGGCGAGGGGGAGATTGACCTTCCTGCCAACACTGGCATAGAAAGTACACTAAAGTTAATTTCAGAAAACTTCGAACTTTCTAAAAGCTATTTTTCTTATCAATAAATAAGAAATTCTTGACAAAATTGGCCTTGATAAGGTTGGGTGCTGTTGAACTGAGCGTAATTGTAGACACAACAACAAATCTCATCACATGGCTTGACGTATGAGGAAGTATTGTTGTGTGCTACGTGGTTATTTAAAATAGTTCCTGATAAAGTTGTATCTCTCAAAATGTACTTAAACTATGTGTTGTTTTCAGATTGGTGGTTTTGCTTTTTTTTTTTTTTTAAATTCTTTGCTGAAAGGAGTAACTTCCAAGGGCCTTTCAAAAATCTTGCAATTCTCCCTTAAAAGTCTGTCAGAAGAGAGAACAATAGGGAATGAAAGTAGCTGGAGGATTGACTGGATTGTCTTGTTGCTTAGGACAAAAATTCTGACTTTTCCTTGAAAATCAGAAGTTGGTATATTGAGTTTGGAAGCACTAAGCATTCAGAAGAAAATCCCTTATTATACTTTCATATCATGTTACTGTTTTAAACATCACTAATATGCTGCTGGAGTCGTGTGGCAGTACACTGGCTGTGAGCTCCCAGGATTGGCTTAGCACATCCACATCCTGCAATTTCATCTGGAGTTGTGCTGGTTGTGTTCCTATGTGCTACTTGAGAAAACGTTCCTAAAACTATACCAAGCATTCTGTGTCACAGCCTATATAGAAAACACTTTTATTAATACACAGAACTGTTCTTTTAATGATGGCATCCAATTAAAACAAAAAAAGCAACTGGCAAGTGCGGTCCAGACAGAAAGCCTTCTTTTTGTCTTTTGTGGAAGAGGAGTTTCAGGAGGAGGTGAGAGTTGTGCAAGCCACCAGCCTCCCACTGCAGCAGCCAGGGTGCTTAGAGGTGCCACTTCCTTGAAACAGGGGAAGCAGCGGAAGGTTTGTGTGCTCCGTGGTGCAGGTGTGTGGTGTCATTTCAATGACAAGCCCTGTGGTTGTGTGGCAGGATGATTTACACGGGAAATGCAGCTCTGCAGGCTATTGGGAAACCAGAGCAGGAACTGCAGTCTTGCATGAGGAGACATCTAGGTTTCTGCCCCAGCATCCTGGGAAATCGAGGATCGTCCCTGAAGGATGATGCTTTGTTCATAGTAGCGCTCTTTATGCTGTCAGTGCTCTCAAGATCAACTCTACCAAAGGCAGCCATTCTACCCTCCTCACATAAAAAAAAAAAAAAAAAAAAAAAAAACAAGAAAAAAAAAGGCAGGCATGTGTGACCTGGATAGTAGAAAAATAGTCTTTTACTGTTCATCAAGTTTTTTAACAGATTTTTCGTTTGAATTAGGTAGAGGAGGGTACTAATTAGTTTTGGGTCTCTGTTTTTGCCAGTGCTGCATTTTTTTTTTTTTTTAAGCACTTGTGGTTTGCCTTAAATGTACTGTACTTGCTATATCTAGTAAGCTGTGTTTTCTCTTTTAAAGGCATGCAAAACAAGTCCATACCCGTTATAATCTCATTAAGTTCCTCTCTAGCTGTTTCCCCCTTTGGTTGTGGATATTGCCCATATTTGGTTCTAGCTGTGGTGCAATCAGTTTATATCTGATTGTGTGGTATGATAAGCTGTCTTGCCTGAGCAAACCCTGATAATTTATGATTAGATGTGGCCTAGATTAGCATCTTATGATTTTAATGTTTAAAAGTATTTTATAAAAGATCTTTTATAATGCATTAGCAACAAGAGGCACAAGGACTTGCCTACAGCAAAGCTTCTCAATTCAAACCAAGGGGATGGTATGAATTATATAGTTTGTTCCTTTAGAGTGCCTAAATAATGTGCCCCAAAGTACGGAGATGCTATTGCATTACCAAGAAACTCTTCAATTTGGTTTAATAATTATCTGCTTTCACGATTTTATAATCACAGCTCTTGTGAAAACACATGCTCTTGAATTCTGAATTGCATGTTTGTATTATACTTTAAAATTTGAACATCTGAAACTTTATTTCTCTCCTAAGCACCTTAGTGGCTTATTTAAAAGTACTCATGGTTTCAGAAAGTGCTGTGGACTTCTAACCATGATTTCTGCTGGCTGTTATGTTATAAAGTTATTTATTAATGAGAAATTGTCAATGTAGGTATTTGTTGTTCTTCTTTTGTGCATGTATATCAGGTGGGTAAGAACATCCACTTAATTTCTACAAGAAGAGAGCAGTAATCAAAACATTTGGTAGTGTTGCCTAAAATATTTTTAAATAAGCATCTGTTTGGAAAGGCATACAGGTAAACTGTCCAGGTGTTTTTCAGAGTTTCTTAGTCACAACATTGCGCTCATCTTTCCAGCTGAGCTTCCTGTTTAGATCGTGCTGAGAAAATAAAAGTGCTACTTAACATTCACCATCATTTTATTAGCAGTGAGGAGGAAAGGTTGAGGAACAATCTTTGCCTAACAAGTGGCATCTGAGAAATGCTACGTTTTTAGTTTTTTTTGAACAAGATCACTTTACTTACAGTTTCTAAGCAATACTTGAACTGTAAAGCTGAAGTTTTCCAGCAAGGCAAGCATACAATTTTTTGATGATGACTCCAGTGTATTTCAAATCCACTTTAAGACATAATTATCAGCTGTCATCTGGAAAAATGCTGAGAAATTGGTTCAGCATTAAGTAAAGAGAACTTGTGATATCTACCTTAGAATTAACAATCTAATGTTCTCCCGCCCCAGCATCTTGTGGCTGTTCTTTGTGCTTTTGTACTTAACAACAAAAAGAGGAGTTTGTTGGTTTGTTTTGCTGCTGTATTCTGATTTGTAAGGGAGCATTCAAAAATTCATTTGCTCTTTAACAGTACATTTCTTCTCTCAATAGCCAACTACTCCACCAAGCCAAGGGAGGCCTGATTCACCAGTTTATGCTAATTTACAAGAACTGAAAATATCTCAGTCTGCACTTCCACCACTACCTACAAGTGCTCCGGTCCAAATAAATGGGGAATGGGAAACCCATAAAGATACGACAGGACGCTGTTATTACTACAACAGAGGATCACAGGAGCGAACCTGGAAACCTCCGCGGTGGGCCCGAGATGCAAGCATTAATAAAGGGGATTCCCAGAGCCATGCAGATCATGAGGTAGTTCCTTCTGAGATCACAAGCTTGAGATTGTAATGCATATGAATGCTCTTTTGTTGTGGAATTTGGTATCTCTGAGTTTCAAGGTGTCAAGGAGTGTCTTAGTTTCTCTTTTTTGTTATGTGTCTTGGTATGAAGTAGTCAACAGTTTCACTCTTCAGTTACTTTTGTGTACAAGAATGTGTACATGAACTGTGTACAAGAGTACTAAGTTGTAAAAATGCCTGTAAAAACAGCTCCTCAGCAGGTATTGCAGGTTTTGACTAGATTATCTTCAGACCATAAACATCTTTTTTAGATATATCAATGGATTTCTTTTCATTATATAAACATTTTGCTTTTGGGAAAGCTTTACTGCCAACCTTGCTTAAGAGAGCTGAAGCTTACTGTGAAGTTATTTGTGTTAAAAGATAATTTGGGATAATATTTGAGGTGTCAATTTATTCTGTGCAGCCAGTTGGTAGGGAAAGCCAGACAGTGATGTCTGTTTATCTGAACTGCAATGGTTCAGATTAAGCAAAGGAATAGTTGTGAGATGTATATTACTATTTAAATATGCTTAAAATAGTGGTCTTGTGTTCAAACAGTACTTAGGTTAACCAGTTTCCTGATTGAAAGAAAAAGCAAATACTTCTCAAGAAATCTTCTACACACTTCATTTTTATATACCCTTTTCAAATATATATAGTTTAAGTGGATTTTTTTCCTGGGCCAATATATTTATATAAACTATATATAGCATATATAGTTTATATATATATGTATCTCCCAATTGTGGACTGATCAAAAGTTTTTGGTTGCTGGAAGCCTGTCGTAGAAGTCTACCCCTGGAACAGTAGTAACAGAAACAGGAGAGAAAGAGAAAAAGGAAACCTTTCATTGCCTTTGGCAATGGTCTTCATAGCAGCCACGACATCCTCAAGCATTTAAATAGCCAAATTCTCTTGCCACAGGCTAATTGCAGCAACAGATAAACAGGTGAAATGTTGGTGCCTTTCCCTTTGATATCTCTGGTGATGGTCTGTTAATTTATCATTGACTGTCCTTTTGCTGGATAAGATTCTGATTTTAGTCTGGATAAGGTGATTACTTTTTTGAGTAGTAATTCTCCTTGTAGTAAATGTAACTGGTTTTCTCATTGCCATCATTCTTCCTTCTTTTCATGGAAGGTCTTGTAAGAATTCTTTCTCCCTTCCCATCTGCAAGTGATTCCTTTGATTCTTCCTCATACCTCTGTACCATGACTTCATCACATGGTTGCGTCTACAGAATGCTTGATTTTGTTAATTATTTTTTTTTATTGCCCATAACATCTTTCAGCTCAATTCTTCTGTTTATTTGTGATGCTTGAGGTATCACAGATTGGCCTTCAGACCGTTATATCTATCAAGTTTTCAGTCTCTGTGAGACCAGTGGATGATAATACATGTTTTGATTTTTAACTAGACACTAATTTGTATTTCCAGTAGCATAAGCTCCTTAAGTAATTTGTGTCTTGAATGGATTATCAAAGTTTGAGTCTAGGAAGATATGTGTTGCAAAGTCATCTCAATCCACTTACCAGCAGTCATGTGTTGATTTTGAAGCTGGGTTTTTTGTTTGTTTTTTTGGTTTTTTTTAGATCTCCTTTCCTCCCACTTACCTTTTCTGTTCTGCATTTGAGATTGTACATCACACTCCACTGTTTGTGTTCCTTTTTGTTTTTGACCAAAACTTAAGATTTGGTCAAAAGTACTTAAAAAAACAGAGTAAAGGTTGAGATCCAAGCCTAAGCTACAGTAAAATATAGGGCATCCCAAATTTTGTCTGATTGTGAAGAATTAGAGCAAATATGTCCAAATAATTAGTAAAACTAGATTTAATTTATTATAATAAAGTTAAGTTGTTTTTTACACTAGTCTGAGTTAGGCTCATTTAGTGATAAAAGAGCACATGCAGGAAGGTAAAATCCTAGTTGTATCTTTACTGGTTTGTCCTCAGAGGAGCTTGTATCATATTAGGTAGCAAAATGTCAAGGTGATGTAAAAATGAGAACTTTGAATGATCACATATTCTAATATATGTGTAATATGTTAGAACATGAAATAGTTTGTAGTCAGTCTTAGAACTTTATGGTTAGGAAATTGAATTTTATTGGCTAATTAAGAAGGGACAGAATTGCACCTAATTTGTCAAAGAAGTTGGTAACAGACATGGCACAAACAGTTGTAGCTTATGACAGTTTTATGGTTGTTATATGTTATATGGATGGGGTGTGGGAAAGCAGTGAAGTCCTATCGACAGGGCCTCTAGGAAAATGTATAAGATTTTGGAATTGCAGATGAAATGTATTAGAGGTAGTGACTTTCTAATATATTTGAGGAAGGAGTGTTTAACAGTAACTGGGAGAAATTTGTCAAGCGAAGTGATTTAATTAAGTTGGACTGTAAAAGGAATGAGAATGTCACCATATCAGAGAAAGGCAAACCTCTAATACCCAGCTAGGAGACCATAACGTGAAGCAGACATCAATAAATTACCCAACAAGCTGTAGAAAAGCAAAGGAATTTCATTTAAATTCAAAACTACATTTAAAACATATGACCAAGGTGCAATTTCATTCCTTGGTTTTTTTTTCCAAAACAAACAAATGGGAATATAGGGATGCTAGCTTCTTTAGTTAGTGTTCTTTATTATTTTCACTTTTAGAAGTAGTAGTGACTTTAAAAATTAGACTAGTTAAGTGATAGAAGAGAGACAGTAATTGTTCCTATTAAATGCATGGTGATGAACTGGTCACCACCCCCAAGAATTTTCCATGTAAATGGAAAAGAGCAAAGAAGTGATAATGTGGGGGACCTTTTCAGTAATTCCCTTTAGTGTCACAGCAAGTTTCTTACAAGGTGAAAGGTTGGGCAATTGTCTGCTTAAGATGGCTTTATTTAAGTGTGGTGTAGTATAGTTGGGGATGGGACTCTGGGGAAAAAAGCATGGATCATACTTAAAAAGCAAAAGCATATAGGCAATTAATACAGAAAAAGTGTTGAAAGTGAAATTGAAAGCTGTTGAATGTGGTTTGGCCAGCATTCTCTAACCCCTGTCGATGCAGCTCTAGCAGTTGTTCCTGCTAGCTGAGCGACAAGGAATGCCTTGGCTTGGCAAGCTTTGTAACAGCTCAGGAATTCTGTTGAACTTTAGATCTGCAAAGGTACAGGACATGAGTTAAACCTTGAAGCATCTAAATATCATTGTATGGATGCCTTACAGATAGACACATTAACAGTCATTCTTTCTGAACAGCAGTGATTTTTGTAGGAGAATTTTTGTTTTTAGGTCTTCTGTTTAGTTTTACATGTGTAGGGTGTTTCTTCAGTATCAGGAGTTGCTCGAAGAGGCAAATACAAGTGCAATATCTTATTACAATCCCAGCTGATAGTAATAATAAAAATGTCCAAAGTCTACTACTTTAACCATATGTCAGTGCAATTAATATTTAACCATTAAAACAAGGTAAACAAAATACATGTATACAATATCATTCATTCACCTTTGAGCCTGCCCAGTGGATTTTTTAGGTGAGACGAAGCATGCGCAGAACTGGATCCACCCTTTAACCCTAAGGTTCATCTGCCAGGGCCAAGTGAGCTTGGATGGTGGCAGCGAGATCCTTAGGACATAGGTTTAATTAGAGTGACCTTCTCTTAGATGGATGGCCTTACAGGGCTAAGCGAGCTCCATCTACCTGGGTTTGGAATTAGAGTTGTCTTTCTCCTAGGATGACTGCCAGAAGGCTAGCGAGCTCATTCTACCCATATATACAATATAGTTATCTTATAAAACAGTAGTTCAAGTGGGGCCAATATCAGCAACTCCTCAGTCTTAATTCTGCAAGTATAAAAATGGGACTGAAGACTCCCCATAGTGGTTAGAAATTGGCACATCAGAATTTCTCATTATCCCCCGTGCAAGAGAGGTAGCGTTGGTTAATCCATAGTTTACATGCTCACATTCTGTAACTGTGGAGGACACTTAAATTTTTTCATGTTCCTTTATTAATGATCTGAAAATTTCCTATGGGTTTTGCTGTGCTTGTTAAGCTGGCTCGTGTCAGTGGAGGGAGTTTGTCACACAAGTGGTAAGGTACTCAGAAAAGTAACACCAAAAACCTGTGTAGTAATGATTTGGAAATGTCACTAAATGTGTAGTCTCTAAACCCACTGACTTTTAAAAACCATTTCTGATAACTGAATATTTTTTTGTAAGATTTAAGTTTTTAGGAGAGGTTTTTTCCTATTTAAAACTGAAATCCTGTTGTTCTCCTGCAGTCCTCTCCTTACAGTTTTTCTCAAAACTCTTATGCTAGTGTTACTGAACAGTAGTCAGTATTTTACTGCTGTAGTTTCTGAGTAGCAGGATGTTCCCTCTGAAGTGTTAATGCCTCCTGCCAGCTGAGGATCCAAGACACTGTGAAAGGCAATCTACATTGAATTCCTCAGGAGACCATGGCATAGAGATATTATGGGAGATGAAAACAAAGAGATTTTTTTTTGATGCACGGAATGGATGCTTAGACTAAGACTACAATACATTAGCAAGGAGACGAACAAGGTTTACAGGGAACAGAAATTATTTGACGTGTGTGCAAAATCTTTTTTCTGTATTGCACACGTCAAACTTGTTCCACACGTTATAATTCACTTCTATCTTCAGAGAATAAATTTTGCATCTCAACTAGCTATGTCTGGTAGAAAGCCTTGCTTTTGCATTGCTCTTTGTCACAGGTGTAAGAGTTGAAAAAAGGACAGTGGAAATTCCTGGTATTTTAGGATGAATGGCTCAAGTACTGTGAAGTGTGGGGGCATAAAAAGGTGCAACTGGAGTTTCAAGTTGTCCTTAATGATAATTGTGTTTCCAAATGTATTTGAAAAACAAGAAAGGATTTAGGTATGAAAGTTGTGATATTCCAGAAAACCAAGTTAGCAGGTATCCCAGGTTTTTTGAGGCAATGCAGATTACTAAAGCCAACTCTCTTCATCATTCAGTAATGTTAATTTGTAGGAATAAGATTTAGATAAGCAAAGAACCCTGGAGTTTAAATTTGAGTAGATGAAACTCGGTATAGTGGAAATAAAAAAAAAGATGGATCAGTATAAACCAGTTGTTCTGAATATACTTTGAATTGTCTGTACTGTGAAAATGCATCTCATTCTCTGATGTAAGATATAAAATGTGAACTCCCTGAATTCATTACTATTCTCTTTCTAGTCAAATAATCTTTGATCTTTCAGATTTTAAAGCACTTTCATTCTCAAAACTGCCTTATATGTTTCTGACTACTTGTAGCATCTTTCATCAGAAGAAAACGACCACAGTTCTTGTTACAGCCAGTCAGATAGTCAGTATGGTTCTCCTCCAAAGGGTTGGTCAGAAGAGTTGGATGAACATGGTCAAACCCTATATACCAATGACTATACTAATGAAAAGGTACTTTTTCTTTCTTCTCATCACGTGTTCTAAATCTTTTCCACTAGTTCACTTCTAGAAATGAAATCTGCATTTCCAAAAGTGAAAAACATTCCTCAGGAGTATCTCCTTTTGTTTTCTTAAATATGCATGAAACTTTAGCAACTGAACTGACTTTTTTTTGTATGTATGTTCTTTGCTATCTAAAAAGTTTTCTTATTTCCAGTTGCGTATTAGATGTTATTAAATGAACATATTATGTATAGTAGTTGTAATTTCCACCCTCCCCCATCCTCCTGGTTGTACTTCAAGAATGAACTTCTTGCTGTCCTTTCAGAGCTGCTCTTGTCTACATAGACCTTCCAGTCAGGATGGTTTTGAACTGAATATAATATAATACAACTTTATCAGTTTCATGATTTCCTTTATCAGATATTTCCGATACTGCTTTCAGATTTAGACAAACTTTGTAATTAAACTACAGCCTTATCAGCATATTTGTGCTCTATTCTTATTGTCTAATTGCTACAGACAACTTACTGTTATTCTGGGCATGTCATAAGAAGTTCTCCCACATAGGATAACGAACAGTAGTTGCCTATATTTGCAAAGCAGTCCATTTTTCTAATTGTTGACTGAAGTTGCATTTTGTTTTTAATCGTATTATAGCACCACCTCTTCTCCAGTTGAAGTATGCAAGTTTTATTTGCAAGAAGTTTTTAAATAATTGAGTTTTATCTCAATTTTTGAATTTTATTCTGTTTAATCTGTTTCTGATAAACATCTGTAGAGAGCATATCTCTGTTTTAGCAAATATGCTGACATTTTTTTAAATTGCACTGGGATTGATAGAGAACAGTGTTTCTTATCACATTTTATTGGAAGATGATTTTGTGAAACTTGCTTGAGCCAAGAGCCTTGCTGTGAGTGTTTCTGTGCGTATTTTTCTGCAATATTCTTGTAGATTTTTGCTCATCACAATTCTTTCCTTTCTGCATGACCAGTCCCAGTTGTCATGGGTTTACCTCTTTGATTGTAGGAGTTGCTTGTAGAGGTTACAGGAATTATATTGTCTTCGTGTTTTATCAAGGAACTGCATCTCATGTTCCCATTAATGTTTTTTAAAAGTTGTTCAACAAATATCTCTTAAATTATCAGCAGTTGCTGGCTGAGCTTCTTGTAATTTTATGTATAAGATTCTGACACGAATGTGATGGAAAGATTGTGCCTCCTTAAATTGAGAACGTAATGGTGATGAGAATGATATATGCCATCTTAAAAGAATATCTGTTTATCACAATCTCTTGTATGATATTGCAGGACTGTTTTCTGAGGAGTTACAGAAAGAAAAGATATTAATGAACCCAATTCAGGATGTTGTTCTCATTGCAATCTAACCTTGGTTAATTAATGTAGGTTGTGCATTAGACACTGCTGAAGTGGATGGCACTTTATTAAAAATTAACTTTAAATCTCAGGTCTCAGAGATTTTGTTTCAACTGTCACTCTGATTACATTTTGTATCATCACATTTCTTTCTGCAGTGGATAAAACATGCAGATGAACAAGGTAGACCATACTACTACAGTGCTGATGGTTCCCGATCAGAATGGGAGTTACCTAAGGTGAGTGACCTAAAAAAGAAACTTTAACAACTTGGGGCTTTCCCCTCCTCCTGAATACATGTTCTATGGGGCCTTTAATGGGACTTATTCACCACAAGAGGACTTAAATATTGCACTTTGTTGTTTATTGCGTTTTTGTGTAATTTTTGATGGTGAAGAGGAAAAAATATACTCGAGGACATGAAAAATGGATGTATGTAATTATTCAGATGTCAAAGGAGATCTTGTATCTCTGCTGAACTGAGCTTTTCATGCAAGGCTGCAGAATAATATCTGTGATTTTGCTGTGATAAGGAAACCTTTATAGGAAAAAAGAAATTTTTTTTGCTGAAAAATGTCCCTGAGAAACTGGTCTATTTTTAGTAGCCTTCTAAATGCTTGTAAGACAACTGTTGAAAAACAAAAGTTTCAGCAGAGTTCTGTGGTATCTTTGAGGATGACACAGTTCCACAAGATTGTGTTCTGGTATTTATTAATTTTGTAATGAAAATAGAAATTTACAGGGAAGTGACAGATCTAGGGACACTTGGTAGTCTGAAGGTGTACCTAACACTATTTCATTCTCATTTTCACTTTGTAAAACTATAGGGCAATTGTCATAATGATATTGTTGTATACATCTTTTCTCCTATTAGGATGCTTGTTCAATGCTACATAGTAAGGTGTGACCAGTAAAAAAATCGTGTTTCACATGGACTTGTGTGCATAAGTGTATGAAGGAGCATGTTTCTTCATTATTGTTTTATCAGTACAAAAATCAGTGTCCTAAGTCACTTTCACTTTTAAAGGAGCAACCTTAATAGATAGTGCTTTCATAATATTTGTGAGAAAACATTTACATTAAAGTTTATGAGTGAAGTTAAATACTGAGCTGTTTTGTTATGTTAGTAGAAGAATTTGTATCTGAGTCACTGAAGAGTTGAGTTGGGTTTGGGAATTCTCCTGTGTTAGTCTGAGGGTAGATAACTTAAATTTTGTAACATGCATAAATGTAACAATATAATCTGTACCTATTGTTTTATAAGATATGTAGCTATTGCTTTATTATCAGATTTATTAGACGTCTGAAAATCTGATAGACCAGGTTTCACCAGAAGCAATTATTGGTTCAGTATATATAAATGAAGTTAATTTTGGGGAAAAATATCTTGGGTACTTCTTTCTATGACTTCTGTAATGCAGAATGTTTTGACTTGGAAGAAACTGGTTTTCATTAAAATGGATTGCGTTTGGATTTGAGCTAAATAGCAAATTGCCTTTAATCCAACTAGAATAAGTCACAAAGATAATCTAGTACTGTTACCTGTGTCTTATTAGGATTTATTCTAGTATTTATTAGTGCATGCTATTTTAGTGATTCTAAAAAAATCTGAGTTCTGTTGTATTAACAGCCACCTCCAGAATTAAACATAACCTTTGTTTTGGAATTAGTGATCTGATATGCTTTAGTTCTTGTTTATATGAAAGTCATCACATATTACTGTTACAAATTTTCCTTGAAAATTATTTCTTATTATTCATGTGGGCAGAATGTACTTTTTAATTCCTTCTTGAAACTAGAAAATCTTGACTGGCAGCAAATGTGAGGTTAACAGAAGAAAATGAGCGGTTGACTCTTGGATTCATGATCCAAGAGCCTGTGTATTTCCAGAAATCCTTAGATTTTAACTTTAAATGCTGTGGAATAGATTAAATATTTCAACAAAAGATTTTGGCTAGTTTATATAGCTATATATTTGGAGATGTTATTCCTGTAAGTAATTAAGTGTGATTGAAGATTAGTCTCAAAGATCTTGCTGAAGCTGGCTCTAAACGTACTTAGAACAAATGAATTGGAAAGACAGTGCAGACCACAAAACTGCTTTGAAGAAAAATAATCTATATTGAAAACTCTCATGAGTAATGAAAGAAAACCATAGAAACACTTTGGTGTTATAACACTTGCTTAAATGAAAAGTAAGTTACTGAGAAAAAAACCCTACTCTTGGTCAGTTTTAGATCCCAGTGTATTTAGCTCAAATATTGCCTTCCAAAACTTGTGAAATAAAGTGATGGAATAGCAGGTCATGTAGTGCTGTTAAACCAGAAAAAGAAGATAATCCTTTTGTTAGATGGTTCTTAATAATCTGAACTTCTTTAGAACTAAAAATGGTTCAGAGGTTTCTGGAAATAGCACACTAGCTGAGCTAATACTGTGACATTAAAAATCTTCATGGTAATAGCATTAACTGTAAATGTGCACATGCTCGGGAATAACACAGTATTCTTGTACGTGTGTTAAAAATTATGAGGGTATATGTTGGGAAGGGAGGGCAGTTACAAAACAAATTACTTTAGACAGTCTCACAGAAAGCCCTCCAGTCATGTGAATTTAAATAACATCTAGGAATAGCTGAATGCCCCTGGCTGAAACTGATGTTTCAGATGGAGTAGCTTTGACAACTGCTGCAAAGTCTATTAAGGCTCATGATGAGTGTGACCCAGCTTTCTGTAGTGGAAGAGAAGAACATAGTGAATTAATCTTTAAAATGGGTAATAATATTTTAACCATGGTCTCTACTACATCTTACAAAAGACTTTGAGTTTTCTGCTATGCAGCATTCTGTTGGTTTTTGCCAGTTATTAGAAAAACTCAAAACAGCCAAACAACAAAAAAAACCAACAAACCAACTAATAAAAGTTCATTCCTGTGCAGATCACTATGATAAAATATTTTTATTTCCTGTGTAGTGAATGAACAATACCTAAATCATGCTGAGAAGGGCTACAGCCCTATTCCAGAAACCTAGTTTTCTAATATGAGTTTTATGACTTTAGCAAATGAGAAATCTGTATTAAGGGTGGGGGTAATTAAATTGATCTCAGGAGTGAGAACACTCTAATTTCTAAAGTTTTTAAAAAAGTTAATCTATCAAAATGACAAAAAAAGTGAGGAAAGCTATGTAATAAATAATGAAAAATAGCTCAAAGGGGAGTTAGAGAGGACAACCTAATATAAAGTAGAGATCAAAGATCTCTCTGATTTTTAAAATGCATTCCTAAGCCAATACCTGCCCTCCTCCGAGTGAGCTTTCTGATCCGAAAGTAGCCTTTGAAAGAAAATAAATGTATACTATAATCCTCTGGAGTGAACTCATAGTTTTGGTGTTGATATTTACAGACTGTGACATTGCAATTGCATGTTTTCTTCTCACAAGTGCCTGCAGCATTAGCTCCCCTTGCTGTATCCACAGGGGAAGCAATAGGTGGAGGAGCTTAATTTTTAGGAGTCTTAATGGACCAACACTCTGTTAATTCACTCTGTGCGCTGTCAACATGGGGTATGAGCTCAGGGGCCTCAGTTCTGGTACTCGGGGAATGATTTTCCTGTTGGAGACCCGAATGCTGTCAGACAGAGCATGCTAGCTGAAAAAATGACTGTAAAACATGATGCAGGTCATGTCAGGAAGATATCACGAAATCATATGGTGAAAGGAAATAAAGATGTGAACATGTAAAGAGGGCTTGGTTGTCTTCTGGTAAATTTGTCTTCTTCTGAGCTGTGCTGTTCCTTTTGAGGTTACAAACTGTGTGTGTTGGCAGTTGTATCTACTGCAAGTCGGTGTACTAGACAGTATCATTGGCAATACTGAATCAGCTTCACATTCTTGTCCTAAAATTTTGGACTGCTTGGTGGAAGTTGAGACAGTCCAGCTGGTCCAAGGATCTAAATTGTTTTTGATGGCACAACAAACCTGCGATAAGTATGAGAAGACAGATTTCCCCCCCTCCTCCCTTTTTCCTTTCTGTGGTCTTCCTCATTTGTCCTGGTGTTTGGTGGTTCCCACCTGCCTTCCCTCTTCCCAGATAAGATGAGGGAGGAGGGGAAAGTGCCCCCAGCTTTTGCTTAGGCAAGCAACAGGACCTGTGGCAATCAGTGCTGACTTAGAGCTGCTCATCAAAGATGAGCAGTCTTGGTGATCCTGAGGATTAAAAGGTGAAGCAATGGGCATCCAAGACAGCAAAGCAAACAAAGCAGGTTATCCAGAGGTATCTTTCAGTCACTTGTATGTTAGAGCTAGAGCTGCTTGTCCCAGGGGTCTCTTCATTCTGTCTGGGTTCTGTTCCTTCAAGTGCAGCTGATGCCTCCAACTGCTGCCACTCAGGCATCCTATGGCATAGAATGAGGAATCACTTTCCCTAGAGAAGGAAAGGGAATGAAGTCCTTAAAAAGATAGAAGTATTTCTTATTTACTTATGTAGGTAAAAAAAAAAAGTATTACTGATTTAGTTGATAAGAAAAGCATAAGCTGTAATGTAGGTGTTTATAACAACACAAAAAAAGTTTGTTCAAAGCCAATGACAGTAGTAGCACTAGAAAGTTTTGTTCTGAGGCAACATTTAATTTTTTTGAAAAAAAAAGAATCTTCTATTTCAGGCAGTGTATTGGGACAACTGCCAATAACATATGAGGTGCTAAAGGATACTAGGATAGCACAATAATTTTTTAAATGCTGCTGTTTTGATCACTGATTGCGTGAAGGTAAAATACTTGACTTCAGGTCTTTACTGACTTTCAGTACCCATTGCTTCCCAGGCTTTTCTCCCTTCACTCACCCAGTTCCTTTCATCTGACTGAGAATTCGTCAACACAAAGCAAGAAGAATATTTTTTCTTTCTTAAAGCTGACATATCTGTGTCATCTCTGTAAGAATGGGGACAACTGCTACAAATAACTTGGAGGTGTTACGTTTATTTCAGCCACAATTGGGCTGGGACAGAGCCTTGAGCCATGCCACGTATCAGGTTAAAATTAAATGTAAATCACTCAGCCAGTTGAGAGGGTTAGAAAATTTTATACCAAGACAAAGAAAGCCTTTACATAGACAGTGAAGGTATTGAACAAATTCAGCAATGAAAAGAATACTGTGTGACCTAAATTTGTACCACTGATGTCCTTAACCTACACAAAGAGCTGTTACAAGAAGATGTCTGTTTTACTTGGTGTGTACATTCAGAGAATGAATAAATTGCTCATGTGCTCACTTCATGATAGGAGATGCTCCCAATGAAATGGGGAACAAACTGAGGTTATGATGGGTTCGTGTGATGTGACAAATTTGAGTTTGTGGAGGATTTTCAAGGAGCATAAGTGTGTATATTTGGAGTTGTGTGCCGCATTAAAAAAATGCTTTAGAATTTGGAGAATAAAAATTCTTAGAATTGCACCCTAAGAAGATGCCATTAAGGCACATGGCTGTAGCAGAGGTCATCCTGCCAGTCAATGTGTAGTCTTGGATGGGTCAGTTTTATTGCAGTGTAGGGCCCTTGCCTGATCTAAAGCTTACTCCAAGACTTAGGCCTAGAAAGCCTTCTTAGGGTTATGTAAAAACAAGATTTCGTGTGAGGGGAGGCAAGCCCAACCTAGTTGCTTATTTTTGCTGGTAAACAGTGGTAAATATTGTAAAATGCATGTGGGAGAGACAGCAGTTCCTCTGCAGGTGGGTGTCCTGTAGAGGGTCAGTAAGTGAATCAGAGCTGAAACTGTTCTGCAAGGGCTTTTTGAACTAAGATTGAGCCAGAGCAGACCAAAGAGTAGAAGGGTGGTGTCATCCAACCTGGTGAGGCTACTGGCTCTGGCTGCTTCCCTCTAGCCAGTGGACTCTGCCTGGTCTAGAGGATGGAGAGTTCTATTGGACAATGTGGAGTCTGGAGCAGTGTCTGAATCTCACTCTGATTATCCTTGAAGATCACAGATCAGCTCATGTAATTTAAAAGTGGAGGCTTGTCTTGACCCAGAAATATATAAGGTTTTTATTTCCACATCACTTCCCCCCACAACCTTGCCAGTTTTACTATTTATAATGAATAAAACAAACAAATGAAAAACAAACCCTGCATAAAGATCTGAGCAAAAAATGTTTACTTGAGTCCCCATTGTGAGAAAATGGGGCAAAAATGTCAAATGTTCACTTTAAAGACTTGTCAGTTTACTAACACTGTTTGTATCACCAATGCAAATTATTTAAACCGCTAAGATGCATATAACTCAGCGTTCCAGAGTTTTTAGCAGAGCTTTGTTGATGAGCTCCATATACTGTTGCTTTGCTTTCTTGTTAAATATGTTTAATAGAACTTGAATTTCGTATTACAAGTCCTTTCTCCTTCAAGATGGTGTTGTCTGTTAGATAAGTTAACTCCTGATGTCTTGTGATAGTATCAAAGGCACCTTTTAAATATAAACCACTTGTAATTAGGCTTGTGCCCATATCCTAACATAATTTAAGTCTATGTTGAGATATGGGCACATATCTGAACATATGTTAGGATATGTGCCCATATCTTAGCATAGACTTAAATTCAAGATACATTACTTTAAAATACATCTTTGTTTAAACTTCAGTTCCTCAGGTTACTCAAATGGAAAGTGCACTGAGGATTTCCATAAATAATGTACACCAGTGTCACTAAAGTGTAAATCTATTTCTGAAATAAGAAGTTCTGTTTCACAGCAAGAAATGTGTTTGAATTGCCTACTTAAATAGGTTAGAGCTGCTGCAGGGAATAATGTTTGTTGCAGCCATTTGTGACTTAGACATAGTTTCACTGAAAATTGTTTAAGTTTTAGTAGTAGTACTGATGGGCAATTTTGTTGTAGATTGCTCAGCTTGCTGCTGCAGTTTGGGCTGTGGGAGCATCTGCAGAGTGGGTATTTCCATAACAAGAAAGTAAGCCAGTATTAGGGCCCTTGCAGCATGAATGATGGTTCAGCTTTTGATTTAACAAGGAGACTAACAGAGAGTTGCTTGAAACCTCACTATTGTAAGGAAGCATGTTGCCATGTGAGTGTAAATGTGCTGAACCCAGTACAAAGGCAGTGCAGGCTCGAAAGTGAATTTCTGCAGTGACAGCCAATACATTTGTCTGTACATGAGCTACCAACTTTTATTCTCAGTACTGCAAGATCCATTCACCAGGGAGTATTTTTCTCTCTTATGCCTATTGAAATAATTTAATGAAACATTAGAGTTATTTAGCTTTTAAGCATCTGTTGACTTATTGGAGCATTAGCTCTCTTCATAGTGAAATACAAAGCTAACTCAAGCATCGTGACTACCATGGCAGTAGTAATGCTGGTTCTTTATTTGGGCAATAAATATAATTATTATGCAATTTAGCTTAGATTTAGCATTTATGTTGTTTAGGTTAAACCTTGGCATACTTTGTTGTTATATGCAGGTATAGGTTATTCTGTCTGAAGACCTGAGGCTCTGAGCTTACAGTAGAAATCAGTAGCAAAATCATAGAACTCAGTGTGCTTGCAAAGATTATTGCTTTAGCCTTCTCAGATAAAAGGGGCACTTTTCCTTGTTACTTCTTACCTGGTGGATTCTAGTGCTTTACAGGACTCCAAAAATGCTGCCTTAAATTTCTTTCTGTGTGTAGATTTTAGTTCAATATGACTAGAAAGAATGAGATTTTTTTTTAATGACTTAAAACCCCCATATGCTGATGTTGTCTTTTCTTGTTTGCATTTTCAGTATTAAACTTTGTTTAAAATATTTTTAGAACTTTTTATAATGTATTGATTGTTATGATGTAAAATGTCAACACTAGTAATGATAAGTATGCTACAGTTCTGAGATCTAATTAAATGCTGTGCTCTTCTGATGACCTTCACATTTTCTCAGTCTCTATATCTTTGCATGAGTTACTAGAAAACCTATGTTATGGTGAATACAGTCTGTCCTTGGCTGTTACAGCTCTAATAAGTCTTAAAATTATTTCCTGCTAAGTATTTATTTTCCGTGCTTATAGAATGTGTAGATTTGTACGTTGTGTGTTCGTTCCACACCAGAAAATTCTTTTATAAGTACTTTGGTGTGTTTATTCTGAAAAAGCAAGTCCTCACCCTCAAGTTTTCTCTCCTAGACATCCCAAATCTTTGGGTTAAAGAGGATTATACCCAGGCAATTTTAAGAATTTAAGTACCATACTGCAGGATAATAGAGTTTTCTTTTTCTTACACATGAACTGGACAGGTGCTATAGTACTGTCAGTGCAATATGAAGAGTGAATGATTAAATCTTATATTTATTGTGATTTCTTGGTGGTTCTCAATACCCTGTTGGGTTGCAAAATCAGCAGTAAGCTCTTGCACAAGAAATCGAATATCTCTCTGCCAATGGAGAGCTATCCCAACAGGCCAGTCTTAGTTACTGCTTCAAAGAGGACTAAAGGAGAATGGAGAGTTCTGAAGACCAAATGCAAAATAAAACCAAGGCTGTTTTCACATCCTTGGTGACAGTAGGAATCTGAAAGTTTGCACTGTTTAGGCATGAGTGGTATGTCCAAGTCTTGTTTGCATGAATCAGATTCTACTTACACTTTTATTTTTCTCTTCTTTAGTATAATGCTTCACCACAGCAGCAGAGAGATATAATAAAGAGTAGGAGTCTGGACAGGAGGCTACAGGAACCAATAGTTTTAACAAAATGGAGGCACAGCACAATTGTGCTGGACACCAACGACAAGGTAGGAGCAAGCTCAACAGCATGCTGAAATACCAACTGTTTCTGATGTGTGAAGTATTTAATGTAACAGAAATGAATAAGCATGAATTCCTGAAATTTCATTTGTATGTTCTCTTGTATGGTGTACAACGTTCAGCAAAACCAAGGCCTGTTCAGTAACTTTACTACTGTTACTTTGTGAATAGTAGCTCTTTTCTTGTTGTCCTTGAAGTATTTTAACTAGTGTTAGTTCAGGGGTTGGCATGTACAGCGATTTTACTTATGACTGTGAATTTCCCAATTCAGTTTAAGCTATGAATTGTAATTAGGGTTTGTATTTGAGAATTATGGATGTGGGCAAGGCTCTTCTGTAAGGTACAGTGATATTTCAAGCCTGAATGTTTTAATTGTAAGAAACAGCAAGTAGAAATACACTTGAAAGATTGTAGATGAATAATTGAAACATACATAGAATTGAAATAAAAGTTGCATTTGCTAAAGTAAAAACTATAACATAAAGATTTAAATAGCAGTGTTATATAGTATATTTATCTTTTTAATGATGGTTCCATTGAGTGCCACTGTAATATCTCGAGAAAAGAGGAAAAGCTGTGTGTGGTTATTGCAGAGTTTTAATGTTGTTATTGAAGGGCAGAGACGGTACTGAAAGTGCTGAAATGCTTGGCTTTGATCCTGTCCAGAGCTGAGCTGGTGTTTAGTCTGAAAAGACAAGACCTGTGGGTCAGTAAAAACAAAAGCTGTTTTCTGCCCCTTTTAGATAGTCTGTTTTGGGCTGCACAGTAACAGATTCTGCTTAGGCCAACAAGGAGATGGGACCTCTCTCTCCTTTGTTTCTCCCTCTGCCTGTCTCTCTTCACTTTGACTTTTGTCCCAGCCATTTCTGCTTGTGCTGGGACATTCTCCTCACCCACAGGCAGAGTTGATGTGAGCTGAGGAGGGAGGAACTGAAATGGGTGGTGTAGGGTGGTGACTTGCTGGTTTCTTTACTTCACTGCAGTCTGTCCCAAGATTCATGGAAAATGAAATACTTTGTGATGCTGAAATATTAGTACAGACTACTCAGAATGAGATACCAGGAAATGGCATTGTAAACTCCATTTTCCTAAAGATACAAAAAAAAAATGAAATTAATGTAGATTTGGGAGTGTAAGGAAAAGCCTGTGAGTGGGCTTGTGCAATCGCAGATGTCAAAAGCAAATTTAAATGGACAAAACACAGTAGTTGTAATGAAAAGGGATCTGCTACTCAGAACTTTACTTGCTTGGCTTGTTGTTTCCAGTACATTTTCATGGACTTCCTTTTCAGGAGTTGACTTAGGTCTTCAGAATAGGATTTATTGGATTTGATCTTGAGCTTTTGAGTTGTCAGTTTAGAATATATCCTATGTGGTGTTTAGGAGGCAGTGGACCATGGTTGGCTGGGAGTTTGCACCTGTACACATTAGTTTAGCTTGAGCGATTCTGAGATCCCGCTACTGCTCCTTTCCCCTCCTCCTCCTCCTCTTCCTCTGCCTTACACATCCTTCTGTACTCAGTGTGTGTTGTGGCATTGCATGAGAGACAGCCTAGATGGAGCCCTGATAAATCAAAACTGAGTAGACACTTCTAGCTTCATGTGCAGTTTATGCCTCACAGGTATGAACAATTTTGTTGCAGGTAGCTTAAAGTTTTGGCTTTGCTTTTAAAGTAAAACTTTTTAATTCTTGGCATAAGATTTACTTCTGTTTTGAAAAGACCTTCATGTAGTGGTGCACTGAATGAAGAAGCTTTTGTAACACATTGAATAAGTGGAGATGTTTACATTTCTTCAAGTTGCAGTGTTCAGGTATAAAGAACTTGAACACAGTGAAGCAAAGATGAATGTGTATAAATCCTAAGTTTAATAACCAAAAGAAATTGTATACGTCAGCCTTATTTGTAAAGCCTAAGGCAGCAGGCTTACATTCCTTTAACATCTTCAAAGCATGTAGGCAGCATGTATTTTTTAATGGTAAAGAGACTTATAGTTCATATAAAGCACAACATTAATGCTTTGAGAAAGTTAAACATACGTCGTGGAACATTAAACTGTTTTGTGGAAAGACAAATAATTTTTAGTGCATTAATGTACCTGTTTTATTACCACTAGCGGGCACACTGTTAGTATATTTGCTTTAAATTAGTATGTGGTTTGTTACCATAAATACTGGGTTTCTTGTTCCAGAGTTGCTTACTGTGTGAAAGCTATCCCACATCCAGAATGAAATAGGAAGGAAAACAACTGGTATTTGTCTGGGTAGGCACATGAACTGCAAGTTTGCTTTTTAGCTGACTCCTAGGGAAGCTATCTTCTTTTTACTTATTTTGTTTTCCTGGAAAAACAACACAACTCAGTTGTATGAAAATAGGCCATTCAGAAGAGTACTTGAAATGTGTCAGAGTGAAAGTATGGGTTGCTATGGCTCATGAGAATTTGATGATACCAAACATACTTATTAACAGTTTGTTGGCTGTGGCACATATCTTTGTATACCCATCAGCTAGAAAATTTCATAAGCAGAGGAAAAAATACCTTCCTGGGAGGGACAGTGCTGCTTTTCTTAAACTGAACAATTTTTTTGTCTTTGCAGACATCTGAAAATATGGAACTTTTAGGCTGTTCTTAGGAGTGCTAAAGCTCTCTGTTATTATGCTACTGAAAACTAGTGGGCCACTTCTGTAGGTAGATTTACAAGTGAATTTTAAGGCACAGGTTTGCAGAGTGTTATGTAATGCTGCAAAAGCAAACTGAATTCGGGAGAGTTATCAAGGGAGTTAAAAAGAGGGAGTGGGGAAAATATGTTAATGGTGGCAGAGAAAGTGATGTTTTTCTTCCATTTGAAATTCTTTAACAGATTTTCAAGCAGCATATTTGTTCAAAGTAATCATTACTTCAGAGGAAATGCACATGCCTTCGGTTTTTTTGCTCCAGATGGGCAATTTTTCTAGCTTTCAGAGATTTAATACTTTATTTTTATAAGTGGTTAACATTTAGTTTAAAACAAAAACCCAAACCTCTAGAGATTTTTAGTGTTTGATTATAAGGAAATTAATGATCATGACTCACAAAAATTAATAGAATTGGTATATGTTTTTCTACACATATAATGATTTATTATACTAATCTTATATTTACTAACCACACAGACATATTTTGTTCTTTAAAATATTAGTATTTAGTATGTGATACCCTGTAATAAGTAAATATGCTTCATAATTTGAGAGCAGTGTCATACAAAAGATCTACCCCTTAATAAGGATGAAGGTTTGCTTTAAGCTGATACAGCATGTATTAACATTTTTTTTCAAATGGTTATGTATTAATTAACCCAATTTGAGTGTTGTCTGTAAATCTTGTAAGGACACTGTTTAGTTAGCAAGTTTACAATATTGCTATCTGAGAATGTCATGAGTGATGAAAAGAAGTACTTTTTTTCCTAATGTATGAATATGTAAAAAGAGAGAGGGAGAAAGTATCTTTAGGGTTAAAAAAAAAAAAAGAAAATAATTGTAAGAAAAATAATAACTTATACTGACTATTTGAATTTTATAGGAATCATCAACTGCTTCTAAGACCAGCTTTCCTGAAAATGAGTCCTCTCCTTCTTCACCAAAGCATCAAGCCACAGTCAGTATGCAAAGTGTTTAAATAGATAAGTAGATGTTGTAGAAACTGGGCTATTCATGACTAGGGATTTGAGGGTAAGCCTTCTTGTTGTTGAGAAAAATAATGGGATAAAACAATTTGAAGGCTTTACATTTTAAAAGGAATGCTTTACATCCAACTCTGCTTTCAGGAAAAAATGTGAATTTCTTTGGTTTAAATGCAATTTAGTAATACGAGATTGAATTAGAAATTCACCATGGAATAAAGTTATGTCTAATTATGTAGAACTTGGTTTACTTTCTCCAACAGTCACCTCTTCTCATCTAGCATCTTGAGAGGTAAAAACAGAAACAAATTCCTCCTCTTCACAGTATCCCTCACTGTCAGTAGTCAGTAATAGTTTGTAGTATTTGATATCTCTAATTTTGACTTGATTCAGTCTCCTTAAAGAGACAGAGGACCTGGCATAAATAAACTCTGTCCTTTTGATTTAGTAAAATAATTAGTGGGTGAAAAACCTAAACCTGTTAAACCTGTTATGAATGTTTAACAGATTTTTTAATATCAGTTTATATTTTAAACGTGATTCCTTTTTTAACAACAGGGAATAATTAAAAAAAATGAAGGTTTTATCCTTTTTATTTTGGAACTGTACTACAGCAGTATTGAAATAAGTAACTTGATCAATTTTACCAGCCCTTTAGTAGGAACCTCAGGGCATTAAAGGCACAACTTCTCTAGTTTCATTCTTACTCTGCATGCGGGGGAATGGTTCTCTGGCTTATTCATGATAATCAATTCTTAGAGCTCTTCAAACAGTTTTTCACAGTAAAATAAACATTGTTTATTGAGCAAGCATAGTTGATAGCCTTACAAAAAAGGAACTATTGCTGCATGTGATCCAATTTCTTTAAATATGGCTCAGACCTTGCATTTCTAAACTTGTGTTTTTCAGAAAGGCTCACTACTACTTTAGATAATAGAAAAAAAAATCCATATTTTCTTTAACTATCACCTGGGATTTAAATATTCCAAAGAAAACTGGTAAATTTTTGAGTATTTTCATCCTTAACTTGCTTTCCACTTCTTTTTCCTGATTACAATAATTTTCCCGTTAGTACCCCCTAGTGTTGCTGCTAAGTAGGGCATTATGATACTTTTTCTGAATAGCTCTTCTGTGGCGCATCCCCACTGGTCCCATCATGAGTAATTTATTAAAACCATAATTTATTTCAGAAAGTACAGGTTGCTCAGTCACTGCGAAAGATGGTGAAAGGCTGTTCTGCTTATTAAAGCCAAAGGCCAATGAAGATATTAATTGAGTAAGAGTAATAGTTACCACTGGACTGAAATAACACCTGATCCACCAGCTAAACACCTTTGTCCTTTAACACGTCCTTTCTGTATTTAATGTGCTGGGTTTGAAACATGTAGGTAAAATTTTTAAAGTTCATGAAAAACAGATCCATGTCTCTGGTAAGAGTGTTGTCATGGTATTCCAGCAAAAAAAAGTTCTTCAATATAGTATTCTGCAGTCAGGGTCCACTTAAATTTGAGATTTAGAGGAGAATGCTGAAGAAGATTTATCTTGTGTTTTCATTTTATCTAGAATTGAAGTCATTTTTTTAAGGATAAAACTAATTTGGATACTTTCAGTAGTTGATTGTTTCAACTAATAGCTTAGTTCATAAATGAAGTTAGAAGCTGTTACTGAAAAGGAATTGATTAAAAAAATAATGTAATAATCTTTTAGCACCATTGACTGGGATGACAGGAGAAAATGATAGAATGTGATAACTCCTCTTGAGATGATGGTATAAATGAATGGTTTTACTTTTTATCCTAGAATGCTTTTTCAAATGTTCCGTTATATTATTATTTTTGCACAGAAACTAGAAATACTCACTCCAGCTATTTGAAACCTGCAAACACCCTTCTTGTTCAGCAGTGTTCTTTTTCCACCCGTCACTGACTGATCTCCAAATTTTTTAGTAGGCATACTAATATAGATGGTTTTCTTCAACAAGACATAACTAAGTAGTTTAAAATTCTAATATTTTCCTTGGGGATAGGAAAAAAAAAATCAAAGAAATGTTTCTCTCATCTATTTTTAACATGAATATGTTAGTATTTTCATGCACTTCAACCATGTTTTATTTAAAATATGAAATTGTGTTAAAATTACTTGAAGAATTTGTCAGGGAATTTAGGCTGTTTGTCAACCTTTTTTAGTAAAGGACAAAAACACTAATGTGCTATTACACAAATAATTATAAATTTACGTTCATAATTTCTACTGTTTTCTATCACAAATTATTTAGTTTAGCGTGTCCAAATAACCTAGGTCTTGATGAAGGAAAGCTTTTTACCCTCTGAATGGTAATGAGTACTTCCCCAGAGGAATTTTGATTTTGCTCATCTCTGCATATTTAAATATGCTTAAAGACAGTTTCTTGAAGTTATTGCATGGGTAAAGATGGCTCCTTGCCAGCAATTGATTATTTGGGGGTTTGAATTTGGTGATGTGATGTTAATACAATCAGATTTTCTTTTATATTTCTTATATCTTACTCTTACAGGGCCAAGAAAAGTATGGTTTATTAAATGTGACAAAAATTACAGAAAATGGGAAGAAAGTTCGGTAAGTCTTGGACTTCTAGAAGTGCAGGTGCTTAAGGTTTGTGTAAAGTCTTTTATGTTAAGACAGCATGCTGGGATTTGCAGCTTCTTACTTTTTGTCTGAATTTGCCTTAGAGGCTTTCCTGTAGGACACAGTGTTAATCTTATCCCATGTGTTTCTCCCAGTGAGCTAAAGAAAATGGACTTCAGAGAGCCAGAGGCTCATGTATACCAGGACTTCACACAAGGCAGGGAATTCATGAAGGTGTATTGAGGAGCTTTTTAAAATGAGATTGATCAACTGATTTAAGAGAAAATCTGTATAGGATATAGACTGTCTTCTTCCTTGGATAGAATTGGTGTAAGAGGAGCTTTCAGAGTGTCGCTCCATGTCCTGTAATTTCCAAGAAGTGTACATGCTATGTGCTCCTTAATTCTTCCTTCATTCTGCATGTGAAGGGTTTGAAGCAGTGTAACACCTGACATCAGTCTCCCTGTAGGTGATGAGTGACCTCATTTCCAACTTCCTTTCTCTGCCTCCCAGGCAGGCATTTGCACTAGAAATCATAATGTGTAATCAGATAGTGCTGGCTAACATACATTTCTAGTGTTTTGCAGAGTCAATGAAAAATACTGCATAAGTGTGGCACATCCTCAGATTTAATTTAGGTTTACTTTTTGCCTTTTTTGCCTTTTTTTAAAATTTAATCTTTTAGATCTAATATTGTGTTACCTCTAGTTCAGTGTTTCTGAGACTTCTGGTACATGAAGAATGCTTTTCCTGAGGATTAAATAATCAACAGCCAGCTGATATTCTAGAGCCACCCTGACCTAGTCCAGTGGAACTGAACAGCACATCTGACCTCCAGTTTGGTTCCACAGGGATGCTCCTAAGAGCTCAGTAGGACAGAGTGGACAGTGGCTTATGTAAGCTGCTACTGGTGCAATATACTGTCACCATTTCTGTTGCATCTGTTGGAGTCACTGGTCTGGATTACTGCTGCTGTACAGAAAAATGCAACATGTCCACCCTGTCACTTTGAGAGCTGCTGAGTCATAATTTATGTTTGGGTAATGGGGATAGATATTCAGGGCTTGTCAAGGCTTTCTTTTTTTTTTTTTTTTAAAATGACCTCAGGAGGACAGATCCTCAGACATAAGATCAAATAGACAACTGAAACAACTCATTTGTTTCTTAATTTCCTTAATGTTTTTTAGATTTTCAGCAAATATTTTGTTGCCAGTGTAAATGAGCTTATTACATAAATATGGGACACTTGCATTTGAGATGTGATCAATGAATTTCAGAATTGTGCAGTACTTTAACATGATCTGTTAAGTACACATTAGGCTGAGCGGTCCAGATTAGCCCCTTTGAAATTATAATTGCATGGTGTTTCTCCTGGTGAACTGCTTCCACTACTAATTAGCTTTGTTTGATTTAGACTTTGATGGTCAGGCTGGGACTGTTAACATACATTCCCTTCTACAAATATGATAGTAATTAAGACTTACTGATGCCACTAATGACTGTATATGCGCTTAAGTATATTAACATACAGGTCAGCTGGGCAACAATGATGGGCAGTTTAAATATCTACTTTCAAAGTCAATTTATTTTGTTTGTTTACAATTATTTACAGAAAGAATTGGATGTCATCATGGGCAGTGTTACAAGGGTCGTCACTGCTGTTCACTAAAACCCAAGGAAGTGGAACTGGCTGGGTAAGCTCAGGAACAACCCCCACCCTCACTGAAGTGTTAGTCATGTAAAGCACAATAAATTAAAATTCTCTTATTTGTATGGCCTAGATACCAATATATATACACCTAATTTAGAAAAAATAAGAGCGTGTAAGTTGGCAAAAAAATAGTTTAACGTAACAATTATGATGTACCGTAAGAAGGAAAACAGTTGTACTTCTGTGTCTATATTTGACAAGTAAGAAACTGATAAAAAGGTCTTCAGGTGCCCTGTAGGCTTGAAGTTTTTGCTCCAGAACAGATATTTTTGTGTTCCTTATTAATGTGTTTGTCTGAACAGTTTGTTTGTTTTACCCTTCTTGGATATCTTTTCATAAACTCCAAGTAATTTTGAATGTGACACATGTAATAAAATAGTCTGACACTTGGCTTCTTGTGTTGGCCTATTTGAGCAATGTCATATTGTTGTCTTATAATTTAGTCTTTGTCTTGCTGGATTCCATATCTTGGTTTAGATCTGCTTAGAGCATGGCAAATGCTTGTTTCTATTTTGTTGTCTGATGAGAAACATCACATTGAAGATGATGATTATTCAGTTTTTTATGTCACCTCTAGGGTAATAGCACAATAATTAAATTGGCTATATTTATCCAGCTACATTCCTACAATAATAGGTATAGAAATGGCTTTTTATCTGTGCCTTACTTACCTACTTTTGAAGGTCTGACATTAAACTCTGTGGATCTCCTGCAATAACTAAAGACAGGCCAGATTCAGTGTTGGTTATTTTGGTGTATTATCATATGAATTCCAGCAAAATTGCCTGTTACAGATAATGCTATCTTGCTGTTCTTTACTGATTTTTCTACTTGACTCACTTTCTTCTGCTCTTCATTTTGGGTAGTGAATTGGAATTGACAATTCTTTTCTATAGCATTGAGTCCATTTCAGAGCTGTAAACATATTCTTTTTCCCCTTCTGCAGAAAGGGTGGTTGAAAAAATTGAGTGAGGATGGATAAATGAAATTTGGAGTAGAAGAGAATAGAAAGGGTAAAGTTGGCCAAGATGGTCAAGCAGAGGGAAAAGAAAGGAAAGAAAAAACGTAAAGATGAAAATCATGTGAGAAGGTAAATTATGCTTTATGGTAGGAAGTGGATTTTGGTGACTTCTGCAATTTACTTTTATAGCTAAGGATCCAAAAAGTATTTTAGTTTTAGAGGTGTAAATATGCTTGTTTAGAAAGTAAAACATTTTGCCTGAATAACTAGTCAAGTTCCAGAGTCTTGATTACAGCTACTAATAGTCTTCATCCAAATGTAGCTGTAGATCAAAAAGCCTTTTTTTCAGCTATGTGTTATTATCATTAAACACACAATGCCAAAGTGTTCATGAAGGTATGGTAATGTTATGGGTGATGTGTGCCCAAATGAATTATCCATAAAAGATAACCAATAAGCAGAGTTGTATGGTTTAGGGGCACCAGTGTAAGTTGTATTACACCATCCAAGTGTAGTCATTTGGTGGGAAAAATAAAAAGGCATAAATTCTTTTCATGATTTGAGTGGCACAAAAATACCATAGACACAATATTTTTGTGAGACTCTGTCAGTTATGTGTACTATGAAGTATTAGAGTAGGGTCAGCAAAATGAGTATCAACATTATAAACAATAAAGTGAAGCTGGAAATATTAAGCGAGAAACTCTTTCAAGGACTGAGTGTTGTGTATCTGCATACTCAGTTGGCTTTGTAAATAATTAAGTATTCAGCACACACTCTTTTTTGCTCTCTGTAGGAAATTTTTTTAGGGTATTAAAAATTCCACCTCCCCTCTCAAACTTGGTTCTGTGTGCATATTTTAATAAGGTGACGTCAAGTCTAAGTTTGACATAAAGAATTACATTTCTTATTCATCTTACAAGCAGAACATTTATTTAGCATTCGTCTAGTGATTGATATAACCATATCTTCTTTTTTTGTGCATTGTTTTGTGACTTCATCACTTTTCTTCCTTTTTCTCATCAAGTCATTTTGCCAAGTGGGCTCAATTCCTGAGCTCTTGCTCTCGCTGCTTTCTTCTTGGAAAAATGCTCTCAGTCGTCGACCTGCTGTCACCTATGTAAACTCTGCCCAAGTTTCAGCTATCACTGTATGTGCTCTTGTTGCATGCCTCGTGTCGCTGTAAGGCTATTTGCCACTAATCCTGAAAGTAAACTTGAATTTTTCCAAGATTTAGTTTTGACACTTCATATAACACCTCACATATCTTGTTTGCTGTTTTTGAAAGTCATCCAAGGTGAAAATTAACACAAGTGTATTGCAATAATCCTGTAATTGTTCTACTGGAACAAAGCAGAAAGTGTATCTGGTTCATTGGTGCCAGAATTATAATCCCAAATTTGCCTACTATTTGAACCACTAGTGCCTTGACTAAAAAGTAGCATGATATGGTTAGTTTTTTAACAGATATTTTATGTCTGATTCTTTCTAACACAACTAATTTAGAATCTTTGTATGGTGCCTATGATAACTTTGATACAATGATGTAACTGTTGTTTGATAATTTTAGCTATAATTGGAATATCCAAAAATGTAAATGTTATGCATAAAGAGATGAAAGAAAAAGAACACAGAGACATTTTTGCTGTATTCCACATATAGAAAGCTGATGTAAATTTTGTAGGGCTCTTTTTATATATAATTTAAGCATCTGTAGTTATGTTTTGAAGTCTAGATGCCAAGCACAGAAGCGCTGCTTATCAGAAACTCATAAAATGTTGGTAGCTAATATGGTAGCTTGTTGCTCAAGGTGAATGAGGAGGAATTTATATATTAATACTAGTGTGAAAAGTAAGTTCTGAAGCTCCCTTACCAGCCACAAAGGAGTATCTGTCTCCTCAGCTTTCTTTCTGCAGTGCATCCTTGGGTGAGCAGGACTTGGAATTAAAACATTCCACCCAGCTCTAATTAGAAACAGAATTACAAGAAAGCCAGGTGTCATTTGCACATCCAAGGTCTTTGCATAAATAACATCCAGTTCTGTTTCCAAAGAATGCTGGAGTATGTCACAGTACAGACTGTGTGGCTTGTCCTGTGCAGGCGTTCAGGACTTAGAGAAAATCCTGAAAATTATCCTATTTATTGTGTCAGTATACATCTGTCCTTAAGCTGCACAGCATCTACTATATGCAAAGCAAAGAAAACACCCTATTCTTTCTGAAAAATAAAAGATATCTCAGCATAAGCACATCCTGTGACTGTTTTTTTCTTTTTAAAAAAGGCTGTCAGAAGTGACTGTAGGGACAGCTTCATATCTAAGACAGCTGGCAGCACCACATGTAGACTTCTCTCTCTTTCTGCCTCACACTGCTGCCCTTTCCAAACTTTCTAGACAGCTCAGAAGAGAAATCCGGTAAGGATAAGGTGTCTGACTGGTGCTGACTGGGTAGTACACTCTGTTTGGAGAAAGCAGACTTAATGTCTGTGTGGCAGCAGTTGCAAAGGGAAAGGCTTTTTTTTTTTTTACTTCTGTCAGCACAATCTACTTGCTTCAGGAGGGTTCAATTGCCTGTAGCTGACCTTTGTAAGAAGAGTGTCTGAGCAGCCCTGTTCAGGACTTGCTCCTTGAAGCTTTCAAGGAGGGAAATAGCTGCTGGCATCTCATTTTCATAGACTCACAAACAGAAAAGAGCCTTGACAGTAAAGCTCATAGGAGAGCCTGCATAGTAAACTTAAAATGTCCTGGAATAGAAAAGTTAAGTTTCTGAATAATTATGTAATATATTGGTATATCAGAAGAGCTTTGCAGTGAGGCTGAATTATTTGCATGGGTTTACCTATCCTTGGATCTCACACAGCAATTTGGCCACCGTTTGAGTTAAGAAGTGGGGGGAGACTTCTTCTTTTTCCCTCTTTTTTAGCTTCTAGTTTTTGCTTTCTTCTGTGCTTCTCTGAAATGCTGGAGTCAGGCCAAAATGATGGGTGGAGTGTAAAGGTGTTGGAGGTAGTGCTGCGATCTCTCAGTTGTGGAGTTCAGCAAGCTAAGTATTGGAGGGCTTTCCTTTTGGTCAGAGCAGCAGTGACTCGTATTTTTGTTGTTGTTGTTTGTTCACTTCACCTGCAGCAGGTCCTCTCCTCCTCTCCTGTGCTACTCAGCATCATCTGGGTCGTGTTTTTAACTAATCACACGCAAACTCTCCCCACCCACAGTCCCACAGTGGACTTTGGCACCAGCTTCCTGCTCTCTCCAGTGCCAAACTCTATAAATTGATTTGAATTTTTTTCCAACACGCAGCAATATTGATCTAGGCTGCCAGGAAGTGCGTCTGGGACGCTTTTGTTGTGTGTGCAGCAGTTATGTGACATTCTCTTGAACAGGCAGCTGCTGCAAGAGCCACAGTGGCCCAGAGATTGTTCCTGTGGAATCCGCTGCTGAGCTGGGACTCTCTCAAAAGCTCTACTATAATTAACAAGAAATGTTCTTAGATGAGATATCTGAGATTTAAGTTAGAAAGGGAAAAGTGGTGGAGTTTTTTTTCCAAGTGCTAATTGGCATTGGGTAAATTAGGAATACTCCCCTTCTCTGATATTTCAGGGGTAAAATAAAGAACTTAAGATGCTACTTTCCATTCAACACTTCATTGCCCTTAGGACTCAAGGCAGGGAGATTTTTCAGTGGTAAACAACCTTTCTAAAACACAATTAGCATTAATTAACATCCATGCTGGGAATTTAATCAGAAGCAGCAGATTAGTCCTGTTTTCTGAACCATTTTTTTTCTCCCCTTGGATATGGCTGTTCTTGTACAGGCTGGAAGCTTGTGTTTGCAACAAGGAGCTTGTCCTGGGGCTTAGGTCCCCCAGAGCTGTCACAGGAGCAGCATTCACACATCAAAGACTTCTTAAAGGAATAGAAAAGAGCCTTTCTGATGGAGCAGATGCTACAAGCTTTCCCTGGAACTACAACATTAAATTTCTGTGCTATAACTCAGTGACTTACAGCTTTTCCTGTTCCATATTTTACTCACAATTAAAGCTTTTTGTTCGTATGGGCCACTGAATTGCATTCCTTCAGGAATTGCATTTCAAAGCTATGTGGTGTATGTTGAAATCCTAGTGAAAGTACTTTATTTAAAAAAATTTAGATAGCTAACATAGATGTAAAAGTAGTAGGTAAAAATAGCTCCCTGATGTTTGCTTCCAAATTCTTTGAAGGGTTACTTGTGGGTTAAATGTTTCAGGGTTTTTTTTGTTCATTGCTTTGGTTATTTGCTGTTTATTTGGTTATTTGCTAGTTTAGTAGCTAGACAGTGAGTTCTGTTTACTTGGTAAGATATGCCCTAGTATTGCAATGGAAGCACTACAGAAAAATATAAAAGCATTGGGGCGTAAATGTTTTTAAAAAAATAATAAATAAAAATGTATAGATAAATGTAAAAACTGATAGTGCTCTTTCAGTGTGGAGGGATGTGATTTCTGTCTAGCAAACCCACTGTCTGGTTTGATTTTTGGTTTTATATACAACCACTGATTAAGTGACAATGTTTGGGGTTTTTTTTGTTCAGTTACTTATTAGCTAGTTTTGTTTAAAGCTTGTGACTATCTTGATTAAAATCAAGCTACAGTCAAATGCTGTTTGGACTTCTACCATTTCTGATAGGCAAAAAAGCTCTGCTGGAATCTGATCAGCACTTAGTTATGGAATTTTGAAGGCTTTAATTTGAGCAGCTTGTAATAGATATGCTTACAGGGTGTTCAGTGTAAGGTTTTTTGTTTTCCTGGTATTATGCCTGTGGATTTGTGGCAAAGTACTGTATTTGGGTTAAGTTGTATAGACTGTAAATAACAGTGTTGTATTTAGGGGATTGCCAGATTGTGTATCTGTAAGGAATTTCTTTGTTTTTAAGT
Source organism: Manacus candei (assembly GCF_025592945.1). NCBI lineage: Eukaryota > Metazoa > Chordata > Aves > Passeriformes > Pipridae > Manacus > Manacus candei. The sequence continues at coordinate 10,299,220 of NW_026138104.1, read as the reverse complement.
TTGACATCATTGTTCCTGTTTTTTTCCAGAAGTTTGGTGTCAATCAGTCTAAGCCAGAATTTACAGTGGATCTCAAAGGGGCGTTGATTGACTGGGCCTCAAAGGACAAATCCAGCAAAAAGAATGTTATTGAGGTGAATTATTTCATTTAAATGAAGAAATCTATGCACTTCAATTATTGATGTAAGAGGTTTTTCCTAAATTAAAATCAAAACCTCAAAAAAATGTTTTTTTTATCCATTTCTACCAGCTTAAATGTGTATGGTATCTTTAGTACTTGCAAGAAATGTCCATTTTAAATATTTTTATATGGGATATGCCTTTCAATTTTAAGCAGATTGTTATTTACTGTTTTCACTGGTAAGTGTTCTTGAGTGGCTGTGTATTATCTAAGTTATGCCAGGGAGAAGTTTAATTTGATTTGGATAATTTCACTTTTGAATTGTAGTGTGTTTATTAATTCTAATGGTATCTGTTTTTATTTCTTTAAAGCTAAAAACCCGCCAAGGAACTGAGCTCTTAATTCAATCTGATAATGACGGCTTTATTAATGAATGGTATAAGGTTCTTAACTATACCATCAATAATCAGGTATGTATTTGAGTCATGAAGGCTCTATTTTCAAGGTAATATTATTTAGTAAACTGATTGATGTAACAACTCCTGATGCTCCGTGTACATCTTCATTTACTGATCTTCTTGAGAGTGAGCAGGAGTTTGAGGATATGGTGACAAGTGAAATATAATTAATAGTGGCAGAGGAAGAACGATGGTCCACTGGATTAAGAAAGAGAAAGCGTGGGCTGACCTCCATCTCAGAAATGAACTTGCTTTTGTGGCCAAATACTTGTCTGTCTGAGTGACCTGAAAGGTTCTGACAGAGAGGGAATGAAGCAGGGAGTCTGGCTGAGGGGATGCTTCGTGACACATTTGTCCTCATTTGATAGTGCTGTTCACTTAGTAAGGCTGCACTAAAGTGCAAATTAAAAGCCCTGGCAAAATACTGTATTATCTCTTCCTGTCTGACAGCATAGTGCTAACTACTTAAATATCAGAAAATGCTTGAGCATTTGATCTAGATATTGCCAAACAAGAAGAACATTTTTTTAATTCAGAAGGAGCAGAAGGAGATTTTGGAAAAAAAATTCCTCTCATACCAAGTTTTACTTCATATGTATTCTTATTTTTTAATAGTTACAGATTGGCTGCTACCCATTATCTCCATTTTATGTTGCTTTCAATGCCACTCAGTGGCCTTCATTTCTCTTGGCTCTGATGTTTTTCACACATGGCTGTTTTCCACCAAAACACAGCAGGCTAATATGAGTAGTTCAGTTTCTTTCCGAGTGCTCATGGTTTAGACTTCTAATCTGCTTTCTCGTGGTATGAAAATGTCATGACCCCTTATTAGCCAGGGAAGGCAGTGACTCAGCGACAACCTTCCTTCTGGCCTGTGTAACACCACTGAGGCCACTTCTTTCCTGCTTAAATGCAAATGGAGATGAAAAGGCTGAGATATGCTGAGATGTGAGTGAGATACTACATGTTAGGTTGAGGAAGTGATAGTGGAATAAGAAGAGTTTATCAGCACTCTGGAAGAAATGGTGATGTATTATTACTGCTGGTAGCTGGTAGCCAAGAGACCCAAGATAACAAGGCATAAGTTAAAGCACGTCAGACTATGTGATAACTTGGAGCACTGAAGCTTTGGGTACAAATATCCATCAGATCTAAAGCCAGCTTTTAATTTTGGAAAGCTTATGGTAATAGTAGCTGTGAATATTTTTCCCATGATCAAGGCACTAGTTCCTAGTGTGATGAGATCTTCCTCAAAAGAAGGGGCAGATGAGATTCTGTTCTCTTTGGTCCTTTGCTGTTGTGGCAATATACTGTGCAAGAGGAATAGCTGCCTACAAAGGATGTGACAGCTCTTTTTTGCATACAGAAATTTCCAAGTTATTAGATTAGATTTGTTACATAATATAAATTAGATTCCAGGTGATTTTTTTTTTCCCCAGAACAGTTACTAGGTTTAAAATGTGTGAATCCTAAAGAGCTTTGAGGCCTCATGAGGAATGGCGGAGGATCCTTGGGGACATGAATTGGGCAGTTGAATAAATTGGTCTTTGTGTAAAAAGGCTATCCAAAGTTTTCAAAAAGGAACAAGGAATGAAGGTGTTTAAAGCCAACACCTGCCCTTTGAGTTAAAATGCAACTTAGTGAAGTCATGCTGCTACTCACTGAATGCTCTGTAGTACACAACTGTCTTATTTTTAAAAGGTCCTTCCTTGTAACAGAAGGCACTCTATGGTCAGATTTTGGTAACTGTGTAGGCAGTCTAGTTTACAGTAAAAGTGAAGTAAGAAAAAATGTGGTTTTGAAAGGGAATATGTTGTCCTGAAACCCGAGGAAGTTTCTTTTCCCATCTCCTGATGTGCAGTCACGCACATAGCATAGGTATGAGGCTGCAGATGTACAGATTACCCGCCTCCACACTTCAATGTGATCTACATTTTCACTTGACAGTGTTGAATGAGAATATGCTGAGATAGCAGTAACACAGGACAAGAATTTTAGGCAGGGGTACATTTAGTTTTTCAGAGTGAATTCAGTGTATGTTTTGATGGTAGTGAAATTTTCCAGTTGGTAACCCTGATTTCTATAAAGGAAATTTTAGTTACAGAGATAAGAAATTAGGTAAATGCTCTAGAAGTGTTCAACTCTTATCAGTCAGGCATTTTTATAGCAGACCATTAAATAGCTTATGTTTGTCTATTGGATTTGGAAAATAAACCTAACCAAAAATAATTTCTATTGTTTATTGGTTGATGTAATGAAGTGTTATCATGAAGGACTGGTTGTACTTTGTTCAGTGTCCAGCAAAACTTTCTTTATTGAGTCTTATGATGAAACAGTGTTTCTTGAAGTAATTCACTCTGCCAGAAATGGTATCATCTCTGAAGAGACATTTAACACCTAGAGTTCAGGAAAGAACCAACTGAATATCATTATGGGAGGAAAAATGATGTATTGTAGAACTGTCTACAGGAAACCTGTGTGTTAATGCTATATTCTGTGAACTGGCAAACTGATCACTGTGTATCTTAAATCTAATAGGTAATAGAACCTGATGAACCATTAGAAGATGAGGTACCAGATTCTCCTGGGGTGGAAAAACAAGACAAAGAGAAAGAGAAGGAGAATAAAGACTCTAAGAAACTTCGTTGTGAGTTGAAATTTTTCCATCCATTTTTTCTAGCAATGCCAGTTTTCATTTTCTGCATCTTCATTATTACGTGTAAATAGGGAAGAATTCAAAAGGACAGATAAAAATGAAACTACTCAAGTTTGGAAACAGCTTTTATATAGTTCATTCTGCATCCTAATGCCATTTGGTAAATTTTCTTCCATGTTTTATTGATCAAATTTTTTAAAAAAAGTGTGAAATGTCTTTATCTTCTACTGTATAACACATTAAAAATGGTAAAATAAGTGGCAGTGAAATGAATTATTTTTGAGTGTCAAATGCACATTTGGTGTCAAATGCACAGAAGTAATTAGGTGTTTGTTTTATCTGACTTTTATAAATAGTTTTGAATAAGAATTCTTTTGTTGATCTACTGATTATAATAGTTTTACTTGATTTTTATCTGGGGCACGGCATCTATAAATATTTGCACTGTTAGCTTAAACTGCAATTACACTAAGTTAGTAATGATGTATTGGCTGATTTAGAGAAACTAAACATTTTTAATTACAACTTCAGAATTTTGGAGCTAAATTTCTTTAAAATGCAGAAATTAACTTCCTGTGCACAGAAAAATTAATCAGGCAGACTGTTTTTTTTCCAGGTCTTATATGTAATTTTCAAGAAAATATTTATTTCTTTCAAAAATAGTTAACCTAATGAGATACAAGACAGGTTTGCAAACATAGCTGTATTTTTAAAATCCCACATTGATTCCTTATGTAAGCTACCATTTAGTTGGCTTTGCAGGTTTTTTGTGACAGGGTTGTCTTAGTGATTTGAAAACTGGATACTATTTACAAGGAGTTCCAAAAAGTTAAGGTAAAAATTGTGGATGCATTGCAAATTTGAATAGCTTTTTAATGTATCTTGGAGCTTAATCCTTTTTTTCTTTTTTTTTTGTAATGTTGGTTTCTTGGCTGATAAATGCAGTGTTGGTTCTGTGGCTAGTAATGCTAAATGTGTTTCTCTTTTCAGCAGTGAAAGCACCTAGCAATATAGATTCCACAGATCAGAAAAAGACCAAAACGAAGCTCAAGAAGTTTCTTACACGGCGCCCCACGTTACAAGCCGTCCGTGAAAAAGGCTACATTAAGGGTAAATGAACCTTTTTAACAGAGGAAATAATTTGGAAAGCTGAGTTTTGTAGTTCATGTGTAAAATGGGGGTTAAAATGGTCTAGTTCCAGAGTAAAATACATGTGTATAGTTTGTTTAACAAAAGTCTTGGATGTATAGTGGAACTGGTGATTGACTGTTGTACTTCTTGAGCGGTGCTATGAGCCATTAAACTGCACAGGGGTTTATGAGCAATGAGCTCTCCTTCAGCTCACTGCTGGCAAAACTGCAGTGAAAATTGAGGGCCTAGGAGCCCATTTGGACTTGGACTCTCTAGCTAAGAAGCACTGCATTTCACTCTTCTGAGCTGTGCATATAAGGGAAAGAAAACCTTTTGGGTACAAAGCTGGGTGCATGTGCTCACCTGTTTCACAAGGGTGCTTTAGTCTGTGTGGAACCAGACAATTGTGCCATCTCATAAGAAATGAGATATTTAGGCAAACCAGGACAAGGTTAAAGGAATCCTACCTTAAAACATTTTTCCCATAACTTTTTTGAATGTATACATTGTTTTGTTTCACAAACAATGGATCTTACAGATACTCTTGAGTGAAAGTTATGAAAGAGTTGATTTCCTTTTGTCACGCTTGTAGAAACTTTCAGAGAACAGTATTTGCACAGGTTTAAGTTGATTTGTTTGTGTAAATTATTGACTTGGTACTCACTGTAAAACTTCATTTATTTATTTATTTGTATGCTTTAGCAGGACTTGTAGATGGTGCTCTACTAGGGTCAAAATAGCATATGGGTAGGCAAATACCAGACCAAATCCTACTGTAATTTGCCTAACTACATACTTTAACAGGTGTGCTTCTGTTGCATGTGGTGTTTGATATATTTGTGTATCTGCAAATATAATATAACTGTAAATGATGGAAATTTTGTTTGGGATAAGGAGGCATTATTCCCAGACTTCAACATTTTACTCTGCTTTACAGCTTAGTATTCATGTCATGGCTCAGTGACGTAACTTTTGACATTAGCAACAGTAAACACTAAGCCAAGTTTGATTTGTACATGCGTGCTAATGATTGGATTTTTAATAAAGACATTAAGGAATTAAGAGTTTGTTTTTATTTAAAAGCATGGTGTAAATTTTAAAAGTTGGATCTGCACTGTACAGTTTTACATTTGTTGTATGAATGAAGAATACAGAAGTCTTTATTTAAAAGACCAATGTACTTTTGTGGCTGCTACAGAACAAGCTTAGTAAATGGAAAGCTTGGCAAACCCAGTATGAGCAGAAAAAATAGTGAAAAGTTCTAGAAAGTGCATGCTGTTTCAAGTGGATTTTTCTAAGTGGAAAAGTAACTGTGCTAAAGTTTTTTGTCACATGGAAAAGCCAAAGTACAGAAGTTACTTTTGAGATAAGAAGAAAAAATATTATTCCTGTGTATGTTGAAATTAATAAAGTCAAAGGCAATTGTAGCAAATTACTTTGTTACATGCTACTATTTTCTTCTGCTACCTAATCTGCACTGCTTTACCTGCCACAGCTGCATGCTAACCTGGCTTTCTACTGTGTGCACTTTTTCAGTCCTTTGCTACTGATTCTGCTTATACAGCTGGCTGCGTGAGTAGCTACAGCAGGGCTCCAGGTGGTTTGGCCTTATATGTATATGCTAATAATATCATTAAATGCCCATTTTCATACTGTATAGTTGCTTTGGTGTGCTGTTTGGATTTCCCAAAGCAGTTGTCAAGATGCAAGAGTTGTTAACAAATCTACTTAAATTACTAAACATGAAAAATGGAAAGAAGTAGATACTATGCATGATGTAAATGCAAGAGCAGTCTCTGCAGAAGCTCTGAAGTAAGATATGCTTCATTCTGGGAAGATGGCCACTTACATACCTTATTTAAAAGGTTAAAAAAACAACCAAACAAAAACCTTCTTCCCTTTAAGAGTGTGAGCTTTACTTCTCTGTCTCATGCCTCTGAACAGAGGAGGCCGTCTATTATTTGGCCATCTTTGATGAAAGCCATAGAAATGGGTCTATTAAAGGGTTTGGTGATAACATAATTGAAATAAGAGGAATCAACATTGCTGAAATTCAGAGAGATGTTGCAAGATTCTCTTCTCTGCCCAAGCTGTATTTCATTTTGCTCGTTTATGATAGAAAACACTCCCCCTGGATTCTGTAGTTTTGAAAACAAGACTCAAATTTATCTTTGACCATAAATATCTATATTTAGATTCTGACCTTGCAGAGAGGTTGCCTATGCATGGTCACATTTGTATCCATTCAGAGCTCTGTTAAGGTTTTTTTACAAATCTATATCAGAACTTAAAAGTGCTAGAAGACTATACATTAAAGTAAATTGATACATATTGCTGTGTTAAATAGTAGGTTCAGTGAAAGAAATTTTACAGGGTTTTTCCCCAAGGAGTACCTAAAGCTTTCACTCTAGTTAAAGCTTATTATCTCTGTTCACATTTTTAACAAAGATTACAATAAATATATTTTGAAGTCAGAACAGGAATGGAGTGTAACAGGACACATTTGAATCCATTGCAATTCTCATTATATTATTAACTGTATGACTCTTACAAGTACCACCTGATGGGTTAAAATGATTTCAGTAGCAAAAGTTCCTTATTCAGAGGTTCACATTTGTGTAACTGCTGACACTCTTTCTTACTGGGAGCTTTTTCTCGCTGGGAGCTGCTGCAAACTCTTTTCAAAACTTTCCTATTTCCACTCCAATACCGTGACAATTGTATCCAGTAGTCTTTGCCCTTTGTAGAGGTTTGTTTTAACCTGAACTAGTTCTGTCACTTGATCCCTGTTCCACCGTAAATCAGTCTCTTTACTTGGTTCCAGATCAAGTTTTTGGTTCAAATCTCACCAGCTTGTGTCAAAGAGAAAACGGCACGGTGCCAAAGTTCGTGAAGCTGTGCATTGAGCATGTTGAGGAACATGGTATGGTTGAAGTTTTTTGTTTTCAAATCTCTCTTGCTCACCACTCTTACTAATTTGGAATGTTTTAATCTTAAAATGCTGTAGAGTTATTTGGGGAAAATAATCTGAAACTTGTATCTGTAGTTAACGTTGGGTTTTCAAGAATGGGGACATCAGTGGAATCCAAAATGGGAAGAGGGGAAGAAATCTTATATCTGAGCAACTGGTCTGCTTCGGTATATTTCAAGCTGATGAGAAGGCAGAGCAGCCTCCTGGCAGCAAGGCTCTAAGGAAAGAGGGATTACAAGAAGTAATAATCTTCTCAGATTAAAAGAGAGAAACAAAATGCAACCATTCATTTTTTGAAGGTTTAAGCATGCTAACAATCACTTCTGTTAAAACTTCCTTGAAACAAACTTCTCAGAAGAGGTTGTGTTCCTGCTCTGTATACACATTGACTGCCAGAAGATGAGTCTATCAGTTTGATGCCCTTCAGACAGTTACACCGACTGCTAAATTTTATGCAAATCTGGAGATTATCAGTGCCCACACATTGACTCAATTTTTCTTTGCTTTCATTGCAAATAAGTGTCTCCTACCTAATAACTGAGAAAACTTTGAAAGCTACATGTGACATTCTGGGTTGTCTGCTGTAAAGGACACCTTCAGTCTTTGTTGAAAATATGTTGGTTGTGACTCCTGACATGGCTGTAGTCTCTGCTGGTTTTCTTGCTTGTTTCTTGCTGTTGTCATTGCCCTATCTCTTGGAAAAGATGACTGAGAGGGGATTATGGCATCTCCATAATCATCATTCAGATATATTCCAGTCCGTTAATCTGAGAACATTCTCTTGAGAATCAGGGTAAGTGTTACAGGGGGAATACATGTGAATTCTAAGGCATCTTCATGGAAACTTCATTTAGGATTTTGTTGCAGCCTGTAGACCTCTTTCTCAATGCTGTTATCTTATGGCCTGGGAGGGGAAAAATAACTGCTTCCATTGCCTTACTGCAGTTTGACAAACTGCCACCTTGCCTGTGACAGCAGGTTTTATTCCACCTGTGATCTGCAGGTTGTAAGAAAGAGGTTATTCTGCTTTGTTCCTTTTTTTTTTATTTCTTTTTTATTTTAAAGACAGGACTGCAGTGAAGATAGTGAAGTTTTCCTTTTTTAAATACCTGAGGGGAAGCTGACAGAAATGAACAGCTTTTTCCCCCCATTTCTCCAACTCTTCTTCCTACTGCCAATACACTTCAAATCAGTTCTTTCTGTAAAGGAATGACTAGTGGATTATGGGGAAAAGGGATATGTCAGATGGTGCTGGTAACTGTGCTCTGTTGCATCAGACAACTCCGTGAGGAGCTACAGGGACTTGCAGGTATTCTGGCAACGCTCACCTGCTCAGTGGCACTGACTCACATGCTGCATTCAAGTGACTCTTTAAATAAATTCCTTACCTCCTAATCACTGCTGAGTAACTGCAGTAACAACCACAGAGACACAGTTTTCTTCTTTTCCGGTTGAGTGTGCAATCCTTTAAGGCAAGGGCTACCCATTTTAGTGTTGTAGACTGTTGGGTAGCTCTGTGCATGCACAGCTTTCCTTCTCTATGCAAACCTGGTCACTTGACAACTTTGAGATGCTCTCTATGCATGATTTGATTGGATTTCTTAACCATAGGTAAAATAATTGAACATTGTTTCCACAAAATACTTGGTTCTTGCATGTTGGACTCCCGTGCATTCCCTGCCCACCCACCAAGAGCATCTTAAACAAGACATAATGAGTCTCACTGGGGAAACTTGGAGCTGTTGCCTCATTTCTGCTTGCATAGGAAGTTCTAGAGACCACTTTGAACTTGGCCCTACCAAACCTGTGTCAGCAAATTATACCTCTTCTTATAAACCCTGCCCATCAAAAAAAACTAGTTTAACTTTTCCCTCCCCTTTGTTACAAGGTGGGTTTCTTTTGTTTTTAATTTTGCTGAGTAGACCTATAAAGAAGCAGCCTAATGATTTCAGAATTCAAATATGTGTGAGGTATTAAAATGGATTTATCTCTTTGTTTCAGGATTAGATATTGATGGCTTATACAGAGTTAGTGGCAATCTTGCAGTGATACAGAAGCTAAGATTTGCAGTCAACCATGGTAAGCTTCTTCCAACTACATTACAATTGCATATATTTTCAGATGGTTGAAATTCATAGAAAGCTCAGGAAAAAATTTTCTCTATAATTGTAGTATATCATGAGAAATTACTACCATCTTCAGAGTAAAGTTACTTCAAAATTGTGGAACTGAGTATGTAATATACACCACTTGAAAAACCCAATAGCCTGGAAGCTTGGTCTCATGTGGAGCACAGAGGCATAACTAGAACAGAATTCTAAGGAAAGGTGGTAATAGAATTTGAGGAGAGGGGATTATTTCAGGCAAAATAACTCCATACCTTATGGAAAAACAGCAAGCATGTTAACCTTCCGCTAGCATTAAAATTGTAAGTTAATGGGTTTTTTTTAGTAAGATTTGCTACTACCTTTTAGTGTGGAGGGGCTTAACTCCTCTTCACCGTGCTCTGTGTAGAAAACTCTTTCATCTGGCAAAATCATAATGTTTTGTTTGGTACAACTAGGAAGGGGACAGTAGCCCATCCACAGTCTGACCTCTCATTTCCTAATTGACAAGAAAAAATTTGTGTTATGTCATCAACTCCTGTTCCCTTCTGGAAAATGCCCTCAGTGTAGGGGAGCTGCATGTAGTGCAGTAGGCAGAGTTTAGCCATCTCTGCCTGTAGCGATTGAGGTTTTGTATCCCTTTTTGTGCTGCCACAGCTCTATATCCCAGAATGGGTTACAAAAGGGGCTGAAGTGAAGCAAGTCTTCACTGCTTTAAAAGCAATAGGTACAAAAGAATAGTTAAGTTTATTTAAAACAAACAAAAAAAAGCTTTTATAGTTAAATTATTAGCACTAATTATTCATTTTTCTCTCTCAGATGAGAAACTGGACTTGAATGACAGTAAATGGGAAGATATTCATGTCATCACAGGAGCTTTAAAGATGTTTTTCAGAGAATTGCCAGAGCCACTGTTCACTTACAATCACTTCAATGACTTTGTCAATGCAATTAGTAAGTCTGAAAAATGTGGACGTGGTGTTTGTACGAGTTCTACTCAATTGTTTTAATTATTTTGGACATAAAAAGAATGTTTTGATTATAAACGGCGGTAACTACCGTGGAATTGCCTGTCTGCAATGCAGGGGCCGGTCGGGAGGTGGCAGTGTCCTATCTCATATTGCCACTGCAAACCGTGGCTTTTATTCCCAGCCTGTTAAATTTTATGCCAAAGTTTTAAACAAAAATACTGAATTTTTGTTTGTATACCTCATCCTTTTGCAGAGCAAGAGCCAAGGCAGCGTGTCCCTGCTGTTAAAGATTTAATCAAACAGTTGCCAAAACCAAATCAGGACACTATGCAGGTACTCTTTAGACACCTGAAGAGGTAAGTAAGAGATAGAAGGAAAGACTTCGTATTGCTGACCCTCTCTTAAAGCTAAATAATCTGATTGAAAGTACTAGATGGCTGTTTCCACTGCATTTTTATTTCCTATATTGGACTTGTTATGAGCAATATGTCAGTCTGTTTTTATGTGAGCTTGCAGAGCACCAAATAGACCTTAGACAGTATGCTTCATAGTTGTGATGTTTACTGCCAAGCCCTTATGTTTGAGGGATTGTGAGAGGACCAGGAATAACATTTCAAAACAAAACTTTTGTAGAGAGGGAAATTACAGCAGCTGCATGTCCTAGTAACAAGACTACTCATTACAAAATACTATGACTAGTCTTTGGCTTTGGATTGTGTCTTTTTCTGTCATCCTATTAACACTGATAAGTCTCTTTTTGTGTATTTTTTTCTCTTTCAGAGTTGTAGAAAATGGAGAAAAGAACCGAATGACCTATCAAAGTATAGCGATAGTTTTTGGTCCAACCTTATTAAAACCAGAGAAAGAGACTGGTAACATAGCAGTCCACACAGTATACCAGAATCAGATTGTAGAGTTAATTCTACTGGAATTGAATTCTATCTTTGGACGCTGATGTTTTTCTTGAAGTAGAAGCTGGAAGTGATGAGTTGGCAGCAGTACTCCATCAGAAGGAATTATTTTATGTTTGTGGACCAAGCAGCAACTCATTTTTTGCACTTTTGGGGGGGGGAAGAAACAGGAGAAATGTTTGACCACTTTAATGCAAATTAAAGACAACACTTTGGATTTCTTTGAGAAGTTCAATGTAAAAAATGAATTGAAAAGTTTATAGTTTGCCTTTTTCAAGTAGCATTGGAAAAATGTAATATAGGTTCATACACTGGAGTTCTTGGAGAGTAAAGCCATTAATCTCAAACTGGATAATCTGGAATTTAATCTCAAAATTCTTCCACTTGGTAGGGAAAAGTCATGCCAAATAGTATGGAAAAATTCAGTGAAGAAACACCTTAAGCTTGTGTATTACAACCTACTCAGATCTCTATGACACTTTTCCAAGGGGTTTCTGCATGTGGTGCCTGTCTTGGACTTGCGCTAACAGTTTGGTTTAGTTATTCAAATCTAGTGCTTCACTTGGTATCTGCTGCCCCTTTTCCTTCTTTTTTTTTTTTTCCTTTCCCCCCCTTTTTCTGTTGGTTTTTTTCCGCTTCTCTTTGTTTCCTTTTTTTCCCCAGCAACCTTTCTAGAAGTTCTTAGCTGCTTCATAGAGCAGCACACTATTACACTATTTCAAACACTGAACTTGTAAGAATATCCAGCAATGGATATGGCTTATGGCATAACAGAAGTAATATTTAATAAACATGTTCATTTTTTCAGGGTATTTCTTGAGCTAAGTTTTGTGTTATACTGATCTAAATCTGAAGTCCTAAGTAAACACCGACTGTAACACTGTATTGAGTTCATGGTATAATGCTGTGGTAGTGGAAGTTCATTCTTGATGTAAATATGAGCTGTCCTTTTGATTCTTGTATATAATTCAGTCCCTGTATAGTTTAAGAACACTTTAGTCACACATTTCTAATCATGGGTAGATTAGCTACAGTAGCATAATGTTTCCAGTGGATGTCTGGGTTTCAGCAGGGAAACAGGTTATGGGGAGGGAGGGGATCTAACTGTGTGCACTTTTAGATGTTAATTACATTTGCAGGCAAATAACTGTAATGCAAATGGTACTGGAGAAATACTGAGTGTGCTTGCTAAATGGTTAATGCACTACAAGAGGAGCCTTTTAGGTTATTTAATATGTACAGGATACATTAGAAAAATGTATTATGAATTCTAACACCTACAAATAGTGAAAGTCATGTTTTGATAGATAGATAGATATTTGGTGGAATCCATGATGCTAAATTTAAGATTTTCTTTTTACATTAATGTAGAATAATTTGTAAAATTGGTTTTGAAAGATTTTGTTACAGGGAGCATGGTCTGCTGAAGATTTTTTTAAATGTATTTTTCTAGACTAACTGCTGTATCTGACATATTTGTTATGTCTAACCTGAATAAAGAAAACCAATAGTTCTTTTAGAGTTTGCCATTCACACTTCAGACAACATGAACCCCCTTTAAACAAGACCAATGTATCTTACCCCTTAGCATGGGTGGATACCATGGGTGTCATGTATTTAGTTCAGTGTCACACTGAACTAAAAGATGAATGCCTGCTTTATAACCTGACAATTTTAGGAACTTCCCAGTCCCTTTCTTTAACAACTTAAATGCTAACATAAGGTTCAGAGAGGGCAGAAGTAATTTATGGATATAAATTTACAGTCTTTAAAACTCATCCTAACGTGGAACCTACTGTACAGAAAGCAGTTGCGTTGAGGAAGTGATTGTATGTCAGTAGCCTTTGATCTGCTGTGTACCTTGCACACACAGTCCTGGCTCACAGCAGAGGGGACGTGTGGTGACGCACTGAGGCGTAATCAGATGAATGGTACGAGAATTTCATGAGCATAGGGCTTGCATGAAAAGTTTTTGGAGATAAACGAGAAGATTAGTTACCCTGTGGCTTTCTCAGTGTCTTCTTGTGGTAATGGTGAAGTCTTGTGGTTTGTTGCAAAGCGACCTGTGTGAGAGCTGTGAGAGCCCCATCTCCACGGTGTGTCGTCACACCGGAGCAGTGCTGAGTGGCTGCCATATCCCAACCTACTGGAAAATACCAGCAAAGTTGAAATCTGTGGCTGTACGTTGTTCAAATCCTTACTTTGGCTGTAAAATAAGGAAGAATTCCCACTGCTAAATGAGAGGGCTTGTTCACCGGTCACCTTTTCTGTACGAGTGTTACCTTTTTCAAAGGAAGAATGCCTTTTTAAAGCAATTTGATAATGAGGATGTCACACTTTTCCTTGTTTTCCCCCCAAATAAAGCATTTTGTTATTACAAATATATAGTATGGTTTTATGCAGTGTTCTTAATATTCTAATTTTTAGTTTGGGGATGGGAGGGTATTCTTTTTAATTGAAAGAGGTGTAGGTAAACACTTGAAACATTCGGGAGGAGGAGGATGAAGTCCAATCTGATGGTACATTTGTTGTGACCAATTTAAAACTGTGTATGTCACCGCACTGGAATTTTTTTACTGCTTGAAAGTTCTTGTCTTGTTCCTGCAGTTAGCATTCTTTTAAATATTCAAAACCAGGGGTTTGCACAGACACAGCTATTTGTATTAGATGAAACATAGTTAATTTTATATATTCCTCAGTTTAGGCTCTAAATCAGATTTGGTTTTGGCTTAAAACCAATTTAAGGCTTGAATATACATTTTTGAGGCCATAAGCACTCAAAGATAGTGGAGGGCCAACATTATATATCGCTGCCAGCTGAGTTTGCTCCAGCACTGGAGCTGTGTTCAGCTCTGTAGTTCAGCTATACAACATTAGTACCAAGCAACTTGCAGATGTGCTTGATCTATACCAGTTATAGGTCTCTTTACTTTGAAGCTGGAGAGAGAAGTGGACACAAAAAAGACGGGGCAAATATACAGAGTCAATTCATGTAAACTAATTTTTTTTGAATCGGAGTTGCTTGCAGGAAGCTTTATTTACATGCAAGTGGATAGGTCACGCTTACTGCCTGGGCCCTGGCTTTCCTCCCCATCTTCACAGAAATCCATGATAAATTCCCTTTGTACTGAACCCCTTGTATCCTGGCAAGTGAATCCTCAACTGGCAGCCTCAGAGGGAAGGGAGTTTGTAGGTAATACAGTATCAGTTTATTCCTATGGAGAGCCCAGGCTTTTTCCCCTTTAAGGGAAGAGCTTTATTTAGCCCTAAAGTAATGATATTTTCAGAATCAATTGGTTAATTCATAAGCCATAACGTAGAACAAGCACAGTAGGGCATTCTGACGGGCCCGGGGGGAGGGACAGCATGTCTGATGAGGCCACTGCAGCCGCTGGGAGAGGAGAGCTCCTCTGAAGAATCTTAATTAGCTTCCACAATTGCGAAGTTTTGTGGGCAAGCAGCTGGTAGGACTGGATCAGGCCTTTACAAAAGTAGCCCTATGTGAATGTGGGACTTAAATGAACATCCCCACACCCCCCCTCCAGCTCCCCCAGCATTCTTGTAAACAGAGCACTTGTAAAACAAGCTCACACTGTGTAACAAACCAACATGAAAGACATTCAGAGGCAACTTGGCCTCTCAGTCCTTTTTATTGCCTTGAGAATTAAATGGCAGCTCTAATATTAGTTTCCTACAACTTCCCCAAATGGATTCAGTTTGGTAAGGTACTCAGCTGCTACTTTGAAAAAATAAAAGATATATGTGTTGAATACATCTAACTCAGAACTGCAAAGTGGAACAAGCAGGAATAGTGTCAGTTTTATTTCTCTTGGTACCTCATCTTGCAGCTTATTGCACTAAAATAAAGTTGGCTGGGGAAGGGGAGAGAGATCCTTAGTGTGGGAATAAGTAAATGCAAAACGCTGAAGGCAACCAGACAAAGCAGGTGTGACAGACAAGCCAGATAGCAAAGAAACAGGCACTCAGAACTGCAGGAATCCTGGCCAGAGACCTGGGAGAGAGCCAGGCTGCCAAGAGTGTGGGTTAGGGTTGTTTTTTCTTTTCTCTTTTTCTTCTTTTGCACTTCTTACAATACGGATGAAGGCCTGGCTATATTTTTTAAGGATAATTTGCTCTGTAAACAGACGGAGTTAAGTAACATTACAAAATGGCAGTACCCAGCTTTCTCTGGCTTTTCCAGAGTGGCTTCTATATGTGAGCTCCTTAGGGGTGTGCTTGTGTCCAGCTTCACTGGATACAAGCACCTGAGTGCTGAAGTCAAGAACTATGTTCCTTCAACCAGCATCTTCACAATACAAAAATAAACTTGTTCTCAGTTTGGGACTGTTACTCTGGTGACACTGCCCTATCTGAGATCCAACCCTTGTGGCACCAGATCATGAGAAGCACTGTTGCAGCCTCAGCACACCAGAAGAAAGACATGTATGAAGCTCAAAAGTGAGAGAATGGGCAAAAAAATAAAGCTCCAAACTAAACTATCTTCACAACTAGTTTAGATTTGCATACATAGTACAAATCTGTTCAGAATAGTTTGTTAACTCATAGTGTGAAAGAAACTGCTGTCCTCTAAAGAAATAAATACCATAATTAAAAGCTGTCATTTCTTATGTCATGCATTGGAAGACACTCGTTAAACATCGGTCAGCTTGTCTGGTTCATCAAGTGCTGTGGCCAAACAGCTCTAATCAAACTACTGTCGATGTGTTTGCTGGCCACAGATGTACCAATGCTCACTGCCTTTACAAAGAGGGTGTTTCTGAGCTGGTGGTGGCTTATTCACTTCCTGCATGTGAGTGTCCTGACTGGTTACTTGTTCCAGTAAAGGAGTACCTAACCTAGAAACAGAACTGAAAATCACCTTTCTCCAAGAAAATCTTTCCTATCAGCCTGGGCTGGGCAGTGCTGTGTCTGCAAGCACTTGACCTGTCCCTGCCTGCTGCAGGGACACTCTATCCCTCAGCACTGAGTGGGCACATCTTCTTGTGGGTGCTGGCCTTGACAAGCACACCTGTGACCTGCTCAGCTTCACAGCTTTCTTCTGTGAAGAAAAACTGAGACAAGGTAGTGCCTCTCCTCTGCACTCCTTTAAAGTGTTATGTAGGATAAAGGATGCCACCATATTTCCCGTTATGAAAAAGCTGTTTCAGAGCTGAAGTGCTGTTCTTGCTGATGTACTAGTCCTGCTCTAGCTTTTCTCTTTGAAGTTTTAATGATGACTTTTTTTCCTATTAATCTCTCCTTTTACTTTATTCATCCACCTACTATTCCTGCTGCACTGGAAGTCAGTCCAGCTTGGACCTTTTGCTTCCTTATTTGTACAACAGCCTGGAGCCTGGGGGCTGGAATGTGCTGTGCCTTGCCCAGAGCACTGCTTTGCCTGCGGAGGCTGAGGCACAGGCCACTCAACCATAGACACTTCATTACAGAGCAGTCATCATCATAAAAGCATGGACTAGAGAATTAAAAAATGTCCCTTTACAGGTAATAGGTAAAGCAGGCTGTGTGCTGCTCCCTATTTCACAGGCTGCATCGTCTTCTGTGTTGTAGAAATGTACGTAAGCTAAGCAATTAGGTGTTATATTTACCACGAGACTGAAGGAAAGCAATATAATTCCATGCAACCTTTAAATTCCCATCCACATCACTTGTGTAGGCTGAGCTGTGAGCCAGCTGCCAAAAGGACTGCACAGTCTTCAGGTTTGCATTAAAACACTGCAGTTATAGGCCACAATCATGCTTGTCCCCTTCTTTTGCCGGAGTTTCCCAGCCTACCCCATTCAAATGCACGAAAATAAATTATTTTCTGTCCCCCTTTCCTATTTGTGGAGTACAGCAGCTCCATGCAGCAAGCCAAGTGCTCAGAGTGTCCTTGGGTACAGCTTCTTACCCTGTATATACACAATTCAGTTAAGAGGGGGAGAGGACAGTTTATTATAAACATTGAACAGTGGGCGGCATCATTAGCTCTTTAAAATCATAACTAACTCCCCAGGTGGTTGTCCTGGGCTTCTTTGCATCCCTGAGATAAAAAGAAAGCCTGAGCACATGAGAGCAGGATGCAGCACAATGAAACATTGAGTGCTGCTGTTGCTGGCAAGGCAAACTCCTCTCTGCCAGCATCAGTCTCAGGTGGCAGAAGCACTGCCTATGCTGTATGAGCCAGAAGTGGGGAGACCAGTGCCTTTCCTTCCTTCCTGCTGCCTTTCTAATTTGCTAGGTCATGAGCTAAGGCTCGTGGCGTGTTACAGGCCAGACATGGTGATTATAATGGTCCTCTCTGGTTTTAAAGAATCTATGAATGGAATTGGCACGTAGCCTTCCATTTAGCCATCAACTTCCTTGTTCCTACTTGGCCATTCATGTCCTATATCAAATGAAAGTGCTTCTCCTGGCCAAATCTTCCTTCCCATTTATCTCCTAAAGTAATGCTGCTCAATTGAGCAAAAATGACTCATCACCCACAGCAGTACTCGCAGCTACGATGTGCTGGAGCATTCCTGGGGACTGGGATGGTCATGGTGGAACCGGGTCCTGTCACTGTCCCCACGAGTTCAGTAAAGTCCAGCTGAAGTTATTCTTTCTTTACCATAGTCTGTGATGCGAGAGTTGTGTGAGACAAAGAAATCCTGGAGCCATGAACTGCTGCCAGGTGCCACCATGCAGAGATCCAGGCATGAATGGACCCTGTCAGCCCCCAGCAAGACAGGCCTGCCCTGGGACATGTCACCCAGCACCACAGCCTCTCTCCCAGCCCAGCAAGGGAAGCCCCTCCAGGGAAAACATAGGTAAAGCAAGCACCCAGCACACCTGCTCAGCCCTACCTGGACACAGCAGCACAATCATCCCCAGCACTTCAGGGGCACTGGAGGCAAATGCAGACACAGAACAAGGCTGGAGTCACAGAGCTGTGTTTCTCCCAGGCCCAGAAGCAGTTTGGGCTTGTCTTAAAGACGTCCACTGATGGAGAGAGTAGAGCCTCCAGGCAGTCTTATCTAGCACATAACACTCATCTCACTCAGAAGTTTTTCCTTTTGCACATCTAAGTAGCTCTTGATCTGTCCTTATCCGCTACTTTTCCCATTCTGCAATGTATTTGGTGACCTATTTCCCCCTGTGTCTCTAAGCAGTCCATGAAGCGATAAAAGGTTACCATATCTCACTTCTTCATTCTCTAGAGTAAGTAAAGAAAGGGAGAAGGGTGTGCAAATCAGTCTGCTTGATATCTGTAGGGACACGTCCCTGTGAGGAGCAAAAGCTCAGATAAACAGCTGATATATCAAAGTGCTCCAAAATTTACACATCTACTGAGAAGTGTTGGCAAGGAAAGTCAGCATTAACTAACGGGGAGGACAGTGAAAGCCATCATGGGCAGCGGCACTGGGTCTGTGCAGATGAGGTGTTTACTTTTATCTCTTTCCAGACCAAGATGTTTGTATGATGTCAACACCCAGGTAACTGCAACTCTTGCTGTCCACATGAACAAAAGCTCTGCTGAAGCACCAGGGACCAGAGCACTGGTAGAAAGTGTTGCTCCAAGGGCTGGGCTATGGGTGAGGGTGATGGAGCCTGAAGCAGCACTCACAAACTACCTCCCTTGCTGTCACCAAGGCACTGCAAATGGTCTGCACTGACCCCTGAAACACAGAGTCTGGAGAGAGAAGAGAAAGAATCACTTTCAGGAGCTGTCACCTAAAGCAGCAGACCTGGTACTACTTGCTGCTGTCTCCTTAGAGCACATGGCAAAGCCTCACAAACATCCTGGACAGGGCCAGTGCCACAAAATGGGGCAGACCTTGGGGTTCCCCTCCCCTGCTTCTGCCAGGACCCATCCCTCTGTGTCTCCCACAGTAGTGACCATGATAGCTGCTACATTGTCCTGCCCTAACCTGTAGCTGCCATGAGTCAGGTCATCAGGGCAAGAGCTGCTCCACTAGCTGCACACTGGAGAGATAAGGAAAGGTTGGAATTACATTTCTGCTCAGGGCGTGAAAGCCAACACTTGAAGGATAGTGCTGTTAGCTACCTTATGGCATCTGGAAGAGGTTTGGGAGGCAAACATCAAAAACATTTAGCTTGATTATTATTTCAAAGACAAAGCTTGTTGTGACAACTATTTAACTTTGTGCGGGTCTTAGCATCTTACAAGTATGTACAAAAGATTAAGGCTCTGAATATGAAGAACCAATATTAAAATAAAGACAAAGTACTAGCACATTTGGCTTAGTCTAGCAGATTTGCCTGACAAATTAAAAGAACATACAAAGGTGCTATTTATTACTATTTCACCTGAGCTGGTGATCAGCACTACAACTGTGTTATCAGGAAGAGCATGGCACCCATGAAAAGGCTGTGATTTAAACTCTGAAAAGAAAATATTGTAAAGCCATGCAGTGGTATTTTAGGGTAACTATTTCCCCATAGTGCATTGCTGTGCAGAATATGTGCCCCAATACCCTTCCTGACAGATAGCTCAAGGTCTGAAAAGCAGAGCTTCCATTTCCCTTTTTATTTGCAGAAAGCAGTCCCCCAAACAAGTCACAAAGCCCTGGGTGAAGTTGGAAGAGCTGGAAATTATAACCCAGGGCAGAGCAGATGGCACAGTCATAGTGACTGAGTTACTGCTCCTTTGATCCCACCATCTGGGCCCCTTCCCACCTGCCCTGAAAACAAACACTGGGCAAAGTACTTGCCCTCCCCCAAAGCTCTGTTCCCCACCAAGCTGCCCAGCAGCATCTCACACTCTTCCACAGTCACTTTTTATGGTTAAAAGAGAGGGAAGACACAATTAGGAGGATTCTAATCCTCTTTTTGCAACCTTAACCCTGCTCCTGTTCAATCTGGCAGAACAGCACTGTCACCTTCTCCCAGGATAATGAACTCGGGTCTGTCAGATTCTTTCCTAGGGAGGTGAAATATCTAACAAATTCTGGCCCCTGTTACCCATTAAGCACAAGTAGCTCCAGAATTGCCTTGACCTGATCACATCGGTCATCCTTGGTCCTGGTCATCGTCCTCATTACATCTCCTCTGCAGAGCGCACTCAAGAATGCTATGAGGCTACAAAAATCCCCCCTTTTTATCCTACTCCTTGAGTCGTACACTGGATGCAGCTCCACATAGTCAGGAGGGCCCCAACTTTTGGCCAAGCCAGCCACAATAGCTAGGGGCAAGGTTCTGGGTTGGCTGTGACTCACTCCACCACAGCCCTCACCTGCACAAGCAGGAGGTACGGCCCAGGCCGAGGTAGGCTGTATCCTCTGACTGAAGAGTGCCCTGGAGAGGACAGGCAAGGCTCACCAGCACAGGGGCAAGTGGGTTTTCCAGGGAAAATTTGGCCAAGTTCTCTCCTTGCCTAAGACCTCATTTTTGTTTGTTTGATTGTCTTGCAGTGGTTGGCTACCAGCAGAATTAAGGTCGCAGCTCGGTCAGTTAAAAATACCCACCCGCTTATCTGTTGGGCCATGTTTATCCTTTATTTTCCTGGCTGCAACTAGTTCTGGAAGGCACAGGACCACTCACTTCAACGAAGGCAGCCAGTCTGGACATATGGTCTTTTTATTCTCACCCATTTTCTCCCAAAAAGTGTCGTGTGAGGGCTCTGATCTCCCTTTTAAAGGGATCTCACAGTCTTCCCTTTGAGAGTGCTGCGAGGTCTCTGCCACGCAGCAATCGCTTCACAGCATAATTATTCTCCTTTAAAGCCTCAGAGACCGTGAGGCTCCTGACATTTTTCATTGCCTGGAGAGGGGTAATTTTTCATTGCTTTCCTGAGGACTCCTGTGCTTCACAACAGTAATGGAGCATCCAGCTACACTCAGCTACAGTCTACAGTTTATTTTTATCTCTTGATGGACATAAGCTGAAGGACTTGCAGCTAAGACTGGGAAAATGGGGAGGTATAAGCAAAGCTATTAAGTAAACAGAGGAAGCCCATAGCAAATCACAGACTCTGTCATGGTGGATGTAACATGATTTTGAAATTGTATAATAACAAGATATGCTTTACCAAATACTAAGCAAAAAGTAACAGGAGAGACAGGATCTCGACTTACATTAAAAAAAATAAACTCTGAAATACAATCGGCACTATCATACATGCTTCTAACTTTATCTGTCTCCAGCTACAGATCTAGAGGCCAGATCCCTGCTGCAGCTGGTATGGGATTGTGTCAGCTGAGCTGCTGGTGAGGAAAAGGCATCACTTCATTTCTGGGATACACACTGAGGAAAACAAAGCCTAGAAACTGTACTTTGGCAGGATCTGCACATCTCCAGCAGTTATTGCATTTTTTCACATAGTCTCTTTAAAAGAAAGTAATTATAACGGAAACTGGTCTTGCAAGGAGCTGGTAAAAAAAAAATCATAGCAAAAAAAGGGTTGAAATTATAGCACTGATTTGAAATACCATTGCATGCAATAAGTGTTTTCAAATACTTTTGAAATTTAACATCTAATTTAACTTACCGAAACAGATAAACAACAATCCAGAGACCCCAAAAATAAAAATATCTGAGTTTTGCCAAACCTTTCCAGTGATTTGCCAAAGAATAAGTATTTTAATTTCAAGCTCCAAAAAGGGAATTAGCTCTGAGAATAAAGATGTAAAGCAAAAAATAAACTCTCTTTTCATTTATTTTTCTGGTAGCATTCCCAGTGGTGCTGATGAAAGTGTATGGGTGGTGGTGGGAGGTAGAAACAGGGCTGGGGACAATGCTCTGGGCAGGGCAAATCCCTGCTCCCAAGTCAACTGAACACCTTCCTGTCCTGCAATTACTTCTCTCTTATATTAGACAGTCAGCACTTAGGTGACAGAGTAAAAGTCAGTCGATTTTCTTTAGTACAGTCTAGGGCAAAAATTAGGTTGATGCTGCTTTGCTCCAGACAGGTTCTTTGGTTTTGTGGGGTTTTTTTATCTTTTTTTTTTTTTTTTCCCTTTCTGTCCTTTCATTTTAAACCCAGCCCTAAAATTCAAATTAGGCTCCAGCTCAAAGCCTTTACCACCAGGGCATGAATGCTAAATAGCCTGTTCCCAGTCCAATCTGTTCACTGCCTGGCTAATGATTATTCTCCATAGAAACCCCACCAGAGTCAGTTATTATTCTCTCCTCATGCACTTGTATCTCTCTTGTATTTATATAAGATTAAGTAGCCCTGTTAAGTTTTTACCTCTCTGATTGGAGCTTATTTTAACCTCAATTAAGCCATCAGCTTGGCTTTCTGAAGGCAGAGCAATAGCATAGCCATTATCATTCTCCCCACCTTTTGTATGAAAATGATGTTGAGGATTGGTTGCTTTGGGGATTGCTCTGTGGCAGGTAACCAACGCTGAGAGTCGCGGAGGATAAATGGTGCCAGACTCCCAGAGGTGCCATGGCACTGTGTAATTATTGTTCCAGACAGCTGAAAGCAGCAGGGTTTCTGGTTCCCCTGCTTAGTTTCAGTCTGCCATGATTGCTGGCACAGAAAGATGCTGATTGTAAGTAAACATTAATTATGCCCTGGTACCCCACTGCTAGCATCGCTGGGCTTGCAAGAAACAGAAGCACAGTGCTGTGCTTGGCTCCTGCTACTGAAAAAAACCATCTATACAGATTTCAATGTCCATGTTTTCATTTTGCTTGGTCAGGGGACATTGCTCCTAAATTTCATCCTCATGAATAGCAAGAGTTATGGTGCTCTTTGTATCACTGCTTATTCACTGCACTTCAATGCTGTTGCTAATGTAATGACTAAAGTACTTACTCTCTGAAGAAGGCAAGCTCAGGTGACGCAGCAAGCAATTCTGTTATCTGCTCTGGAGCAGAGGAATCATTTTAGTGTCTTTAAAAGAAAAAAAAACCAATCAACCAACAAGGCAAGTATAACTTATCAATCATCCTATATGTCAAGGTAATTTTTTTCAGATGATGTGTTTTTGTAAAATGTCAGCCTATTTCTTCATCATTTTTTTACGTGGCTTTGGGATTTCTTTTTTTTCTTTGCTAAAGGAGGCTTAAAAATGCAGAGCCCACACTGTCACAGATGGCAAACACTGCTCCTCAGGTTGCGTGGACAGTTACAAAGCGATTTCCGAGGCACTCGAAATGCAGCCTCCGACGCTGATGGAATTTCGCTGTGCTGTGATTGCACCGCACTGCAGTGAAATAGGTTCAATTTGATTATCTGGCTATTCCATTTCGCCTATATTTACAACCTGCCTGACTTCTGGGGGAAGGGGAGGACAGGCAGCCAGTCATGCTGGAGACATTTCAAAAGGTCAAAGCAATACAGCATTTACCACTATAATTCACAGGCTCTACAATTCAGAGACAGTGCTCTCATGACAAAAATTGGCAGAAGAACATAGTTAATATAAAATATTTATCCATTCCCAGAGCAAACACAGAAAGTAGAGAATGTTTAAAAAATTTTCCCCTTTCTCCTTTTGGTATGTGATTATGTGCAAGTGCATAAAAGCAGTGTGCAGACAACATCTTCTTTTTTAAAAGTTGCCCTTGGCTAGTGCTGAAAGGTTTGTGTTGGACTGGCTACCTCGTCTGCAGCCTCAGCGCTGATATTAACACATTTACAGCCCCATGGGAATGCTTTTTGAGTGTGTTACTGCTGCCGACACCACTCCCAGATGGGTGTTGCCCACAGCAACTCAACGACTCTGCTCCTCTGCCTGTGGTCAGCAGTGAGGCCACGACATCCTTCAATGTTGCACCAGCACCTCGGGGGGCTTGGGGGCAGAAATGCTTGGCAAATCAATTAAGCTTCACATGCCAACCTCCTGTCCTGAGGTACAGATTCATTAAGGTCATAAACAACCACCACTCATTCCAACAGGTCAGATAATAAAATGGTGTGTTGACTGCAAAACATTATTTTAAAAATCTTGCATATTTAATACCCAAAAGTCATAAAGTAAGAAAAGCAGCTTCAGGGTCATGCAAGTTTATGTAGCTACCCAGTTCTGAGATTTCCATCCCTCCCAAGCCTGGATCCCAGTTCTGGGTGGGCACACAATCTAGTGCACCTCTTACCTGTTTGTATTTAAACACTGTTTTGTCTTAAATCTCCCCCTAAATAAAACTTTTTAGAACTAGTGGACCCAGACATGCTGTGAGTTACAGTAGTTTAATTTTGAAAACTGGACTGGTTTTTGTTTGATTTAAAATGAACACTTTGTATTACATCTCCTGAGAACTCATGTCAATTGTTTTACAGGTTATTGGATTAATATAGGAGAGAGTGGAGTCTGAAAGGCAGCTCTAAGACCTCCTTCTTAGCATCTTTTATCTTTGCTGGAAAGATATTTGAAAGGCAGCCTAACAGAGCAGAGCTGCTTTAAGAAGGTACTGCCTCAGCTTCCTGAATCATCACAGGTCAGCACTACAAAGTGGTTCTCATAAGGAAGCATTTCAGTTAGATGCTGCATCACATTCCAAAAGGATCACTTGAGGCTCATGCTGCCTCTCCCTGCAGTCGCCATGTGCTCCTGGTCCTCTTCTTAGTCCCTAACAGAGGTCTCTGGTGATATCCAGCCCCTGCACAGAGCCAAGAAGATGAGTTTTCTGTCTGGGACAGGGAGAAGCACTGGCTTGACTAGTGCCACTCAGACTCTTTCAGGCAGAAAATACTTTGTTCATGTAGCTCTGTCTGCTCCAGTCAGCACCACACCATCAGCTTCTGCCCAGTCTTCACAAGGATATTTGATGACACACCAAAACTATAGCAGCTTGCAGGGAAGGGAAGAAGAGGAAATGAGACCAGTGTGTCATTGAATATGACAAGCCAAAAGAGCAAGGAACACAAAATGGAGTGTGCCAGAGGTACAGACTGTGCTTATGAAGCAAGTTCAATTCTCACTTACAGACCATCTTCCCTGCATCCCAGCTCACCCTCACAGAGGAAGTACCCAACATGGGCCAAGGAGCAACTCTCTGGTTAGAAAGTCACTGAAAGCAGCTTCTGCTCACACACAGGGCTTAAAACAAGCTTTGCACCAGAGGAGGTAAGTACTGCTTTAAGGTCACAGCCCCTGTGAGTGTCCAGGACCTGGGAGCAGGACATGGTTAGGCAAGGTCCTTGGGGATGTTTCATCCAAGCTCAATCACTGGCACACATTTGGGGTTTTCTCATACATGGAAAAGCTTATAATTTGTCTTTATCTTTAGTTCTTTTAAACAATTCTCTCTCTTTGCCATTTCCTTTCACTTCTTTTTCCTCACCTTGCATTTTATGTTTCCCATAGTTCATAAGAATTACTCATCTCCCCATAGCCCTTTCCCAAAGCATCTCAGTATTTATAACTATAAGCAGTTCAGGCAGTCCAAAACTCTTTAATACAAGATTCCAGTGGATTATGAAAGCATAAAAAGCAGAAAAGTTTGACAAGATTTGCTATGTGGGATTTCTGCTTTGGTTCATAATCCTGGAGAGATGTTGTCACAAAACCTGCTCAGAGAAATCTCAGAAGGAGCTCAGCGGAAGACCCTGAGGTGACAGACCTTTGTTAGGGAGAATTAGCACATCTATTGTTCAAGGCAGAAATTTAGAAACTTGCTGAGAGATTACTCTCACGTCTTTGATGGGATTTTGTCATTCCACGCAGTCTCTGTAAACTTCCAGACTGCACATGGGCAATAAATGCCAGCTGGAGTTTACCAGCTGAAATGTCTTTGCACTGGACATGCTGCTGTTGAGGGGTCACGAGATGCTAACTGAGCTTTCCACACCTCCCCTTGTGGGGTGCAAGCACTGGGGGGCAAAGGACCAAATTACAGTTATTTTAGCAGCCTTAATCTTGAAGTTCCCTTTATGTCAGTCAGTGCTTGGCTCAACAACCCTATTGAAGCTGTGCAGACAGACAAGATGAAGACTCTCAGTGTAATGGAGCCACTGGAAAAAATAATATTCACTGTATTTAAAGTATGCAAAAATAAAGCTTGTGAAGAAACATGTTCATGTCACCAAAAATGTCAAAGGTATGTCTTTATTGTTTGTCAAAATAATTGTTTAATTATTTATAACTCTGCATTGCATTGCATTGCCAAGATTTACACACTAGTTCAAATAACAGAGTTGCTTGAAGAGCCAGATGATGTCTTTATAGAAAAAGCTTATGTAATTGACATAAACTCTTGGCTGGTCTCTATCATGGATTGTTTATAATATTAAATTACCGGGACATAGGGTAAAAAGGAGATAAGTCCACCAGACTGAAGCTCAGAGTGGGGA
Organism: Manacus candei; assembly: GCF_025592945.1. Taxonomy (NCBI): domain Eukaryota; kingdom Metazoa; phylum Chordata; class Aves; order Passeriformes; family Pipridae; genus Manacus; species Manacus candei. The sequence goes on along the minus strand of NW_026138104.1, from coordinate 10,272,652 downwards.
ATGAGGGAGACAGTGCCTGCAGAAGCAAGTTTCTCTCCTTGAGCAGTTTGGAAACCAGGCTCAGCAAAAACCTTTGTAAAAGTGAAGCAAGGGATAAAAATAACAAGGGCAGGAAAAAAAATGAAAACAAAACAAAAATATCCACGGCAAGAAATGAATGCATCTCCAAAGCAGGATGAGAGACCAACTCCTGGAATTTTTCTGCAGGTAAGACAATTCTGTAAAAAATGCCCAAACCCTCCACCCTGCAATTCATTCACTGGTGATGGGAAGATGAAGGATTGAATGTACTGTGAATGTACTGTTGCTCTTATAGCTTACAGAGACCATGGCTGCTGCAGAAATTGGCCTTCAAAAAGGTGTCGGGAAGTACACAACTCTGCCAAAGCCACCACCTTGAAATGTCAGGCATGTGCACACTGAGTGGAGCCAGGGGAAGGTGACTGGTGGAGCCACAGCCTCCAGGTGTGAGGCGGCCAGAGGGAACCACCCAGGCCAGGTAAAGGAATGCCTGTGAGCCACACGAAGAAATGTCATACAACTAACAAAAAGCTGCTTTTAGAAAGTCTATAAAGGAAAAAATACCCTATTGTGCTTCTTGTTATTAAGGCTCCTTTCCTATTTTTTTCTATTTAATTCTAGCAGTGAGCAGAGAAAAAAGCTTTGAGAAGAAGCAGGGCAAACCTCTAACCCAGCACGGATTCCTCCAGGCCATTAACAGCTCTCCAGACAAGTGCAGCTACACAGCCTTATACACAGCCTTGACATTCCTGATCTTTTACAACAAACTGGGCATTGAAACAAGATTTTCCATGTTTGCTTCTTCATGTTACAAAAATTAGAAAGGAACGAAAAATTACAGGCTGCACCAAAACACACAGACCCAGAGGGACATTCCTGAGTGTCCGCCCTGTGTCTGACCCTGGGCTGGCACATGGAACTCGGGCCGCTTTGGAAATGCCAGACACGTCAGTGGCCATCGTGTAGTTTTCCTGCCAGTGCTAAAACTCCAGCAGCAGGCTGCTGAAGACCCATGACAGGAGCCTTGTGATACAAATGGGCAGTCAGTGCCACCATCCCAGTCATCCATGGCTGTAGGGTCTCTGGAACTTTGCCATGCTGGAAACAGAGTCAGAATTACAGAATCACTGTAGAGCTGAGGTTGGAAGGGACCTCTGGAGGTCATCTGATCCAAGGCCCTGCTCAGCCAGGGACACCTAGAGGATCATGTCCAGATGGCATTTGAACATCTCCAAGGATGGAGACTGCACTACACCCCTGATCATCCTGTGCCTGTGCTTTGTCACCTTCACAGTGAAAAAATGCTTCCTGATGTTTAGAGGAAACCTCTGGTGTTTCAGTCTGCGCCCATTCCCTTTGGTCCTCTTGCTGGGCACCACTGAAAAGAACCTGGCTACGTCCTCTTTGCACGCTCTCTTCAGATATTTATATACATTGATAAGATTCCCCTCTGAGCCCTGTCTTCTGCAGGCTGAACAGTCCAAGCTCTCTCAGCCTTTCCTCATAGGAGAGATGTTCCAGTCCCTTAATCATCTTTGTAGCCTTTCATGGGACCCTCTCCAGCATATCTGTATGTGTTGGGTACTGGAGAGCTCAGAAAAAAATGGACACAGCACTCCAGGTGTGGCCATGTTGGTGTTGTTCCTTCTCAGGTGCAGGATTTTGCACTTCTCCTTGTTGAACTTCATGGCACCCCAGGCTGGTCTGAACTGAACCTGTAGCCTTTCATAATCTGACCTGAAGGCCCAAATCTGGCATACTCTATCTCCACCTGCTTTCTACTCCTCAGAAACGTGATCTAGGAAACACATCAGAAAACACATCAGCATTTCAAAGTCCCCTTTCCCACCAAATAAGCACTTTCTGGCAGTATCAGTACTGCTGGTACCTCACTTCCCTTTTCTCTGGCTTCACCATTAGAACAACCACACAGCATGGACAAGACCAGCATTCAGCTGCTTGTCTGGCTTGGAAGGTACCAGAGCCTTCCATGCCATGGATGCTCTTCACTTGTTGATCATGTGATGGACACAGCCACAGGGACAGAAGTCATCTGCTATCACAGGCCACACATCCCAGCATCTCTGCCTGCTCCTCATCCCTCCTCAAGAGCATCCCATGCTGCTCTTCCTCTGGGATTGGGGCACTTTGACAGGAAAGCACAGCCACATCTCTGGCCTGGGACAGTCCAGAGTTCAGGGGAGCAGTAGTAGCTACCCAAGATGGGGGGAATTATCATTCAAACTGCACTTCTACAACTGGTGCTACTTCTACAGGCAGCACGGGGCTGTGGCCATCCTGTCTTCCTTTGGCCAGGTCTGGAAAAAAAGCCTTTTGTCTCAGCCCATCCTTGGTGACTACTTGAGGAACAAGTTTGCACGATGAACCCTCAAAATGGCAGGACCCATAGCCCTAAGCAAAACACCTCCTGGGTACCCAGTCATGCAACCTCCCTTGAATGATCCTTTTCTATGAGGGCCACGTGCCCATCACAGGGAAAGCACAGCTAAACAAGGGCTTCACATTCCAATTGGCTAAAGACTGGGTGCTGCAAGAAGTGGCATTGCAGTACCTGAAAGGTTTTGAGTACTTAGGCTTTAGATTCCTGTGAAGAAGCAGGAGCAGAGGGGAATGAAACCCAGCCTGCCGGGGCTTCTTTGGTGGCTGGCAGGCAATGAGTCTCCAGCCTCCTCTTTTCCCATCACAAGTTTATTGACTTCTGTAATTGTGGCTGTACCCACTGACAAAGCAAAATGAACGTTCAAGCCCAAATTGTTAACAGATGTTGGGAACTTCTCAGAAAACACACGAAGCCCTAAATTGGTCCTTCACTGAGATTAATATTACAATGTCATCCCAGCATGGTGCAGCTCACAGTAATCTGCCAAGCCAAAGAAAGTCAATAACAAAGTTAAGACTGCACTATAAGTCCAAATAAGGGAAGAGGAAAATAGAGGTTTATCTTAAGCTATCCTTGGCTCACCTTACTCTGCCTAGACATGGCAGGTTGTCAGAGAACTCTTAAGTGCCTTGGGAGCAGGTATGCAGAAGATCAAGTTTTTCAGCTCCCAGCTGAGTAAGACATCGCTGGTACTTGCAGGCTGAAACTCACTGTGAACCTCAGCAAAGCATGGTTGGATTTTAAGCCTGTGTTTTTCAGTCTCCTGATGTATTGATCCATGGGGTGAATTTACAAACAAACTCAACACTACAAGTCTTATGCACAAAGGTTTGGGACTTTTGTTACTCTCATGCTGCCTTTTGGAAGGCATTTTGGAAGGGTCTGAAGAATGGCTCACTAGAGAGACCTCCAGGGACCATCCTACCACCTGTTAGCTGATTTATAAAAGGAAGACAGTTAAGTATCAGCATAAGGGCAATACAAAAGCCATGAAGTTTTGCATTGACACTGCAAACTGCCTACTACACTTACACAAAACTCCCCCCCAAGAGGGAATATCACATCAGGTGCAAGGGCAAAGATGGGTAGTAGGGTTATGGATTCAACAACTTTGAAAGGAAATGAACACATCCAAAGAAAAGGACCTGAGCTGTTCACAGAACAGTTCAGTCTTCTACATGCTGGTGCTTTTTGAAGCTACCTTGGTGCAAGAGTTCTCTTTAAGCACAGGTTTTTAAAGAAAGGCTTTGAGATGTTTTGCCTTAGAAATTAGTACCTAATGCAGCAATAGAAGGAGATAACGATGGGCAAGAGCAGGTTACAAAGAAGGAAGAAGACAAAAGCCAAAGGGAGCTGGGAAGGTCAATATGCACGAGTGGAGCACAAAGCAGACTATAGCAATTACAGTATCATTTTGCTCTTATGTACTTTAATGTACTTTGAAAACAAGGTGTTTTTCTGTTCTCTGCAGCATAACCCACAAAGTCACAGGCTTGCTGTGCCAGAAACCTTCAAGTTAACATGCTGTATATTCATATCACTAAAGAAATAAGAGGCCACTTTATTCATGGTATTTAAGCCCATATATTTCAAGATGTAAACGTTTGAGTGACAAAGCTTAGTAAGGTTATTCCTTAATTGCCTACTATGAAATTCTTCAAAAGCTTCTGACTGACTTGCTACAGACACAGACTGGCACAGCCAGAACACTCACTGCAGCAATGTCTTCATATTTGCACACAGCCTTATGCTCCCCCTATCCCTATCTGAGATCAAAGATGCTGCCGTGTCCTGGTTCACAGTAGGGCAGGAGCTGAAACTGGAAGTGACATGTTTAGAGTGGTCATGTAGTGCTAGCACAGGCGTCGTGAGTTTCCACTCGCCTTGATGTTAAACAGGTGCTAAACAGTAGGCAATTTTATAAGTTTCTTTTAACTGGAAACTGTCTTGAAAGCCATGAAAACTTCCCAGAGAATGTTTTGCGAAATGTCAGAGGGAAACATCTGTTATTCAAAAACCTAATAGGAGGAAAGCACTCCAGCTAGAAATTTCTCTTTTGCACGATTTTCCCATGCTGGGAAGTGCTCCCCTGGGACTCTCACTCTCGCCTGCCTGCAGCACTGCTTGTTGAAGGCTGGCCTGCAAGAGCAGTAGGATCTAGAGCTGCCAGAGGTTCAGTCAGGACCTGAGCTACCAGAGAGCAGGTGGGATGAAGCAGCTCAGCATCACACAACACTTCCCAGGCACACAAGGCCACACAACAGCTTAGCACCCTTTTGCCTTTAATTTGTTGCACTTCCAGCAAAACTTGACTTTTAAGCACCACTGGAGTTCATTAAATTGTGTTGTTTGGCAGAAAAAAAAGATCTCAGGGCCTGTCCCTTAACTGAAGTTTACTGAGGACATCAAGGAAGACTCCAAATACAGGACAGGGACTAACAGGTAAGAATGAATAAGGAGCATTTGCAGTATAGACAGATCCGTCACACTCCTTCTCTCAGCATCTACTATTGGTCACCCGCCATAGGCCACCAGGCAACTCAGACACAGATTATCCTAAGGGATAGATTTGAGATGGCTCCTGAAAAGGTGTTGTTTCTGTCACAGTTTTAGCCCTGGATGCTTTTCTGAGGCTCAAGGAGGGAAAATGATACTTTTAGAGCATCATGCAGCTCGTGTTTCAGCCTCTCCTACACGCTCTCCTTTTCTGCTCCAACTTCAGGCACAAGGATGCTGTGGGTCACCAGTCTGTCACAACCTCAGAAACTCTTGACAAGAGCAGTTTGAGAGGACATGCAGTGGATCCCAGGAGAGAGCAAAGAGGTTACTTTTCTATCTAGACCTGAGGCTTGAGCTATGACCTGAGTCTGCTGTACACTTCAATATTATTATATACAAACTCAGGAGATCTAAAGTAGATCAGCAAGACAAGACATATTCAGGTTATTGTTTCTACAGTCATTTCTTTATTTTTCAACTTAGTCTGAGAGCAGCAGGGTTTGGTATCCTGCCACACTGTGGGAGAGAGGTTAGCAAAAGGACCTGCAAAGTTTTTCCTCTCTGTCCTATGAATAGGTGACAACCAAAGCAGAAAGCAAATCAAGTCTTGGGGGACTTCTGTCAGCTCCGTTTGGCTTAGAGCAAACTCTCAGAGCCAAAGACACCGGTTGTTTACTACTGTGCTGTCAGCTTTAAACTGCTTGGTGTGACTGTTTTGGGTAGAATAAATAGCTTTTGTTTCACTCCTCTGCTGTCTTTGGCTCCTGCATGTACTGGTTTATTGGATTAAAACATGCAGATTAAGGGGATAAGATAATCAACAAACAGGTACTGAACTCCACAGGCTGGAGCAGATGGTGATGCAGTGCATAGTACCAGCTTAGCATCCACACCTGGGAGCATCACTCCTCCCAGTGCCTGCCACTGTTGGGATCACCTCAGCTATCGCTGGGGCATCACACTCATGAGCAAGCACCACTACACACACCTCAATGAGAAGTCACATCTGTGTCCTATTGTCCTGGACTCACCTTCTTGTAGGTTTGTGTGGGTCCATTTGGTCTGTGTCTGCACATGTTTAGACATCTCTAGACATAATTTTAGATCCTGACCAAGTGCTTTCAGTGTCTTTTCTGGAAAAAGCCTCAGGCAAACTCAGTCCAGGGCCCATGACACAAAACTCTATAAATAAGACATGAAGGTATTTGTTGGTCACACATTTTCATTTCATCTGATTTAGCTAACAACAGACAACTGGCACAGGAGAGAGCTAATGTGTAAAGTAAAACCTTACTAGACATCCCTGCACTGATTTTCATGGGCACAAAGACCACGTGCTGGTGTGCAGGCTGCTGAGAGGATTGAGGCACCGGCTGACACAAATTTTTACAGCCCTCCAACCTTTAAACAGAAAAGAAAACCCAAAAAACCCTCATTTTTTGGGGGAAGGGGGAAAGCAACACATGTATACACATAATGCACTTTCTTGCCCAGGCATGGGCTCAGTCAGATATGCTGCTTTTCCTCTAAGTAATCTCCAGAGACACTATATGGTTGAGTTATCCCAGCTCTTTGCACAGGCTGTTTGCTGCTGTGTTATATCCCCATGGTATTTGCTATAAGCCAGGCTTCAAAAAGGCTTAGCATGAAGTCCCTTATAGGAAAGTTATTTGACATTCATCTGCTGCTCAGACCCAGGGAAGGTTACCTCGGATAGGCTGCAAAATGATGATGAAAATACGTGTAGCTTTACATTACAGAGCTAGCTCAGCTCGGCTGGGGACTCAACTCTGTGCATGCGGGAGAAACCCAGCAAATGCCTCCACAACCCTCCTGCAAAGTGCTCTGCCCTCCCTGGCAGCAGCAAGGCTGCTGTGTTGGCAGACAGTCCAACCCCATGTCTCAGGCTTCACAGCTGGTGCAGTGCCACAGCCTCCTCCTTCCTGCACCATACGTGATCACAGTCATCCTGACTACATTTCCATGCGGCCATCACAGTCACACTCTTCTCCCCCACACCTCACACTCCTATTTCCCACATCCTCTCCTGAACCACTGTGGTTAGAGATATCATTGTACATTCATCCATAATTTGTCCACATGCTGGTTTTAAAAGGAGCACTTCTAATACACAGACATCAGCTCAGAGGGCAGGCAGTGCCCTTGAGCACAGAGGATTAACTTCATGAGTTAGTTAAGAATAGCCACCCCGTCTTCATTATTATTCTAAAAATTCAGAATGTAGCAGGAAATCTGACCTCTGTAATTGCCATTTTCTCCAAGGCAGAAATCACATGAAATAAAAAGGCTCCAGCTTTTCACCCAAGGTCACACTTTTAACCTCTTGCAAATACACAAAGGTGATGCACAATGCCCATATTTTTATTTCAAATGTTGTATTGGGCAGACAGTACAGGCTGAAACAGCTGGATACTGGTTCTAAAAACAAATAACATGTCCTGAAACAGTATTTCAGCACGTGTTCCTATTAGAAACACAAATTAGAAAGACAAATCGTAGGTGCACTGATGGACAACTGCAACATCAAACCTGTGCTTTCCAGAGCCACAGCCACTGCTGCACAAACTAGAAAGCCCCAACCCATTCCTACCTGTGCTGTGCAAGCCACTTTCTCCAGCCACCACCCCTTTTGTCTCCTTTTGATTGTCTTGATTTTGTGGACTGAAAGATATGGACACTTACTGCAGTAGCCTCTTCCCTTACAAAACCCCCAAGTTTTGAGCAAAGTCATGAGCTTTGTGCAAGCTTAACCTTCACTAATTAGGAGCCCTGTTTTTAAGGATATATTTTTTAGGCTATACTGACATCTGCAGGTGCACCATAATGGATTTTGAAAATTAGGCATGTTATCATCGAAAAATCAGCCTCCAGGTTTGCAATGAAAATGTTGATTGCACCATTCTGTCTGAAGGGAGTGGAGGAGCAGGGCCAGTTCCCAGGAGAGGGTGCTATGCAGTGCAGTGGCCATGCTCTGCTGCCAAACCCTCACTGGTGCTACAAGAGCAGGTTTATTCCTTGTTCATGAGATTGTTCTCAGGCCAGTGGATTCTGCAAGGTGCAGATCCTCAGGATTAGCAGAGAGTTGTGTTTGGGTATATTTTTCCTAGTATTCAAACCTGTATCAATCAGTGTTGATCTTAGTTTAAACAATAGGCACAAAAACCTACATTTAGAAAAATGCCAGAGATTGTAGGTGAGAATGAGGGTCAGATTAACTCAAGTCATTGTTACTTGAATATATAAACACCCACTGAAATTCAGCCAGAACATAATGTGCTTTGCAAATGTTCCCAATTTTCTACAGTTCTGGTGTTATAGTGAAGAAGTGAACACCTCTGCTTGCTGCACATATCACTGCAGCAAGATGTCACATGTTCTTCAAAATCAAGAGGGGTTCAAAGTGCCTTGCCTTTAATGAAGCTGTTAACAAAAAATCTGTGAGAGATGCAACTTGAAGTAGTTCAATGACAGAGCAAAGCCCAGGTGCCAAGACAGGTGGCGTAATGCATACCTGGAAGTTGCAGAACTGAAAGAAATTGCCTGGAGCTTAACTACCCATGTGTAGTAGTATACCATAACAATTTTTCAAGGGTGAGTTGTTCTTAGATAATTTCTTCATTAAGTAAATAAACACACAGAATTATCCTCATTTACCTTCCAAAGACTTTTCTGGCTTTTAAAGATATTATATTACAATACGAGACTTTTTGTTTTATCTCATCCCGAAAGTATTTTAAGGTATGAGGACTTGGACAGCTATTGTGTTGCTTCTGGGTATTCTTAAACTATTAAAAAAGAATAAATCAATGAAAGCAAGACACAGTCCTTTTAGTTTAAACAGAGAAACTTCCAGTATCTAAGCTGTGATTTGTTTGTCTCATGTCGAATTAAAATTTAGGCTCTTTGCCCACTGGTTAAAGGACCTCATGAGACACCCAGACCTGCCTAAGCACAGGGAGCCCTGAAGCAGGGGCCTACAGGTAGACAATCCCTGCTTTATCCCTGCAAACCATGCTTATGCAGACTGTGCTCAAGACTTGCACCTCTGAGCTCTCTAGACACCTTGTCACTCATGCCAGTGGCAGCAGGGACTAATCCTGGAAGATGTTACTTTTTAAGATGAGATTGTCATGGTTTAGTTCCAGAAATTAGGTGTCACACAAATGAACCCCATCGGCTAACACACGGAACAGCAGGAGAAAGTATGGGATAAAGGCACCACTCTCTTATGCCAAAAGTCAACCTCTGCTCAATTTGGCTTTCCAGATAGCCCGATTGAAGTTAAAGCAGATACTGGAGAAGCTAAAGAGAAGGAAGTTGGACTGCAAGTGCGCTAATGTTAGAAGATCTCTCCTCCCCCAGCCAAGGCACTGTATCTGTGTGTTGTTTCAGTGTTCATGCAGGTGCAGAGCAGCCTTTGCACCATTTATGGGACCTGATTGATCTGGTCGGTGCATGGAGAAGGAGATAAGCTGCCATTTCTGCTGTGAGCTGGACAGGGAAGGGGCTCAGGCACCTCCTCCTCTGCTGAGGACTAAGTGGCCCAAGCCACAGCATACACAAGGAGGCAAGTCAGCTAACACAGCTGTCCTCTGCACAGTGCCTGGGAGGACCATCCCAGAGCTGGATTGAACAACTTTCAGAAGACTGCAGCAGAGCCCCAGTGTGCATAGTGGTCAGCTGTGGATCAGGGGGGTGTGAGCATGAGAAATGGACCTCTGCCAACACCACGCTCTCAGTACACATCTCTCAGGGCAAGATGAACAAAAGTGGTTTTTAAGACCTTATCTGCCAACTAGAACCCACTGTCCTTAGTTATGTCCCTAAGCTCTCTGTACACTCTAAGATGCAGAGAGTTAAGGACCTCTGCATAACAAATGATGAAAACTCCTTACCTGCAGGGTAAGGAGTAAACCAGCACAGCAACTAGGAAACACTCTGGTCTGTCTTGTGTACCTGCCTATGTATCCAGAAAAGATATAGAAGTCCTGCAGCGAGAGCAGTGGCTAATCTCCATCTGAGGTTCACACCCTTGGAGCTACAGAGCCTATATCCTTCCAGGCACAGCTGTCTGCAGCTTTTATAAATTCTGCAATGGCACATTGCCTGGTGAGGCAGGAGGCAGAGGTATAGCTCTCCCTGGCTGTAGTGGCCTTGCACACGTCCCTGGACAGTCCCAGGTGCTCTTGCAGTAAAGATCTGAGTTGAGGGCAATATGGCTCTTCTAGTCCTTGTAGCAGAAGTCTTTTCTTTTGCAGTACGATATAGGACAAGGCTGGAGAGCTGGAGCCAAAGTGGACCAAAGAGACAAAATACTTAGTCAGGAAATCAGGTATGAGAGTTCTGTGCAGACTTCACAGAGTGTGAGCTTCTCTTCTCTTCTCTATCCATTTAACCATCACAATAAACTACCTTACATGGGGAAAGCTGGTCTTTCTGACTTGGCTGCACTGGGGAGAGAGAAACCTTCAAACGTCCTATAGAGAAAATAGAGGCTAAAACTACTTGAATATCAGCAGATCTTCATTGTTTTCTCTGTTTATTTTGGGCATAAGGACAGAGGTCTTGCCCTACATGTGAGCTGTGGAGCAGCTCAACAACCCACCAGACATGTTCCAGAAGTTTTTGACAGCACAGAATCTCCTGAGAGTTCGTCACTTAGCCAAAGCTTTGCCATATGGCTTCCTTGTGCTTTGCATCCTCGTGTTTGAATTCAACAATGCAACAAGCACGCCCCCAAACTAAGCAAACTGGCCATGAACCCATTGTTTCCCCGATACCTTTATACATCTGGAGAGGAAAAAAAAATCTCCTAATCTCTTTGTTTCCACAAGAAAAGCCCTGGGACAGGTAAACCCTGTAGTACATCTGTCATACATTGTGTGCAGCATAGCTGACAGCCATGAACATGGGGCAACCATGAAACAGATGAGGAGAAGATGGGTCCTCTTCCTATACTGCCATCCCAGCAATGGTAGAGACCTTGGAAAGTGGTGCACAGGAGGAACACAAGTACCAGCTTCTTACTTCTGTGTGCCAAGAGGATTGTAGTACAAATCACCTGACAGACAGGAGCATAAAAACCATGGCCCTAAAGGCCAGAGCAAGCCTTCCTCCTCTTCTGCTATGAAGATTAAACATTTAATAAACCAGGGAAAATTAATTGCATGCAAGACCTGCTGAAGCCCTTTGGCTGAGGACCTTGCTCATTTGATGACATGACACAGCGTTAGTTCAGCAAATAGGAACAGGAGAGCAAGTAAAATCCTCATCCAAACCCTACTTGAAAGTGATGTGGAGAGAAGAAAGGAATAAAAAACCCTGAGTCAAGAGCCAGAATGTATGTTTTGGTTTGTGTTTTGTGATGTTCTAAACCTGAAGTCTGATCTGAAAGCATCTAAAATGCAAGGAATTAAAATTCAGGTCCAGACTTTGTATTTTGATCCATTCCAAGCAAAACAAAAAATGGACTAAGTCTTCTGCTGTCTGAAGATTAGACACCTTTTTCTGCCAAACTGTCTGTTACCAAGCATGAATTTAGAACAATTTAAAAAAAAAAAAAAAAAAGAAAAGGAAAAAAAGTAGGGGGGCAGTAGACTACATTTACTCAATATTTAAGCAGAGATCAAATAGCCTAGATATGAAAATGCCACTTATTAGGACATAAGACGCTAACCCAGCTCTGAAACTGGGAGTTTTCCAAGCTCTTAAAAAAACACCTAACACATTGTCAAAACAAGTTACAGACAAACAAGCAAACAACAGGTGAAAAATGTGACTGCAAGGGCTGTGATGACAGTTCTGTTTGCACAATGCATTCATTTCAAGGTACTTGAGCATCTGTTATATATTTAGTTCCTTCCTGCTAAAGACAATAAAGCAGGTGAGCATCGCTTACACCTAAGAGACCATATGCTTGCGGGATCCTGGGAGGTGCACTCAGCAGAGGGAAATGCATTCCCTTCAGGGGAGAGCAAAGCAGACCAAATTTCTTCTTTGCACTTTATTATCATGACGTTATTAATGCAAGTGACTTAAAATAATGTGCACAGAATACAGCACCTGGGCTTAATGCTTCCTCTTCCTTTTTACCAAGACATTAAAAAAGCATCTTGCTTTGGCTTTTGTGGACAAAAGAAATTATGGAAAAGAAAGTTAAGAGTGGTTGCTTTCTTCTACCCTTCCTAGTGAATCCTCTTCTAGATTGTCAGAAGGGGAAATTGGGCATGAATTGTGGCTTTCAAGCAGGTTTCTACTACTAAAGAGAAGCTCACAGGTACTTAGCTTACATATTCAGCTAAAGACAGAAAAGGAAGAGGTTACTTTGTTTTCAAAATTCCTGTTTATGATGTCCCCATTCCCAGTAACACAGCAATGGCTGCTTTTGTTCTCACTATTTGAAATGCTTTTTCATGTTTTGAGGGAGAAACAGACCAAGGAAAGCAGTGACTACATTTTACTCAGAATGTGTGGGGCCACACTCAGAGTGCCATGTCCAGGTTTGGACTCTCCAGTACAAGACAGACCTTGATATACTGAATTAAACCCAGTGGAGGCCAGCAAGATGTTTGGAGGCTGGTGCATGTGGATCTGGAGAGGCTGAGAGGGCAGGGCCTGCCCAGCCTGGTGAGGGATGCTTGTCAGGGTTCTTGCTGTTGTTTACAGCTCCACGGGAGGTGGGAAGAAGGAAGATGGAGCCAGACTCTTTCCAGAGATGAACAGCAAAAGGCAATGGATCCAAACTGGAACATGGAAAGTTCCAGTTAGCAACTAAGTTGGACGTTATTTGCTGTAAGTGGAGTTTGGGTGAGATGTCTCGAGGTGACTTCCAATTTACATCATTCTGTGATTCTAAAATTGGAGGAACAATCCACCTTCTTCACACTTCAGGTTGTAATGGGAAATGCAAAGAAAGGGAGAGAAATCATATGAAAATGATGATGTGTTTTTGACTAATTCGTGTACAGGACAATTCAGCTAGAAGGACACAAGTAAAGAAAGTCCCCAATTTCTAACTTCTAATATAGTTCACCCAGCTCGAAAAACTAACCAGGTGAATGTCTCTCCTCTTCATTGACCATGAGGTCTCAGCCTAGAGAGGGATTATAAATTTAGGAATTAAATTTAGGTGTGTGCACTAATTGGCCAAATGATTTAATATTAGTGTGGGTGCAAAAGCAGAGCTTGAGACCAGTTTCACTGGAGTTGAAGAGGCTGGTCAAGTCATAACAGCAAAATATTGCTAGCTATGAAGATACACAGACTGCTTGCTGAAAGTGTTTTGAAGTATTTAAAAACCAAATAAGATGATACTCTTCTTTTCCAAGTCTAAGAAATTCAGGTCTACACTACAAATCATAGTTATACTACAAAGACAGAAAAATTATCTCTAAAAGACATTCAGAGAGGACTGTGTTTATATGTGTGTACTGAAGTGCAGATGTGCAAGTATTACAATGTGACCTTGCACTACAAGTATGTGTAATGGTAACAAAGGGGATATTTTGTATGAGAAAAGCCAATGGATTTACTACCTGAATGGGTTTTGTTTAAACTAAAGCACTGGTATTCTAAATAATACTTATTGTGTGGGTTTTTTATGGTGTATTAAATGTTTGTTTAGTAAGGAACGAAACAGTATTGCCTTACTGATGTTAACAGGGACTACTGACACATTCAGTCAATAGCTGAGATCCCTGTAACCCCTTCCTAAAGGACAGAAGTGAAGCCAATCTTTCAGGAAAGGGTTAGACAGACATCCCCAGTAAGGGAGAGCTGGATGGTTACAGTAGGGCTGGCACTGAAATGGGATTATATGGGCATGCAAATGGGGAGGAGAATTCCTTTAGCTGAGCACTATCTCGCTGCCTCAGCTTCCTCTTATCAAATCAGGATAATGTCACCCGATCTGTGGTGATGTCCAGCCCACCAGATAAAGACCCTGCTGAGTTGTAGCAGTTGGTCAGGACAGAAATTTGCCTTTGGGGGGCCAGCTGGCACAGGAGGAGAAGAGGGAATCACCAGCCAGTCCCATGTCTCATTCCATGAGAAGTGTTAGTGTAAACAGATCTGCCCCACAAACAATCCTGTTTCTCCATGGCCATTACTGGGGGGCGAGGGGGGTGTCCCACTGACAGAAAGGGCAGAGGAGCAATCTCTGGGAGCTAACCAAACCTGTCAGCACTGTAGGGCTATCGATTTCAGGATGCATCTTTAGCTTTCCCAAGGCCTTTGGGACAACAGACAGGCAAGGGCTGAACACCATTTTGCTGGGCCAAGGCTCTGGCTGCCTGGGGTTCTGTGCTACTCCCCATACCAGTGTCCTCAGCAAGGCTGTGGTGGCAGAGGGGAAACAGCCCTGGGGGGAAAGTACAGCTACTGGACTGCTCTCATCAGGCTGGGCTCCTGGGCTGCTGGAGTAACACATTTCATTGGCCTGGAGCATTTAGTGGTGAGCAACTGAGCTGTACAAACTCCCCAGAGCAAAGCCAGTGCTGACCTTCACTGCGCCCTCTCGCTCACCTGCCACCTCCTCCTCCAGGCCTCCAGCAGCCCAGAGCCTGCTGAGCCCTCTGCCTGCTACTTATTTATTTATCTTGTGAAGATGAGCCTGGAGCGTTTCATCTTTCAGCCCTTCCTGTGCCCTTGAGGGAGGAGATAATGGAAGACCTGGCAGGAGATGCACATGCTCATCAGCCCGGGGATCCCGCCCCCCTTTAGAAAGCTCCCTGGGAGGGGACCACACTGGTATCAATAAACATTTATCAGCACTACACCATTAGTCCATATGCTTTTTAAAATAAAGAACATGAACATAAATAAAGCCGGGGAAAGTGTATATATAAAATTTGCAGGAAGCACTGGAGACTTGGAGTAGCATCTTTCCTGTACTAGTGGGTTTCCTTCTGCATAAACACAACAATAAATAAGAAGTACTTCAACTAGCAGCTATAAATAGCATCTTTTGCGCACACTCAGATGATTTACATGCTTGTCCTGAAGTGATTGGACTGGAATGAGTTGCAGACTGTTCCTTTTCCTACATGGCAGGAGTTCTCCATTACCTAAGCTTCATTGTTTTTTACACTTTTTATTCCAGGGCTTCAGGCATGGCTTGTTTGCTGCTCAGTTCCTTCCTGTGACCAGCTTCCCTCTGTGCCAGCATTTCCAGCGGTGGAGATGACACCTGATGGTGAGTTGATCAATGGCTGGTTTCCTTCCTCTGAACTCACCCTGTCCCACACACACCACAGCCCATCGGCTTCGCAGATGTTCCCACTTGTTTTGTTTTCACGGAATATTTGAAAACATTTCAAATCCAACAGTGACTGGAAGAAAATAATTTGTGCCTGAAGCAACTGTGCTGATTTTAATCATATGCATCCTATTGTAGAGGGACACATACACACACATACACTGTACACACTCTTTTCACAATGTGCATGTGTACATGTTTTCTCATGCAAATAACACATTTCTTCTATTGGTTTCTCTTGGTGTGAAGCAGTATCTTTTGATCTACTGTTGCATAGTACCAACAAGAAAATTGTATTATTTGAATTGTTATGGAAAAGGCACTAATAGAAATTTCCCTTGAGAGAATACATGGCACCTGAGATTTCTCCCTACGTTAATGAACATATATAAATGAGTCTTGACTGTATGAATTACTAATTGAGAAGATATAGTATAACTCCCCTTGCTATCACAGCCATAGAATTGCATTTGCCTTCTTTAAAGCTTTCCTGACACCTCAACTAAACAGAGGCCAGAGAAATCTAACTACTTTAGTAAAACACACCATTGTCCCAGAACAGGAGTTCACAGACTTTGTAATCTGATGTGCCAATTCTCACCTTTTTGAACTGCAGCTCCACAGATAAGTGCCATCTCCTCTGCAACCCACATGTTGCTGGAGGTGATTCAAAGACATATGGGGAGTGAGAGCCTGTTAAAAGGAGCAGACAGCACAGCTTCTGCTGAAGGCCAGGCACAAGCCAAATGAGAGCTTGTGATGTACCAAAATGTGCTCTCTTAGCCTGCTGCTCTGTCAGCCCTGGCAACTCCCACAGGCAACCACAGAGTCACAACCATTGAGTGAGAACTGGCCTAGGAGAATTCATCCACTGCTTTGATATTTCCTGTAGGGAGATATGCAGGCAGACCTCCCAGTTTATCCCTGTGAAGCCCTGTGAAGATTCCCATTTCTCAAGCAGCAGTAACAATTGCAAAGAGGATGTGCCTGTGCTAAGGCTCCTCACAGCTGCAGGGTGCTGCAGAAAGGCTGGAGGCACTCCCACTCACAATGACTATTCGCCTGCAGCTGGATTATGCACATGGTTGCTTCCAATGTCCACAAAAGGCTGAAGAATGCAGAGAAAACAGCTCAGGCAATTGTTTATTTGTTTTCAAAAAAGGAAAAGAAAGAGACTCTCTCAGTGGAAAGCATCAATTCATGGCCAAGTACGTGTCTTTGGAACTAGAATAAATGGTGCCTCCACCGAAGGAGATGAATGCTGGTATGTCCTGCCAGACTGGGCCATGGCAGCACCTCGTGCTTCTGCCTCACCACAAGTGGCAGAACAGCCTCTCCCCGAGTTGAGTTCAGCAGAATTAGGGTCTCAACCTCTTTGTGCATCTGTCAGTAGAGGGCAATGTAGTTACAAATAACTGACCTGCTACAGGTCCACACCCAGAAGAAGACATAGACCTTACCTAGTATTTTACATTGCCCTGTATGATCTAACAGTGCCTCCTGCCTGCTTTGGTGTGTCGTGTTTAACATACCAGCAACACTGTGTCATGCAGCTGATACTAGAATTAAGGTCTAGGGTATTTGTTTATGAAGGCAGGTTCCCTTGTGATCTCTGCTATTTGTGGCTGGGGGAAAGGAGGGGACACAGCACTGGAATGGGTTTCCAGTGGGCGTTTGTTTACTGTACTTTAGATGCACTGGTTTATCAGCCCAGGGAATAAGTTATGGCTTCCTAGCCTGCCTGTCTGGTTACAAATTCCAGTCTGTTCCTCCAGGCTGAATATAGAGAGCAGCTGGCTGAAGCTAAATGAATAATACTGCCTCACAAAACAATAGTGCTGGGCTCAACATGTTGCACAGACATCTATTTTGAGTTTGGATATTTAAAGACTAAGGAGGCATGACAGGCACATTTATGGGGCAGCAATTACCAGCAGCTTGCAAACTGTGCCTTGGATGTGAACAGATTAACACCTTCTTCCCTGTGTGTGTCAAATGCTCGAGTAAAGAGTTCACCTTTACAAAGAAAGTGTCTCTGAAGAGTTGACAAGTCCTTCCACTTGTACATTCAGCGTTTACCTGTGTGGTAACCTTAAGCAGAGAGTTTCTGTGCTACAATCAATCTTATCTAGAATGAAGAGATGAAATGTGATGCTGTTATTTTACTCCATCCTGTACCTTTCATCAGTGGGAAACAGCAGAAAGATCTAACAAGTCTTTATAGCACATAATTTTCTAATTTCATTCTGGAATAGTGAAAGTACTGCTAAGAATATCCTTAGCACATAAAGTGCCTCAATACTCAAAAGCAATCATTGCTGTTCGAAAGCTAATGGACAAGGAGGTTATTTTCTGCTTTTTGAGACAATCAGATCTAGAACATAAAGAGATAGATAGGTTGCTTCTGGAGATACTTCAACTCTTTCTGTTTCATTATCTCACTACAGCTATGAATGTCTATATATACCTATATTCCAGAAAGAGACTGAATTCCTGCTTTGGGCAGAACCTGCTAATCTCTACTCATTTCAGATCAAGCTGAATGTGTGCAGAAGAGTGATTTGTACAGCTTTGTGGCCTGAGCCTGCAAGTATGTACTGAAAAGCATAGCCCTCTGTCACACCAGACTAAAACACTCTCATGCAGGGCAGTGCAAGGATGAGGCTTTAAAATGCATTTGTTTTACAAGTCTGTGTCATAAAACCATATACAAGCAGGCATAAAAACTTGCCTGAGGTTTTATAAGCTTATGGTAGCTTCAGGTACTTTGAAGTTCTAAACTTTGACTATTCTCTTCAGCAGAAAGGAAAAATACTCTCAATTAAATGATGCTTCAGGGAAAAATTCAGTCTTTTTTAACAAGCTCACTGGCCATGGGTTTAGAGAAAGCTCTAGATCACAATGGGATGTTACACTATAATCTAGGTTTAGGGGCTGAGATACAAATGAATATGGGATAAGAAGGCTCCTGGACCAGTCTCCAGCTAATTAGCAATGTGGACTGGCCCGCAGGTAGTTTATGCACTGATGCATTAGTAGCTTCATGACAAGTAACTAAAAATACCTAGTAAAAGATATTGAGATAAATTGATAAAAGAATGCTAGGAAATCCTAAACAGCTATTCATGCATGAGGAGACCAGCTCACCAGTTAGCCTGGACAGTGCCTTAGAAACACAGACTAACCTAGGTTGGAAGGGACCTCTGGAGATCATCTTGTCAACCTGCTGTTCAGAAGAGGGGTGACTACAACCAGTTGCTCAGGGTTTTGACTATCTGGGTTTTGAAGATCTACAAGGATGGAGACTTCACAACCTCCCTGGGAGAATTGTTGCAGTGTCAGGACCCTCTTCTGCCCCACTGATGAAAAAGGTTTTCCCACTACCTAATTCGAATTTCCCATGTTCCAGCTTGTGGTTATTGCCTATTGCTGTGTACCACTGAAGAGTCTGACTCCATCTGCCCTTTGGGGAACCTGTCCTGAAATCTTCCCTTCTCCATGCTGAACAAGCCCAACTCAGTCTCTCTCCATACATTGTCTGCTGCAACCTCCTCGCTATCTCCTTGGCCTCCTCTGGACTCAATCCTGTTAGCTGATGTACTGTAGAGTCCACAAGTGGATGCAGTGCTTCAGATACACTCTTATATCCCTCGGCCTGCCATCTCTGTTTCATGCTCACACAGCTCAGTGTGGAGCTGGCTGCCTTTGCTGCGGGGCACACTGTTGCCTCACATCCCACATTTGGTTCACCGGGACTTTCAGATCCTTTTCTGCCAAACTGCTGTCTGTCTGCTTGACCCTCACCCATCCTGCTACATGGAGTTTTTCCACCCTAGGTAGCAAACTTAGTGTTTGTTTTGTTGAGTTTCATGAGATTATTCTCAATTCATTTATCCAGGTTGTTAAGTTAGCCCTGAACTGCAGCAGCTCTGTCCTCCAGCATGTAAATGATCCCTCCCATTTCTGTCCCCTGCAAACTGCAGGGGATAGAAATAGGAAGTAATTAGTGGGACAACGTGCATCCAAAGCCTCCAAACAAGCCATGCTTGAGGTCTCCTCTGCACAACACAGTGTAGCAGCAGCCATGCAGAGATCTCCTGCGAGTCAGCTGTGAGGACAGACACAGCACCTGGCAGTGCCAGCTCCACTGCTACAAAGTGTCCTGACACTTCCAGATGGCCTTTCTGGGTGCTCGTCATATTTCAGACAGACGGAAGTGTAGGACCAGGGTGACTGAATGTCTGGGGAATGCGTCCTGCTCTATCTGAAGGGTTTATTGTTGCAATAATGTAATATTAGGACAGTAAGCAGGAGACAAAATGCCATTATATTTGTTATCAATCCTTTTGCCATCAGACTGCATTGCAAAATTTTTAATAACCATGGGCATGGGAAATAAGAATCCCTAATTGACCTGACAGTTTTCCCTCATTTCAGCAGTTCCCTATACCACTTTTTATCCTGATTTTGAGTGTTTTTACTGGGACCAACTCTGTCCTCCACTGACAAAGTCGCAACTGGTCCAAATCAGACGGGTTAAAAGCTCTGTTCCTGTCTCTGACGATGTTTTACTGCTCTGGAAACTTTGCCAGGGCTGTATCTCCAGTTTGAATGTGATCTAATAAGAGTCACAGTATCTAGATGGTGAAGCAAACTGCGCATGGAACACACCGAGCCCGAGATCTGCTCACCACCTCCACAACTCAGCGGTGCCGCACAGCTCCTCACCACAGCCTCCTGCCCAGATGGTTGGGAATGGCTCTTTGTGTCCGGTGGAAGATACCAAACCTCTCCTTGTACCAGGGAGAGCCCTCAAACCACTTGTCCTAAGCTCATGCAAATGTTACTCAGCACAAAAGGTTTCCCAGGGATGTGATTACAAAGCCGAGGAGACACACACGGGCTGCCTATCAGTAACCATTCCACTAATTAGACAACTTAAGTCTTCTCCCTAAATGCTGTGCCGGCCACATGGAGCTCCCAGCTTTGCCCCGCAGTGCGCACAGAACTCCCTGAATCCACAACTAACTCCTGTTGCAAGACCTGAGGAATCACTTGGCATTGCTTGCTTATAAATAGCATACACCTAATCCAAGTGCCAAATTATATTAAAATATTCTCACAGTCTACACCTGATTTCCTGTTAATGGCAGCTAACAGCTACATCAGTAAATATTCTTTTTCTCTACCAAAGGTGTCCCCTTCAGGGCAAATCTTGCAGAACTGTTTGCTCGGAGAAAGCATGACTGGGACTGGGGATGCACTCTGCCTCACTCATGCCAAGTCTGCCACCCAAGGAGGACACCCCTGAAGCCTGCTGACTTTTTTATTTCCCCCAAAGAGGTATACTAAGTTTGGTATTTTTGCATCATGCACAAAGTATCAGCTTTTTTAGAGATGTTGGGAGAGTTTATACTGGGCACTTTTGAAAACACAAACTGGTATTTATTCAAAACATCTAATAGGTCTCCAACTGAAATCTTTCATTTTCTCAGTGACACTCTGAAAACAGAGATTGATGATATGACATTGTGGTTTAAGAATTGCTGCATAACTGTTTTCATATAATAATATGACAAAAGGTGTTGCTTTTTTTAGCACCTAACTTTGGTCTAAAAGGCCACTTGCTCTCCAAAGAACTGCTACAGGAGAAAACAGCTACTGCCATACATGTGGTTCAGTAGGTAGAGCCTTTGGCTGAGCAGTTTTGTTCAGCTCAGGCTACCACAGCTTCCTTTGCCAAGTTGGATGGTCCAGAAATTTGCAGGACAATCAAAACTGTTAGAAGTGTGAACAGTTAGAAGTGTGAACCTGGGCTGTATCCCAACAGGTTCCCTCAAAACAGGAAGAAAACTTTGAAACTTCTGAATAATTCATTTTTGTATTTAAAAAAAAGTAATAATTTTTCATTTTTATTTAACCTTGAATTATGCTTATAATAATGGTAAGGGCAGGTAAGCCAGAAAAAAACAAACAAACAAACAAAAAAACCCCAAAAACCAAAAACCAAAGCTTTATCTCTGGTCTGAGGAAATATTTGGAGGTTCACTCTTTTGTAACAGTTTTGTCTGCCAGATTAAAAAAAAATCCATTATTCACACTGCTCTTTTCAGGATCTCTCAGCCTACATGGCCCATATGGCAAGGTTTAGGCTTTGAGATGCAGTAAATATCAAATATTTGATGCCATTTTGAGGTGGGGGGAGGAAAGAAAGACTAAGCAAGTGTTTATTGTTCAGGTTCTGTTTAACTCATGTTAAAAAAAAGACTTTGAAAACCACTGTGTAGGCAGCATTTAATGTGTCTAACTGAGAACTATATCTTCTAGCAAGTTGGAACTGAGTAAGAGGCACTAGAAACAGCCTTCACAAGCTCTATAAAGCCCTTGTACAGTTCCTTTCTGCTGGTGGTTAAGCAGCTTTTTCTCAGTGGTGTGGAAGCTGTGCCAAAAACTGCATCCCTGTAACCAGGACTTGACTTCATCACTTTGGAAATGATAAAATAGCAGTAACACTCGGGATATACAAGGAAATGACAGGCAGAGTTATGAATAACAGGGATAAAATATTAATCACTTGCAAATTGCCTATTATTTGCTCAGCATTGTGTAAAAATAGAGAAGCTGCCTGTTCCTACAAGCATGTGAACCTTGTTTATTTTAGCCAGTAGCTTGCAGCCAGACTGTTGTGGCTGAAGGGTGAACCACTGCTTTCATCTGCACTTCTCACCAGCAGACTTACACATTAAAAGCTGCTGCCCAAACAGCAGAGCCACCCAGTAGGAAGGATGAAAGGGAAACTAGGATTTTGAAAACGGTCTTTCTGTTCCTTGCTTTACCTCAGAGACTGTGGGCAAGCTGAAGGCTCATGTTCCCCATCTTCTAAAGACTGGTGACAGCACTTTGCTACCCTGCAAGGATGATGAAGATACGTACATTTAATACTCTGAGACTCTCTGGTGCTAAAAAGAGAGAAGTGTCCTAAACGGATACAGAGTAGACAGGCTGCCCTGGAAAGGAATGAGTGAGGAATGTGGCTCGGTATTTGCAAATTAGAGTTGACACTTTTTTAGGATTTAGTATTTTCTGGCAATGATAAAGCTCTCAAAGGAACAGACCTACAATCTCTTGCAAATCACACACCGAAGCAGATGTCGTATTTCTGATACTTTGGTCCATTACATTTATTTTTGGAACTCTAAAAATTCCTAAATCCTCCAAATCTAGACTGAACATCCTATCTGTGTTGTAGCATAAATATGCATAGCTGAAACCCTGGTTATGACTGTCAATACTAACTAGAGAACCCTAATGTGCTTAAATTTAAGCCCACTTAATTTGCAGAAAGCTATTCAGGTGCTGTCAGTCAAGCTGGGAACTCGAAGAATATTTAAGTTGTTGATTAAGTACTTAACATTAGAGGTTAATGCAAAATCGTCTGTCCTACTTTTCTCGTGGTTATATGGTGACCTGTATAAATATTGGAGTTCTGTCTCATTCCTTCCACCACAATCAGATCCATGCCACCCCAAATTAGCCAGGACTAGAGGTGGTACAAATGTGCATTCCTATGCCAGACTGCCCATTATCAACTCCCTTGTGCTGCTCATTTACTCTCACCGCTGAGATTCAGATATTCATTAGTTGTACACGTGAGACCCAAACAAGGCAGGAGGAAGAAGTAGAAAGTCCTCTGAGCTGTTCCTCTTTCCATACCTATAGTGAGGTCTTCTTGCATGGGAAGGGAAAAGGTCAGTGCCAGTGAAGGTATGAATGAGAACAGGAACACTTTTCCAGGAGCCTTGGAAGAGGGTTTTATTACACCTCTGAAGTGCTGTGAGTCAAGGTGAAACTGGCAACACTAGATCCCTCCCTGCCCAAAACCACTTCCATCTGAGAAAATCCTGACCCTGTCATGATTTTGTACAGGAAAGCAGGAAGGTGAAACCCTCTCCCCTCTAGAGAGTGGGGATTTGTGTGCAGGACAGCGGGTCAACATCACAGAGCAGAACAGAGCACTTGTGCCGCCAGCACCAGAGCTTTCATGGTGAGCCTTTGATTTCTTTTTTCTTGAAGTCATACACTCTGCAGCAAGGGTTTACAGGATGTTTTCAGCATAAAACCCCCTAAAATATATACAAAACTCCCCACTAACTTTCTAATCCTTCTTCTCATAGAGAAATGACAGAAAAGATGATCAAATGCCACGTAAGAGACTTCAAATTCAAAAGTCTCCCATCCTTGTTGCGGTCTATCGTAAAGTCTTGTAATTCTAAGCAGATGGACAGGCTGAATGTCAAGGCTGCCAGCACTACTTTGTTGAGCACAACATAGGCCAGGGCAATTGTGTACTTCTGGAATTCCTCCAGCCACTGTGTTAGCAGAGCTGTGCTACAAAGCTTCTATGCAGGTGTGTTTCTTGTGAACTTCATGTGGAGAGGAAGACCTTAGATGCCCTTTGTCCTCACAGGTCTCACTTGATATGTTTGAGGCCAGGAACAGTTCACTTTTGCCTACTCCTGATGCTGTTTCAAGAGATGAAAAAGATGCAGTGTGGTGGTTGAAACTCATCAACTGGTTGGAGCAGAGATCACCCATCCAGTGACAATGTTGTTCACCTCCTCATATGGTCACAGAACACATCTCATGTTCTTCAACTACTGACATGCCATTCCCATAGCTGCTGCAATTACTTGCTTTTATATATGACACCAGGGAAGAATGTCATTGATTTCTTGCCTGTTTTAACGGAGCTTAGCAGCTAAAAGAGAGGTAGAACAAATTCTGCATCATCAGCCAGTTCTCACAGATAAGCACCAAATGGTCCTCAAACTGTAACAGGGAAAGCAGCTGATAAAGATGACGTGTACAGACATATACATGGACTCGACATGATGGAGTAGTTCCTGGAACTATTTTGGGATTAGAATTTTTGGGGTTAGCTGCACAAACCCTGTGTTTTTACTGAGTTACTTTCTCTACAGTTAAGGAAATCAGATTAGCACCTGCCTATTTGACTCCTGGACTGTTAGGATGCAGTAGGTGTTAAAATAATATATTCTTTAAACATGATACGCATGCTTATAATTGGCCTAAAAATGCAGGTCTAGCAACAATGACACAAGGAGTATGTGCCTTTGTGCTGGTTTAGTCCTAAATGTACGTGGGAATTGAATCAAATGTTGTTCACTACAGTGTTAACGAGAAAAGCTCATGGTTTATCTCTAAGTGTTTTATTCTAGTGTGTGTTCAGTTCCCTAGGAATTAGTTTTTTAACTGTATTCCCTGGGTAGTCAGGATGTTGGTAAATATTCATTGGCAAAAACATCCCCACATGACTGGAATTCACTCCCAGCAGGCATTAAATTGGAACAGAGGAACAAAGGATATGCCAGACTTGATCAGACCACTGGTCTGTCAAGCCTGGTACCCTGCCTCTAGCAGCGGCCCACTCTTTATGCTCTAGACAAAAGCAAAAAAAAAAAAATTTAAAAAAATGCACCTGTCTGAAAATGCATTCCAGATACTTAACTCAGACTTACTACCTCACGTTAAAGTAGCTGGGATTAGAGTAACAGAGAATAAAATAACTTAATATGGTATTGCAGGCAATTATTGTATTCACTTTATTTTTGCTGCACTTTATTGATCATTTCATTAGGAGAGATCTTACTTCAATATTTATGCAGTTCTGAGTTTCCCTGACACTGTTTAATAAGAGCTGAGGCTTCTCAGGATAGTTTTGGTGGGTGAATGTTTCAGAAATCAATCAGATTTCACTGGGGCAGTTTGATACACAAAAACTGCCTTTCACTTACGGCTCAACAGTCCCTGAAGTCACCAGCTTGGGTTGCCTTGGCAGA
This sequence comes from Manacus candei, assembly GCF_025592945.1. Classification (NCBI taxonomy): domain Eukaryota; kingdom Metazoa; phylum Chordata; class Aves; order Passeriformes; family Pipridae; genus Manacus; species Manacus candei. The sequence continues at coordinate 10,247,595 of NW_026138104.1, read as the reverse complement.
AGTAGTTGGATTCCAACAACTAGGTTATGCTTTTATCATTGTAGTTTATCCTGTATTAAGGCTTCATCAGGCCACTCTGCCCAGGACCCACTGTGGTTGCCCATGCACAAGCCTATCTCAGTTCCGACACCCCTTGCCCTCAAAGGTTTTACTGTCCAAAAGAGAATTTGTGGCAAGAGAATGAAACAGGCAAGCCAGCAACGAAGGTGGAGGGTGGACTGGTACATTCATCAGAATAAAATTAACAGGTTTCTCCCATACTGGTACAATGACAGACCTGATATGCTCCTTAAGTGTGTGGTTTTATTGGCAGTGTCAGGAGAAAAACTGAGGTTTCAATGACATGGAAGCTGAGTAATGATCTCAGGTATATTGCCTTCTGGAGAAGATGTGAGGCATACTGATGAAGAAAGTGCTCATTGCCCAGGATTGAGTGGCAAATAATAGAGGCTCTTAGCAAACCTTAGAGACCCACAACTCTGTGTCCTTTATGGGGAACACACAAATAACACAAGTATGCTGTATCTTTGCATGCACGTGTGCAGGTCAAACCTCTTCAGATCTGTGAGCACACAGAGCATCTCTGATTCCAGGTGAGCAAAAAGAGCATTTAGACATACTTCCTTCACATTTTGAATCCCCCTGCCTCAGGCCAGTCTCAAGCACTTCAGCTGAGAAATCTTTGATCCCCACTGTGTTACATTACACAAAATATATGTGTCATGAAGCCCTTGCTTTTGTCCCTAATAAATTGTAACCACGGATGTCGTGTGCTCGGTGAAACTAGTGTGCGTGAAAAGCAATGCTCACAAAGACTGGTGTGGTGAACGCCAGTGGCGATGAGTGACTGACTGCCGAGGAAGGCAGGCATGATAAAGGACCAGTGCTTTGACCTTAAAAGCTGCTCTGAGCACGTCCAGTCTGTATGGAAAACTCAGTCAAGAATGGACATCTGTGTTTTCGGTCTGTTAACTTGTATTTGACAGCTTGGGTTTTGGCAGCCTGAAAAGATTTAAAAAAAAATGCAGCCCAGCCAAGGCTACCCTTGCACTAAAGCAGATAGCTGCGAGGGGATTAGAGGTGGGAGGGAGGCTGAGACGCCAGACACAGCGGTAGTGGTGGACCCAAAGCTCTGGAACAGCCATGCTGCTCACTTACCCTCAGCTGGTAGCTTTTTGAGGATTTGAGCTGCCTGCCCCTGGGTGAGGGTTTGCAAAGTGCCTGTGTGGAAAACATTTCCCTCTGCGTTTCTGCACACAGGTGCCAGAGAAGAGAAGCATGGCCTGGGAGTCCAACAGCTCTCTGCACATCCCATCTCCCTCTGGCATGCCTTGGGCTGAGCGGCTTCACTGCCAGATCCAAGCTCTTCCCAGTGCTTTTAGAGCTGGCAGAGCTCTCGCCCTGCCTCTAGGGAGCGCTTGCCCACTGAAGATAATTCGAAAGGGGAGCTCACATATCTGAACGGCAGGGGGTATAAAACTGTCTTAAAGAAAAATGTCGAGCCTCCAATGGGCAACAAATGTTTGAGTCCATACCTGTGGTCTCATTTGCTGGTAAAGTTTTTTTTTATTTCATTGCTCTAAGAAGGGAATCGGGACTTTTACCTGATTGACCCTGTAACAGGACAGCAGATTTAGAGAAAGACATTTGTCAACTTTTTGCTGCTAGGAAGCCAAATGCCAAGAGAGAGAGAGAGATGCATACAATACTCATGCCAAGACATTTATTAACCCTTGCCACTCTTAGGACTGTGTCAGACCAAAACACTCTGTATCACACTGAAGTCTGGTGATACACTAATGTCAAAAGATTTTGCAGGCATTTTCCTCCCTCCAGGAGCAAAACCCAGTAAGCTGAGACCACTGTGTTGATTTTGGAAAGGCATATATCCTGGCAAAGAGGTACTTCTATGCAACAAGGTAGGAGCTCAGAGCACTGTTAAATGTCACTCTGAAAAATGTTGATTTGATGGAGGGGGCAACTTTTGCAACACCCAGCAATGTTGTCTTCTGATGGTGTGATGAAGGCAGCGGCCAGAAGGAAGGCAGGGATCTGCAGGCTGCACTGCTCCAGAAACTTACCCCGTAGCTGAGCGGCAGCACTAGCTGAACCTTCCAGACCTCTGAGAGCCTGTGACCATTCTAGCTCGAGGTCACTTAGCAATAACACCTGACAGAGAGGGCATTTCTTGCAAGGTAATGTGATTGTAGATGTTTTGTGACCAAAAAATAATCCAGTCAGTAAAGAGCAATAGGAAATGCCAACTTAATTGGTCATTGCAATTAAACCATTTGTTGAAATTTGTGACTGGTAAGAGGGTAGGGTTACATTCCCAACATCTGTAATGCTTATAATGAAGTATGGAATAGAAAAGCACCATAACAGCCCAGTTCTATTCTCCGGCAAGGACAGTGAACGTTTGGAATTATTTTTGATTACTCCTCTAGAACAGCATGCACAGCCCTTATGGAGTGCCCAAGCTGCCATGTGGCTTGTTCAGGGGAGTCGTGAGTGTCTGAGCAGACATATGGTGAGGCGAGGAACCAGCCGGTGTGGGTTGATGCAGACACTGCCAACTCACTTTCTGCCGCTGCTGGGCAATTAGGCACATCAGGAACTCAGCGATTTTTTTTTTTCTCTCTACATGTTTGTAAGTGAAAAGACATAAAGTGTCTGCAGGGCTCACACACACTTCCCCTGCCATTGTCTTCATCTGAGTCTCCCCCAGCAGTCACCGAAAAGTAAGACAAAAATAGCACTGTTTGAGCTGAATGTATCTCTGTGCAGAGGGATCATGTAATGCCCTCCGCAGCATTCAAGCCTTGCCTTGGGACTGCATATGGCTCCTGGGTGAAGCAGCTGCACAAAGGGGGCTGTTGTATTGAACAAGTTCCTTTGGCACAATAAAAGTCTCTGCCGTAAGAATAAAGCTGCTTTGTGCCAGGAGCGGAGCATTTCCAGTGTGTAGCAGTGGAAGGAACACCCCTAGAGACTGGGCAGCATCAGGCACCCTTTCCCAGCATGAGGCATCTCTCTCTCATGTTGGAAAGCACACAGCAGCATTTATTACAAAGAGACAGGCTACCAAAAAGGGTTTTCTTCTGCACCTGCCTCTGCCCTCCAGGCCACAGGTCAGCCAAGCAAGGCCCCTGGTATTCACACTGCTGCATCAGGGAGCCCAGGGGTGCAGAGCTGAGGATTTGCTGCTGCAGGACTGTCTCTGAAAAGATGAGCTGCTGCTGTGGTGCATCCAGGCCATCCTGGGACCTCTGGCAAGAATGCCAGTTATGTGCAGGACACCGGGAGTTGGTGGTCCCTTCTCCTGAGCCCTGCAAGGCCAGGGATTCAGTTCACATGCAGGTTGGAGAGCTGGAAAGTCCCAAACAAGTGCTCACACCCTAGGCAGAGGTGCCTTTTCTTAAATGTTCTCCTGATGCTTGTCCAGACCCAAATCATGAGCTGAGGGAGCCCCTGCTGCCACTCTTCCCAAATGAAAAGCACTTTGTCCAGGCAGGAGCACTTGTGAGGCCAGTGCTTGAAACCACATCTGAAAACAGACCAGGTCAACAGAATATCAAACCAGACATCAGCTACCTCTGAAACCACATGCAAGGTCTGACTTCAGCTGAGTCTGCCAAATGTGCATGGCAGAATGGTTGGTGTGACCGACCACATTTCCTGTTGTCCTCAGGTCCGAGGTGCTGCAGTGCCATGAAACAGAGCATTCATCCCAACAGCACTGTCTAGTGGATGGAGGAGCCTCCAGCACTTCAGTATGGATACTCCCATTGCTACCAGTGCTCCCCAGCCCCATGGCTGCTCTCCAGCACTACATGGGTTGTCCGAGTGCTCAATCACTGTGCAAGACCCGATTCTATCTACTGTCACTGCTACAGGGCACTTTGCTGGTGGGCAGGGTGGCCACAAACAAGCACGGGCTGCTAGGCAGGAAAAGCTGTTGGGTGGCTGATGGCAGCAGGCTCTGTGGGCACCTTGGCACGGCACTGAGCAGCCCAGAGAAAGTTTTTTTTCTGGCTCTAGTTACAGCAGGAGCTGTGGTGGTTAGGAGCTTTCACAGAGGCTCAGGTGATGCAGGCAGAGTCTGTAGGTAAAAGGAAATATTTCTGGATTTCAGGCTTCTCCTTGTATTGGGGAAGGGATGTTAATGGTGGGAAAACTGGGCTGAAGAGAGTTCATGACCTGCTGCAATTTCTGCTGTTCACACTGCACGAGACTGTTCAGTCTCCTCTCCTTGGCTGAGGCAAAGGCTGCCAGCAACCAGGTTCCTGTGATGGTAACTGCCAGGGCTTTGTCTGTGAGCAGTGGCTGCTCTGCACCACTGGAATGCCTGGGGAATTTCTGCCTTAAAACCCACCTTGTCTTCAGAGCAATCAAATGCCAGGATGAGAAGGACCAATTTGAGGGACCCGTGGAGACTGGGAGAGACTGCAATGCTATTCACTCCCTATCACTTCAAAAAGGTTTTATTTTCTGTATGTTTAATATGCAAATATTTAATGGGGTGTATTAGAGCATTACAGCCATAACTTGAGACCTTTCAGTCAAGAGTAAACAGGTGCTGAGTCTTTCTTTTCAAGGCCCAGCACAGCTGCAAGTCTGCCCTCCCCAGTACGTGATTATGGGATGCTGCTGGGATTTCTTCCACATCCCTCCCCCACGATGCTTCGTGGGCTCCTGCAAAGACCCTTTTTTTGTCTTTCTGCAAGAGACTGTCCTCGTTGTTCAAAAGGAGCAGGAAAAAAGAATCGTGATTTATTAGCTCTGGCATAGAGGGCAAGGTTTTGACCTCAGGTGTGAATCTGAGAAAAATACTATTTTCTTGACAGCCAGCCCTCTTGGAGTGAATTAAAACTGCTATTGTGAGGAAATGGATTAAAGCCATTTTGGCTTTTATGGTAATACAAGGTGGTTACTTTACAGAGCACCTAGAATGTAGACTTACCCCAAGGTGCTTTATAATCATTGGTTTAAAGGGAGAGAATTTGCCTGCAGAGATGAATCAATGGGTATATTTTATGAAACATTAATGACTGCTTTTGTAGATGTAAATTCAGGGGTATGTGCCTGCATCTTTCTGTGCTGTCCTGCAGCTGCAACTTAAGCTCTTTCGCTGTTAGTGAAGATCATAATCCAGCAGTGCAGTTTTGCTGGAGGAGCTTTACATCATCTTCTAATGTAAACAATATTGTAAGAGAGCCTGACAGCCCCACAGGATTTTCATTGAGCTATGATTGATGTGGAAAGGGATGGAGCTGCAGTGATTCTGCATCAGTCACAGCTCTCGCTTGGCTCTAAAACTGACCCTGTTAGCACAGTCTGACTTGGATCATTTGTCTCAGAAGTACCAAGGGATTTTAAAACAGCTGTGGATTCAACCATTTCAAATGGGAACATATTTTTGGTTTGTGGTAAGAACAACATAAACCGTATGTGTTTCAGAACTCAGGCCTCAGCATTCCTGGCTTGTTTTGTCAGCGCGTCTTTGCTCTCCTCGGCAGCATTCACACATACGGCTCCATGGAGGTTTTTTTTTGGTTCTATTTTGTTTTTCCACTTCAAGTCTTCCTCCATTATTTTTTTCTCCCATCCCCAAAGAAAGACAGAAAGAAAGAAAATGCATCACCTTTGCTTTTTGCAGCCAGGCAAGGTTTGAACTGTGGGAATGCTTAAGCAAAGGGAGCATTTGTTTTTCAGCCTTTGATGTATCCCCCATCTGACGATGTGTTTTCTCCTAAATGCTGTTGACTACACAAGTGCCCACTGGTAAAAGCGAGTACCAGGCATTGTGGCACTGCCAGCCCTCTTTCTGTGTCCAGATGGGTAACCCATTTCATTCATGCAAAATTACTTAGATTTTCTGCTCCTCTCCCCAGCCCTTTCCATCACTCCTCCCCTTCTCCTTCGGCAGGTTCCTTCCCCAGTGACATCTGTTCCAAGGAATGATGAACTGAGCTCTGAAGCAATTATCACAGTTTGTGTTTTCCGAACCAACTTACAGCCTGTGTATTAAAAACACCAGCACTAAAAGTCAACAGGGTGTAAAAGGTAACAGTGTCTCCCACCTCAAAGCTAATGATGTTTTGCTGTGTGAACAAGAGCTGTGCATCTTAATTTGCTGGCTCCTTTCTCATTTGTACAATTTTAATGAAGCCCACCAGGTTCCCATGATGTGATATTATATTATCACAATGCTCATGTTAAAGGCCTTATATTTCACCCCAAGCACCTGCAGCTGCATAGCAAGGAGGAAAGATCTAATGTGCCAACTTGGATTCAGATTTTGAAGCAGGGAAAGCAGGATTTTGGAAATGCTCCTTTGCCTTCCTTGGGGCCAAGCACAGCAGGGGTTGGGGAGCCAGTGAGCTGCTCGGGGTGCCTGCTGTCCGAGGCAGGCTCTGTGCTGCAGCCAGCAGCTGGGGATTAATATCACAGACAGAGTAAGAGCTGAGTTATTTCCGCAATCCGTTCACATAATGGATGTGAATGTCAAGATGTCGCCATCTGAAGTATGAACACCTTGGAACAAAACAAAAAATTACTGGCAGTGTCAGCTTTCAGGAATGCTTTTCAGGGGTAGTGGAAAGCTGCACATGCAGCACCGACTTTCTTCAGCATCTTCCTTTCTGAATAAAGGGTGACCTCAGGCCCTCTCCCCTTCCTCCGCGGGCAGTCACGCACAGGTTTCTTATAAAGTAAACCCAGTGCACACTTACTGCAACGTGAGATCTACTTGGCAGGCAGTGTCTCAGGCAGGCACCCTGCTCAGAGTGGTTTTGTGGCTCCAGTGTATGTTCAGACTCTGCCAAAGGGCTGTGAATAGACCTGAGCATCTACAAACCCTGTCTAAGGCTTTTATCCCCCACTTTGCTGCAGACTGCCTGGAGCTCATGTCGAGCATGTGACATGGGCTGATCTGGCAGTGTCCCATGTACAAAGACACTCTGAATCCGGAGCTCCAGGACCAAACTCAAGCTGGAGCAAGGTTTAGCGCTAACTAGGAGATGGCTGTAATCACACTGGTACTGACTTGAAGCGCTCTGTGCTCACGAGCTTCCTGGCTGGAAGTTTAAGTACTGTCCACATCATCACCATCACTGCAGTTGGCTGGAATAATCTTATTCTAACTGTGAGCTCTGATTATACTGGAGAGCTGTCTACTTTGCAGCTGTTAAAATACATCTTTCTTGTTGTGGGGACACAGGTAGAGAAAGCTACCTTGCTCACATCTTGGCCTTGGATGCTCAGCAAGCCTTAGTCCCCAAGACTGTAGTACTACTATATGGCATTAGTAGGAAATTTTGCCTCATATTTTCCGTAGAAGAATGCTACTGACTTTTCTGTGGGTCAGAGTGTGGAAGAGTGCTTCTTCCCATTTAGAAGGATCCTGGCCCAAGCCCTATAAGAGCTTTGTAATAGGACCATGGAGGACAGAAAGGGAGGTTTCCTGGGAACTCCTGTATTTGGTACCTAAACTGAACAGTTACTGATGTCTTGGAAATGAAATAGCCTGCCTGTTACACCAAAAGAGCTGTGAAAATAATAATTTTCTTTCAAATAGACACTCCTGCCCAAAAATTTTGTCAGAGGTCGAGTATCACTCCTTCCCTACCCCAAGTCAGTTGCAAGGAGATCACTGGTACTGAAAATATTAGATGCAAAGTAAGTATTAGATCCTTGGATCAGCCCCTGTCCATGGCCTCTCAGGATCCTTCAAGGGCTGAACAGTGTTTCCTGTCTCCCACCCCATGTCAACAACTTTCCTATCATGTAATGAAGTTTCATTTCTAGGAGAATGGGAGTGCCTTGGCATTCAGACCTAATTGCCTGATTTGAATTTAGATTATTCCATCAAGGTAATAACAAGATCTGGGATCATAATGTGCTGGAATAATTTAGAAAGCCATGTGAGGTCACTATTGCTTCTTACAAATATGGCTTAGACATAATTTACCTGGCAGTAACTTGACCTGGAAGAGAGAGGTTTATCTTCTTGGCATGCTGCGTCTGAGTAGCTTGACAATCTCTACATAAATTTGAGATCTTTCATTCTCCAGCTGGTTGTTATTACTTATAATCTCTTAATGCAAAAAGTATTCCTTCCAGAGGCCCCTTTCTTTGCCTTTGTTACCTTTGATTTATAAAGAAAAAAAAAAAAGATATATTGCATACTGTTTTACCTTCGGATCTCAGGCCCATGCCCTTGCAGTCATTGTAATTTGGTCATTGCAACAAAAACCTCTGTTATGCTTTTTGTTTTAAGTGCCTCTTCTCTTCTAAATGTTGCACTGTACTATAACATACAATTTTCAGGAAACATTAATTAAAAGACCTATGTTGAAAACTTTTCCTTGTGGACATACCCTGTAGCGTTGCTAAGAACCCTTTCTGTGGGGAGATTTTAAGCAGAACAAGGGATTACAGTCAAAATCTGAAAAAGCTGTTGCAGGGATTCCTGAGGGAGGCCTGATTCTGACCTCTCCCAGGACACTTACGGTGCAGTTCTTACACATCCCACTCCATTCCTCTCTGTGTGTTTGAGGCTGGCTGTGAGTCACTGTCTTCCTGCACTGTGCCCTTCTCAGTGTCTTGGGACACCCTTCCTGTCCCTTGTTCCCTTCCTTGGTGCCAGCAGGGACTAAGCGGCTCTTCATCACTCCCTCAACTACCTGCCAGCTGCTTCCTTCTGGTGTCTGCAGTGCTGCCCCTTCTCCCTCACCTACTGCTGCTGTTAGCTGACACATCGGGGGATTTCTGCTGCCCTTTAAACCTCTCTGGCTGCTGGAGCATGAAACACCTCCTCAGCATTTCCATGTTCTAGAAAGGGTGGTTTCACTTCCCTTTTGGGGTTTTGAGTTTTCTTAACCCTGGCCACTGGAGCTTCTGCTTGCTGCTGCTTTACCAGAAAGAGCCAGTGCAGAAGAGCTGCCCCATGCTCATGACCAAACACTGTGGGAAGCTCTGCACCACCTTCACCATCATACGGGGAAAAAGGAAGAGACAAAGCCCCGCTGGAAGGGATTTGTGCCTCTGTTGTCTGCCCATCACCAGCAAGACTCACTGTGAACTGACTGGTGTGTCTCCTCTTGGTCACTGATGGTCCCATAAGCACATGGTGGCTGCCCCCATCACTGTACCAGAGCTTCCTTGTGGGAATCCTGGAGGTATGCAGGGCACATGCAGGGTGAGTCCCAAGGGACTGAGATGTTGGGAAGCACGGTGAGGTCAGCCTGCCATGGTGCTGCACAAGACCCAGCTCCTGAGAGCTGGAAGGCAGCAGACCCTTGGTGTCTGGCCTCAGCTTCACTGTCAGAATAGAGTCAGTGCCTTGGCCTGTCTGGCACCACCACCAGGCTTAGAGGATGCTGACCAAAATGCAGTCATCCTAGAAGGAAAGAAGAAGTTCTCTGGAAACAGTTCTGCAGAACATATTTGCCTTCCATAAAATATACTGCAAACATTTGGTTTGATACAGCAATTATAATTGTTGTCTGGGCTAATGCTGTTTCTCTCAGCAATCTTTTCTCTTTCCTGCTCTGAATATCTGGACCCCAATCATTACCAGTGTCTTCTTCCCATCATAACTGAACCTTATTTCAGTAACGTGACAAACAACAGCAACCTCAGAGATGCCAGTTTTACCATGACTAAACTCTCACCCACGCTTTTAAATTGGGACAGCTGAGAAAGAGCTTTTATGTAAGATGAAGCAGAGCATTAGAGCCATCCTTCCCCTTCAGGTGTTGGGGTTTTTTTCCTATTTCTTTCTCTTTGCCTCAAGATGTTGCAATTTTAGCTTGTATTTGCTTTTTTTCCAGCTCATGACTCTACTTCTGACTGGAAGGCAGAGCCTCCGAGCAGGGCTCTGCTGATGTCTGTAACATTAGTGCAAGGCTGTCAGGGAGCAGACGGCATGTGACCAGGAGAGGCTAAACTGGGACGCTGTGATTCAGATAACTGGCTTCCCTATTTCTGGCTCTGCTTTGAGGTTCAGGTTCTGGCACTCCTTATCTTGGAGGTGGGGGTGCAGTACCAGCATGGCCCACCACAGCCAGCAGCCGGTGCCCTGGGCTGCATGGGAGAAGCACAGGCATGAAGCAGAGCATTGGCTATGAAAGAAGAACCAGCAAGGGGACTGGGCTAGAAACACTCCAAGGAACACTAGTCCTATTGCAGAAGCTGAAGTATCTCCTGCTTCTCCAGCAAAAGGAATTGCTTGCCCTGCATGAGGGAGCTGCTCTGTGCCCTCTGGCTCCTCTCCCACTACTTCTGCTTTTGCAGTGTGTTTCTCAGCAATTCTCCCAACACACCATCATCCCTAGCTCTTCCTCCCATCGTTCAGTCAAGTGATTCTGATGGATGGAAGGTAGAGGGACGCTCCCAGGGATTTTGTCCAGCAACCATCGAACTAATACAGAACTGTACAACTTCAGCAAAGTTTTAATTTGCCCCTGGAAATTGCAGGTTATTTTTTATTTGAAAAGAGTTTTAATTGAAAATTCAAGGCTATGTCTCCTGTTGGGTTACTACTTATGAGTGTAAACACTTAAAGGGAATTTTACTTTTAAATTATGGGACTGTGTCACAGAAAAGAGGCATAATTCCAATGCCTTGTCCACAGGCATCTGAGAGCAATGTTCTTCCTACAGAATCTGCCAGAGGCCAGAGTCTAAAGTGCATAAATCTACAAGAGGCAGAAAGCAGAAATGAAACTCAGAAATTTTGCTCACCAATCTGCACTGCACAAACTGCTATGGAAAAAGGTTGTTCTACACAAAACATCTATTTAAGTATCATCTGCTATTGCAAATATTACCAGGACACCTATTTAAGGTTGTTCTGACGTTGCAGAAATTATGGCTGATGACAAAATGGAGTGAGATTAAAGCCACTCTCCTTTGGTGTTCAGTAACTGGCCCTGGAAGAAGCAGATGCTGCTCCAGTCCCAGAGGTACTTTGCAAAAGCAATAATAGGGCAACAAACAGTGACAGTCCTGTGTCACAATGCTGGCTGCAGGTAGTGTTTCTCTGCCCCAGCCAGTGAGCCCGTAGCACAAGCAGACCATCAGGGCACCAATCTGCCTGAACTGCGCTCCCTCTTTGTTTCAAACCCTTGGCTTAAAGCCCTTCATCAAAGGCCTCCACAGCCCTGTCCCTCTTTCTAGTCCCTTCTTGCTGCTGACCTCTGCCTGTGCCTAGCACAGGGTTAGTTTCTTTTTTTCCTCATCTTTATTTCAAAATGTCTGTATTTTCTTTCCTGTAAATCTCTTGCTGTCTGTGTCCTGGTGTCTTCCCCACAGCCTCTCTCATCTTTTCCTACATCTCCTCCCCAAATTTCTGTGCCCCCGGGGAAATGGTACTTCCTGAATGTGGGCTGCTTTGTACTCTCCCCATCAGGTCTGCCCAGCTTCTGCTGAGTCTACCCTCTTCTGTCTCCCCGTGAACTCCTGCACTGAAGTCCAGTTCCACTACTGCCTCCCTGTATCCGCATTTGCCTCAGGGATACCTCGTGCTGCCGGGAGGCAGCATTAGACTCAAGAGAACTCAAATGAAGTGGAGATTTGGGGATTCCTTCTCTATCAGCATATGGAAAGAATCTTCTTAGCTAGAAGATTCTGCTGGACAATTGCCCCAGCAGAAATGGCTTTCTTTCCTGACTGCCTCTCTCTCTCCCTCCCTCTCCAGCTGCGCTCTTTGACCCTGATTTCTCATATTCTTCACCACCATCCTGCCACTCACTATGCATTCCCCACTGACATCCTCTGTGGACTGTGAATGACTTGACAGTGACAACATCAACTGCACCATCACCTCTCACTGACAGTCATACTGTGCCCTGACTGTCCTCTGCACCTGCCCAGCAGCACCACACACACGAGTTTACATCCTGCTGTTGCTCTTTAACTCAGACCAGCCATCCACCATGGTGGCAGGATACTGCCAAGAAACTGAGGGGAGAAGCTTATCCTCAATCCCCACCTGTTCTTCCTTTTGCCAGGTTTTTCTTTAGTTTTCCCCCACTGTCCCTCCCTCCATCATAGATTTTGTGTCTTAATATGCCCTGCTTTGGCTTTTCAGTTCACCCTGAGAAGTAGTTAGCTCAGTTTTCTTCTTGATCTAAAGTGATTTTATTTTCTCAGGAATTTTTGTCACTTTTTCAGAAACCTTTTCTGCTCTCTCAACCTCGTGCTTTTCTGTCTGCCCCTGCCTCTCAAAGGACTCCTCCCATTTTTTCCCCCTCCCTCTTGCATCTTATGCTCAAAGGCATATTAGATTAGACGAACTGGGGAAGCCTGTGCCTTTTAAGTTCCAACAATGCTCTGGTCTTGGCAGATTTCAGTGATGTTGTAACAGATGAATCTATTGCCTGGGAAACTGAAGCACCCCACCTGTGTCCTGCCCTGCCCTCAGCAATGACACACACTTGGACTCGGCTGGGTTTGATGAAATTATTCTTCCAATATGTCTCTCTGGGCTTATTATTTATCCCATGTAAGATTCACTCTTACCTTTTTATTTCTGACACTGACCACATCTCTCCTGCTATGCCATGTCCCTTACCCCCACAACAGCAGATCATTTCAGTTAATTTCTTAGCAAAAATTATGTGTCTTCATAAGTCTGTATCATTGTGCTTCTCTTTCCAGTCAAAAGAAAAAAAAGGTGACATGAAATCGAATTACTTTGAGTGTTCTCCTCGGCATAGTTGTAATCTCATCTGGAAGAGCACTTAGAAAAAGTTACAGAAGATCTTGCTATGACTAATACAATGCTGTCATGCAATTAGCACCATCCTTATTTAACAATCTAGTCTTAGGAAAAAGCTTGCCATATCAAAAAAACCCTATGAAACCCCCACAACACTAGCCATCCTGACATCACGATACAGTATTGCATCTTTTCAGTCCCTTGGTGCTATATAACCTCAGTTATATGCAGCACATCTGCTTGTGTGAGCCCTTTTCTTCAGAAATAATGGTTTGCCACACCATTCATGAAGAACAGCCCAGCCCAGGAGCTATTCTCCAGCAATATTTGGTGTTGGAAGTTTCAGAGGAATGTCTTTCACTTGCATGATATAAGGCAAATTTTTTCCTGCCTCACAATAAGGTTATATGCTTAGGGAGAAAGCTCGCCTCTCGCGTAGTGTTACAGTTCCTGGCATAAGTACAGGTACAAATCTCATTGTTACCAGTACATGGACTTTATGTTTTTGGTTTGACTGTTGAAAAAAGCCACTGAAGCCCAACCTGAGCAAAAGTTTTCCTTTGTCCCTGTGGTTTCTGGTGCTGTCTGTCTTTCATCTCACTCCTTTTCCCTGTACAGAGTGAGCTGGGTGTGCTCTGCTGTGCCTGCAGCATGGAGAAACCATTATAACTTTTCGTCTTTTACCGGCGGGGTGGTGAGGAGCCAGCTGAATTTGTATCAGGAATCAAAGCACTTTTATATGCCATGAATCTGGAGGAGAAACACATGCTGCAGCAAGTACAGGGCCTAAAATAATAGACACTAGGGGGAAATAAAAATCATGTCAGTTGGTGGATTGTTAAGCCCACACAGCCAAATCCTGAGAGGTCTTTAGCCCTCACAAACAACTCCTGTTCACTTCAAGAGGACTTCAGGTGCTCATAAGCCCTCAGGATCTGTACACAGGCCTTTTACTTAATGAAAAGGTCTTCACTGTCTGGGTGGAGAGTGAAAAGGTTTTGAGCACAATGAAACGCTTTTCCTGAATTTGTGGAGCAGGCAGCATAGGTTGGGGATTGTAACAGCAGTACCTGTTCCCTTGGAAATGGTGGACACGACTCCTGGTTTTGGGAATACAGTACTGCTTCTCCACTTGCTATGGAGGAACAGTGTGTAAAATGGGGAACAAAAAGAGCTGCTGTCAGAAGGGCTGGTAGAAAGCAGACGCCAGCATGGCTCTCTGGAGGGAGGAAAATCTCTTAATTCATATGGCTTTGTACTCCTGACTCTTCAATATGTTATAAAAAAAGAAACTTAGATTAAAACAAAGACACTTATTTGTTTCCACGTGGTGTGGAGGGGGTCCCATATGACTCTTCCCAGGGATGCGAAGTGATTGCTTATAAAACAGCATTTCAGTGCTCGTGCATCCCACAAAGGGCAAGTCTTTACCACAAGACTGCCTTACTATAATTATTATTATTATTATTATTTAAAGACAATGAACAGAAGAGCACTAACTCAGAGTATTATTTTCAGTAGTTCCAGTACTGTCTGCGGCACACCTGCTCTCCATGGTCATTTCAAGACAGCTCCTGCTCTGTTGTTATTGGCTCCATACCAAGAGCCAGCAAAGCAAAAAATTTTTCACTTAAGCCCAAACTTACTGTTCTCCTGTCAGCTTCCCCATAATGTATTACTTCACCATGTCCTTTGACTTCTTGCATTTCTTTGTAGAGAAACATTATTAATTGTTAAACACAGCTTAACTCTGGGGGTTCAAAACAGTTTCGTGTGTTTACTCAAAACATTAATTTTTTTCTTTCTTTTTTAGTTTCCAGGCAGAAAAGATGTAGAAGGATTAAACAAAGCATCACTCCTTCCAAGAGCTCCAAACCCCAGCATGGCTGGAAGGTGCTGATGAGAGGGAAGAGGGTGAGAGGGACAAAGGTGAGTGTTTCCCAGTCAGAGCCCAGGAGCCAGAGCTGTGCCTTTTAGCTCAGGTGCAGGAAGGAAAGAGGGACACCTCTACTGCAAAAATAGGCTCAGCCTCAGAGCAATAAAAAGGAAAAGATGATGATGCACTAGAAAAAACACAAACCAATCTCTGGTCACCTTATACCAGGCTCTCAAAGGTATGGGTACAAGGCTGCACCCCCTCAAGAAGCTCTCACCGTGCAGGATGAACAGTGTGTTCTGAGGTCCCACTGAGAGAGCCATGGGGGGACCAGCCATGGTGTGCAGTTCAGGCAGCCCTGGCAGTTCACCCTTTAGAGTGTGGCAAACCTGTCACCTGGGGTTCAGTGTACAGCCTTTGCCTTCTGGCTCCAGAGGGCTGTGAGCAGGAGACCCACAACCAAGACTGTAATTCAATAACCTTGAATTTATACCATGCAGTTAGGCTGTAAATGTCATCAGCATTTTCTGTGATGGTCTGGGGTGCTGGAAGCTGAGGGCTGGGGCAGCCGGGCGCTGGGGGAAGGCTTCTGCATCCAAGCTGCCACTTTTCCTTCTCTTAACATTATGGTGGTGGATCTATGAAGATTGTTCTAGGTTTTGAGGGAAGATTTGTTTACATGCTGACTGCACAAAAAGCTACTGCTGCCAACATCATCACTTGCCCTTCCCATTCAGGTTCCTTCACGGGAAGAGCTCAGCTAATACAGTGAAATGTCCCAGGTATCCAGGCAAACAGCACTATCTTTGTTTCTCACTGAGAAATCAGGACACAGAGGGGGTGTTAAAGTGACCTGCCACCTTTCTTATTCACACATTAATTCATGAGGATTTGTCAAATGAATCATGACAAATGCTGTCACTGGAGGAAGGTCTTACTTGTCATACCAAGATCATCTGCTTCATTTTTGGATTATTGACCAAAGACCGAGACGTTTCTTGAAGCCATGAAGGACCCAGTCAAGCCACTTTTCCCATCTTTTTTTTCTGCAGCAGAATCGCTTATGTTGTGGAACACACTCACAGTCCATCTGAGAGCAGCTGCTGCAAATCCAACACGTGGGTGCTGTTAATCCCACAGGAATTATTTTAGGAAATGAAGGGGGAAGGGAAGTCGCATATAGGTATGGGAATTAAAAAAAATCTTCATAAAACTTGAGCACACCTCTATTTCTCAGGCATCCAGAGCCACCCAACACTGTAAGCAACCAGTAACTGGAAAGAGATCTATTTAGTAATAACGAGAGATACACATGGGATCATGCTTTCAGAGGGTTTCTAGTCCTTGCAAACTTAACCGTAGTCCCATAGCTGATGCTCCACAGAAAGCCCTGATAACCCTTTTCAAGTCCAGTCAGCACCTTGCAAGTCAATGACAATGTTACCACAATAATAGCTCTAAAAATCTGTGTTGCCTCTTATGTTGCTGAAAGACCATCTATTTCATACCATTCAGGTTCTTTAAACTAACACCACTCCCCAGGCTTTCAGCATCTGACACATCTACCATCAAGCTTCTTTGTTTCTTCCTTACTGCTTTTCCAAAGTAAAGTCTCCTATAACTTCATTTTTTATTGCTTTTAACAGAAAAAAACTTGGTTCCATAATAGCTCCATGTCTAACTTTGCAGGAATGTTATACAAACAGCCCTGCTGGGATTGAAGTAGCAAGCATTTGCTGGATATTCGTGTTTGTACATCCTCTTACTTTAATTAATTTTCCTCAATGTCATCCTGAAAACACACTTGCATGGAAACTAGCAGGAAAAAGGTCTAGATTTAATATCAAGAAAGGTATAAAACTAGTTGGAAAACAGACTGTGGGTTGCTTTTTTTTAAAAAAGTCAACATTTCATTGTCATATTGGGAGGATTAAATAATGTTCCAACAAGGTTTGTCACAAATCTGGCACAGACTAGGCAAAGGCAGTGGCCCAAAGCTATTTTAAAAGCCAAAGCTGGCATTTAACATCATGCATCAGCTAAGAAAACATGAAGACTCATAACATGCTCTGATCTAATCATGATACGTTTGACAGCTGGATGCCAGGAAGTTCTTTGCTGGTTACTTAACGGCATGATGGAGTATCAAAGGAGTTGGAGTGACACCCTGCCCAGGCCTGGCCTGGTGATCTCAGCCTTAAGTTTGTGGAATGAACCAAAGGTTCAATGTTAACTCACAATGCTGTGCAGGAGGAGGATGTGCTAACCTATGAGATTGTATGCCTGAAGCAGATTTTACCCTGGGTCATTTTCAGCATTTTGGGCATAATGAGGAACGAACAGCTCAGCACTGGACACTCATATAGGTCCTACTGTGCCTTGGCGGCTGCTCACCACCTCCCATGCTGCCCCAACAACCTGGATGGCAAATCCAGTACAGAACTGAGCTTCCAGGACACATCACATCTAGTTCTTGGCAGGGGTGGAATAAAAACCAGTTCTGAAATAACTAGTTGTAGCAGCTCATGAGGCAGTGACCAACCTGTACATTTTTTTTTATCTGAGAATTGTCTGCTAAATATCCAAATCATTATGACATCTAATGAAGAAAGGAAACCAATAGTAATTTTTCTGAAGCCTTTTGAGTGAACTAATTCTCCTGTCTCTCAAGCATGCAGATTGGCTACTCTTTTAGTACCCAAACTAAGATAAATGATCATCTTGTCCACAAGCCATCTATATTGTTTCCCACAGGAAGACAAGGTTGGAATTCAAATTGATCCTGAAAACTCCCAAGGAATTGTCAGAAATCAAACAGATGTCAGTAGAAAGTACTTAAGAGGGAAATGTCAAAGGCAAAAGTTCCCAGAAAACAAGCCAAATCTGTGGCCCTCATGAAGAGTGACCTGCCAGGCAGCACTGTGCAGAGAGGGACACACAGCCTTTAGAGATCCAGCAACCATGAGAATTCTTGGTATGGTCTGCCCACAACAAAAGAAAAGGCAAATGTCATCCTGGGACACACCTGCAAGTGTGTTTCATGCAAGACAGGGAAGAAATTGTTGTGCTCTAATTGGCACTGGTGCTTTCTCTCCTGTAGTTTGGTGTCCAGTTCTCAGCATCATACATTAAGGAAAATGGAAGTTGGACAAGGGCCAAAGAAGCTCATGTGAAAGCCAAAAAATTTAGAAGATTCAGCCCAAGACAAAAGGCTGATGGAATGGGAATTTTCTGTGTGGAAATGGGAAGATAAGGAAAACTTAACACGTAGCTGTCACGCAGCAACCTGACATCGTTTTATCCATTACAAACTGTTGATGTGAAGTGTGATGTCTTCCAATCTCTGTTTTCATTTGGTAGGGTTTGGTACAGCAAGACTGCTTTTTCAGTGCAAATTTAGACTACCTTTTAGAGAATTTTCAGACTTTTTATCTGTCCTTAGAGAAACCAGACCTTCCTCAGATCAAAGTCCCTCAAGATTCCCCTCAGGATCTGGTTTTGCAGCCAACATTCATCATGACCAACTGCTTTGGAACCTATTCAGTTGTACGGGATATTGTATGGTTTAGTCCTGAAATCATGCAGTGAAGCTGAGGCAAGCTCTGAGACACAATGGATCTTACTGCACAGCACCAGTCAGCCTGCTCTTGGAGACATGACCTGGACACACAGGGCTGGAGTAATTTCCAACACGGGCATCTCCAGTGGTGCACCTGCCAGGGGTGGCAGGTAAAACACAGGACATACAGAAGACCTACATGCTCCTGGACCAGCAGCTGGACTCAGGTGGCACTTCCTAGGGACAAATGGCAACAAGTCTGTGTCCAAGCATCTAAACAGTGCCTGCTGCCTAAACAGAGGAATAAGCATTGGAACATCAGTGTGTTTATTAAAGCACATATAGCAAGGGCACCCAGTGCATAGATAAAGAATTACATCATGCTGCAGTGGCACTGCTGTGCAGGAGACAGGGTTTCTGTTTGTCCTACAACAGAGACTCCTCAGCTGAAGCCTGGGCCATCCTCAAGCACAACTAGTCAAAGGACCAAGAGCAATGCAGTGCCCAGCGGGGCTGACAGCAGGATGCACATGTGAAAGCCAAGGAAGGCAGCAGGACAAGGGGAACAACTGGGATAGGGACTATTTCCCCAGCATGTTAGTGCAGGCACAAGTCCCTGCAGGCACAAGTCCCTGCAGGCACTGCCTCCTCGTCCCTTGCTGGAGCCGCCACCACCAAACCCGCTGCTTACCCAGGGTGTGGAGCTGGCACAGCCCAACATCCACCCCAGATCCTGTTTCTGGGCCACGCTGACCAAGAGTGCAATCATGCACACTTCCTTCCACATTTATGCAAAAAGCAGCCACCCCACACGTATTTCCACTGTATTTGAGGCCTTGTGTAATCTTGGCAGAAGTGGATGGATTTTGCCCAGAATACACAATTTAGTGCTAATTATCTCTTCCTGCTGGGCTTTAGAGCACAGAGCTTTCAGTTCCAGAACAACAGCTACAAGAGCTAATGGATTGCTCTGTTACCAGGAAGCAAACCCTTTGCAGAGTGTGGAGGATCTTGCCTTGCTGCAGGTCCCAGGGAAACTCCTCAACAATAGGAGGATGGAATTCATTAACTCTTCAGGGAAGGAGAGAACATCACCAGCATCATAATTGCCTTCCACTGGTGCTGCTGGAGAGAACACCCCAACACAAAAGAGCATCTCACCCCTGCCAGTGCATAGCAAATTATGTTGTAAAAGTAGAAGAGAAAAATTCCGGTGTTGGGTCAGTGAGATGCTGTAGAAGAGAAAAAGATGGAAAAACTGCAGCTGAGATTCATTCCCTTCAATGTCACATACAGTACCAGTCCATATTTTCTGCTCTCAATAGTGTGAGTGTATAGGACATGGATTAAACTGTTGCTTTCCAAATCCCACTTCTCACTTGCACTTATCTCACATCTAGGATGGCCTATGGGCCTCTCTGCTAGGGCTCCACTGACAAACCACTTTTCTTTTGGTGATACTTCCTGAGACAAAGAAGAAACTTGCCTCACTGTGCTGGCAATTCAGCCCCAGGTAATGAATTAACAGCATATAGGAGTCACGCTGGGAGCCAATAATAATTTAATTCTCCTGCACTGGCAGTTACCCATCCAGCAGTAACCATCACAGAGCTGCTCTCTGCACAGCTAATTTCAGAGCTTTACAGACCTACATATGGTGATCATTTGATTCCAATGTTGACATGTAACCTGAAGGAGAGTCCAAATTACCTCCTAGCATAGCAAGTATTTTGGCTGGTGGTGACCACATCTTAGCTTTCCTTTCATGTGCAGTCTTTTTGGTGTGGATACTCACCTTCTCGAATATCCTTACAAGTGTAAGAAATAAAATACTGAAATATAGAGCAGATGCTTCAGTCCCTTGGACTAGATCCATTATTGACACAGGACCAACATTACACTCTTCTCAAAGACACTTTCTCACTTGCTCATATGGTGCACAGATGTAGGTTGCTGGCAGTGGTCTCTAAGGCAACATAGGCAACTTCTAGATTTTCAGCTACCCCTTGTCTCCATTTCTTGTGCAAGATTCTGGACAATTGATTCTCATTTGGGTCTTCGTAGTTATCACACTAAAATTCACACTAAAATATCACAGTCATTGTTGCTGTACTTTGGCTCCCCCTCGAAAACAGGGCAAGGGAAACACTGCTGAATGAATGGAACACCACCACTGGAGGTGAGCAGTGGTGGCATTACCGTGGGCCACCAAGATAATCTGTGACCTTCCTGCCCAACATTCAGAGGCTTTAGTGGCAGTTCTTCCAGAGAGCCTGTGAAAAAGGTATTCACAGCTTGGAATCATGACTACCACCAACAAAAAGTAAAAGGCTATAAGGAGTGAGAATATTTCTTCCTGAGTCAGCTGGAGGAAACAGCTGTACAAAGCCTGATGCCCCTTTGCTGAGGTGGTTGCAAGCATCCA
Organism: Manacus candei; assembly: GCF_025592945.1. NCBI lineage: Eukaryota > Metazoa > Chordata > Aves > Passeriformes > Pipridae > Manacus > Manacus candei. Next base: position 10,227,009 of record NW_026138104.1, on the reverse strand, counting down.
TGATCATGTTCAGATGCAGTTTCCTGTCTCTAGAACAAGTTGTCCAGGAGTAGCTCACTGGGAAATACCAGAAGAAAAAAACCCAGAAACACCAGGGAAGATTTTCCTCTGTGAAATGAAGGTAAATAATTCTGCTGCTTTATCACTGGTGGTTTTACTGTGAGGTATTGCACAACAAGTTTAAATAATGGCCAAGTATGACTGCCTCCAGTTTTTATCTGGCTGTAGAATTTCTCCTTAGGTCATTGCATCTCAGAGAAGATTGTTTATGAAGAACAAAAGCCTTTTTGGTCTTCAGTCTATTTGCACATGAACCCTTCTTGCCTGACTGCAGTAACAAACAGATGAAGTACATATTGAAGTAATTCTTCTGAGTGTTTTTCTCATAACATTTAAAATTGAAGTAGGTTCTTTACTTTTACAAATAAATATTGAGCTAATTGCATTAATAAATAGAAAGAAAACCTACATATTTTGGTGAATAAAAGGTAGAACATATTCTTCCTACCCTGTGTGTGGACAGCCTCAGTTGCCAGCATGAGCTGGAGGATGACCAGGGGCAAGGACCACGGGGTTAATCAAAGTAACTGGATACCCTGTCCCCAAGTGCCCAGGAGCTCCAGCCTGGGCATGCAGAGGCCCATGACTCCCTTCTCTCTGCCTGGTTGGTCTGCCCCTTCTTCCACATTTTTAGCAGGGTTTGCCATGCTCCTTTCTATCCAGGCAGTCTCTACCTTAGTACCATCCAAAGAGACAGGAGAGACTTGACCTATACAAACCTGCTGCCCACCTACTCCAGTGGAAAAAGGAGCCATGACAACCCCACCTTTGAAAAAAAAGCATTGATTTGCCTCTTCTCACATTATACTGAAGATGCTCCACCAACACATTCACGACCCATCTTCTCAAAGGGCAAGATGCTTGTCTTCTCTCCTTTTCAAAGGAAAAAAAAAAAATAAAATTAAAAAACCATCTGAGATCCGAGTCTCCACATGGAAAACAGAGCTTTTGCAAAAACTGATAAGGAGCTGGGGGAGAGTCAAGCAGGGTTGTCAGACTTTAAACATTGATCAGGCCCAGAGACATCCATCCATCTGCCTCAAGCCCAGTGCCCTGGTGCTGCTGTAGCCATGGGAGAGCTGCGTCATGCATGTGGGATTTCATGTGCTGCAGTAAAAGTGCAGGAAAGCCCCAGCTTGTGGATTCAGAGGAGACTTGGGATTTGAGCAGTAAGTACAGGACAGCCTATATTGCATAGGGTATCTGGCAACTGAGCACCAGGTGACCTCCATACCACAGGCAATACTCCAACCCCATACACACAGTAACAGCTTCACTCTCCTAGAACTCCTACGCTTCACCAGCTAGGTATTACAGCAATTAGATGCCACAGCATGCCTGTGGATAATGACTTAGAGTTATCTTTCCTCTGAAGATACGAAAACTGGAGAAAAGACAGGTTCTTTTTCCTGCTGTAGAGGTGGCTCAATTGTTACCATCCCTGAAAGTGATATTTGTGATCCAGGACTTTTGCCTTCTACCGCGTGTATTTCTGCACAGGGGTAGGATGCAGGCACCTGACTTGTCCCCTCAGCAGCTCTGCCACCTGGTTTTGACAGAAATAGACAATATAAGGCAGCAAGACCCACTTAGATGATCACAAAAATTGTTGTGTTGGGTTTTTTTTTCCAGTAGGGTAGCACACTGGTCACCTGGGGGCACAGGGAATGAGGTTGATCTTTGGGAATTTTTTAGAAGCTTTGTTGACCATCTGCTGGATAGCTATAAAACACTTATGTGGGGTCAGGTCTGAAAACACTGCAAGGCCATACTCTTGGCTGGAGAGATTTCACATGGAGAAAGCCAGTGAGGTAATGGACATGGAAGCATTTTTTTGTTTTTGTCATGGTTGACAGAAACAGTTTATGTATTTGCTGATTTGATGTAGACAGCAAAAGCTAGACCTAATGTAAGTGCCTTGGCAGATACCCAGAGGTCCCTGCTGCCCAGATGATCGAGGCCACCTCGGTGCCAGTGGGTCATCACATCTTTCCTGCCCACAGTTACAAGGTGAGAGACTAGTTTCTGAGAGATCTCAAAATCTCCTAATGAGCCTGACCTGCTGGCTGTGCCTCGAGGCCATCTGATGTGTAGTAATGATTTCTGCTGCTTGTGAAGCACAGGCACAGCTGGTGTGTTCCTCTAAAGCTTGGGTGGAGGAGGTACCTGCTCCTTACGCAGCAGCTTGTAGTGAGAGCACTCACCAAGGATTGGTGCTTGTCATGTGGCTGAACGTGGATGGATCCATCCTTGGGATATAGCAATAAGCACAGGGGCATCTTCTCTGCCCAGGGACTGCTCTTGCCATGGGATCAGAGACAGGATCCCTCTGGTGCCTCTGCTTGATTGTATGACTCTTGCCTCCTTTCTCCACCTTCTCCTCTCAGGTTCTGAAATATTGTCTAAGAGGAAAATATCCTCAATAAAAGGAAAAGGAGCCACCCCAGTGATGCTCTGAAATAGTCTGTGTCTGCTGGGTTAGAGTGATCAGTCACTGAGGTGATAATTAATGGATTAATTAGGATGTTGTGTTCCTTCTCCTGACACAAATAGTTTTACCTTTTGGGCATGGGCAGGAGAAGGGTTTGAAAGGGTGCAGTGAGCCCTGTCCAGCCAGGTCCAGAAAAACACAGATTCTCTGGGAGAGATCCATGTTTTGGAGCGTGCATGGACAGAAGGACCCAAGTGCATCCCTGAGCCAAGGCAATGCCAGATGATTTGCATCTCATTTTGGTGCACTCAATTTTCCCTTTGCACTATGCAGCTTCCCAGCAGAGATCCCTGGACTTTATTCCAGGGTCAGCCCTCAAGTCCTTTGCTATGTCTAGCTTGCAGTCTCAGCATGATGACATCCTGTTGCCAGTGCCTCACTTATAAGCAAGGGAAAACCCAACTCATTCAGATTTTGAATCGGTAAAATGACTAATAGAGCTAATTGTGTCCTCTGCTCTTGTAACAGCTTGAAAGTGAAAAAGAGAGTTGATGCAATAGGGCAAAGGACATTTTCTAGCCCTGACAATAACTCAGCAGCCCAGATCAAAGCAGCCCTGTGACTTTGCAGAGAACATGCCACACTGCCAGCAGCCCACTCTTGCTGGGGTCTTGGTTATCTTTGTAATTTATTTCAGTTTTTGGCCTTCAGTACAATCTGAAGCAACACTGGTTTTGGCTTCACTTTGGTACCTACAAGAACATACAGAAATCCTGTGATGGTTAAAGCAAACCCAGAAGAGTAGAATACCTGTAATCCAGACTCTACTTTGTATTTTTATCAAAAGCAGCAGAATGCAAAGCACAGACATAGGAGTGGGAGAGTGGGGAAGCACTATTTTAAGTCAACCAGCACAGGAAGGGGTTCTTAGCTCAAAACAAAAATTATCTGCTTGCATCACAAAATAAATGAAGTTTTTAGCTGGAAGTCTGTGCAGTCACATATATACAAGCAACCAAGACGTTCATTTACATGACACTGCTCACTTACATGGCACTTCAGAGTAACAAGTGTCAGCACAGTAGTAAAAACAGAACAAACCCAGTAGTCTGAGTTTAACTGTGAGCTGTTACTGCTACTGACTGCAATGAGGGGATCCTTCCTAAAATGTTTCTCAATACTGATACTGGAACATGTCTGGGCCCAATAAACCGTACAAGTTGTTGCTTTTTGGCAAGCCAGCTTTAAATTAAAGGGGAGAACATTTTGGAACATGTTCAGTGCCTGCTTTGCACCAGTGTAAAAGGAAAAAATCCACATCCCAACATTCTTTTCTCTTGCTCTGGCAAAAAAATTGGTGTTACTTGGTGAACTGATTCAGCTGAAAAATTACTCAGGAAAAATGGCTGGTTACTTGTTACTTGTTAAGGATCAGACCTGATGGGGCTGTACCAGCCTGGGAAAGGGCAGAGGATGAGAGTGAGATGGATTCTCCCTTCCAGCAGCAGCAACACTTGCTAATACTGATTGCAATGGTTGCTGAGTTGCAGGCTCAGAGTCTGGAAATACAGTTCTCAGGGGTTTAAACATCTGCTTCTGGCATTCCCAGAAGTGCACCACCATCCGTGTGCTGAGTAATCCATTAGAGCCCACAGACCATCTCTTCCTTCACCTATATCACTTGGGGAGCACGGTGAAACAGGTTTAAACCCACTTAAACCATTTGGATGAGCTACACACTGGTGTGAGAATAACAGGATAATCCATGACTACATCCACGTTACAGCACTCATGAGGGACATACGAAACTTGCACTCAGTTTTTCCATTGAAACGAGGAGGTTTCAAGGCAACATGCTCCATTCTGGCCCTCCTGGAAGACAAAGACTCTATTGTTGGGCCAGTTCTATTTTGCATGACAGAATTTCGTATTTGTTTGGCTGGAGAGTGAACAAATAAACATGATTCTTAGTCTGTGATGGAGATGAGGGTGAGTCCTGTTGGCAGTGTCCCATATGGATAATGTCCAGACACTGTAGTTTGTACCATAATTCAATTCTCCTATTTAAAGGCAGTGCAATAGTAAATTACTAATTAGACATTCATACTTGCTCTTTCATGCTTTGGTTTTTTTCTTTTATCTTTTGTCCTCTCAAATAACAGCATTAACAAGAGGGTAACTGAACTAATGGAAGCCATTATCACCTTCCCTATCTCTCTTGGTTGGACAAGCAGTAGCACATGCTGGGGTTCAGGTTATGAAATATTTGCAATTCTTTGTATTAGATTCTCCAGTTATTTTTGATTAGTTTTAGATGCAATGAACTGAACAGATTCCCATTTCACTGAACCGAATGTATTTCCATTATCAGAGAGTAAGCAATGCAGTACTGTCCTTCTTAAACACAGATGGTGAGGCAACAGTTATAAACTAAATAATAAACTACAGTAAAGCAGGAATTAAGTTTCCATTTTCCTTAATGTTAAAAAAAATCAGAATACTTTAATAGCAAAGGAGAAAAAGGTGATCCTACAATGGTTTTATTGACATAAGTAATCATAAGTTGAGCAATTTCTGGAAAGAAGGATGGAACAATTGGCAGTTATAAACATACATGTAATTTACTGCACTGAGGTCTTTTTTTCTCCCCCCTGTGGATTGCAGAAGGACCCTCCACTGGGGAGCCACTGGGACCCAAATAACATGTCCCTGACAGGTGGCCTTCACAAAAAACCCTACAAGGAACAAGATAATGTATTGTGCCAACAGCAGCCATAGAGAATCAGCAAAGCTTTTATTCTTTCCCTTCCATAAGAGCCACCAGGAGAACCTGAGCTCCTTGCAGACTGACAGCATCCTCAGCACTTAGAGCAGTGATCCCAGCATCAGCCTGTGCAAGGAGCAACAAGGCACAAATATCACTGGTTTCTGGAAACATTTCTGGAAGTAAATTGCTAGTGGCAACTGATCACCTAGCCAAATGTCCCATAGGCCCTTTTTTCAGCATCTGCAAGCCCTGAACAAGACACTTTTACTGTATACAAAGTCTGAGACTGTTGGTTGAGCTGAAGAACTGCCCTCTGACTGCAGTGTAAGAGGATAAGTTTGCCAAGCAGTGTAGCTGCTAAAGGCTGAGCTTCCCTGTGCTGCTGAAAATCACAGAAATGCTCCACTTGCCATAATCCTTCAGAACAAGCTGCATGCTAAAGGCATAAGGCTTTCCCATGTTAGAGTCCTCAGTTCTGTTCCCAACTCTGCCTGAATAACCCTGTGCAAGTTATGCTATCATTCAGCATTTATTTCTATCTGTTTTTTGGTTTGGTTTGGTTTATTCTCCTAAGAGAGGAAAACTCATAATCAGGTTTGGAAAAGATACAAAAATGGTGATAATACTCATCACAGGTGCAAGTGATAGAATTCCTTCTTCCTTGGTTTATAGAGTGCCTTTCACTAAGCTTCAGGACCTTTTAAGAGTACTTGACACAACAGATTGTCTGAGACAAGAATGTCAATAAGAAGCCTGATTAGAAAGATGAAAAGAGGATTCTAAAGACAATGTCATCTTTTGGGCACACACGAGTGACTGCTCTCAAGAATTTGTAATTTACAGACTGAGGGGTAGCTTTTCTCTGGGCTTGGGTGATGCAGGGCAGCAGGTCTTCCAAAGCACGGCTGCTGACTCCCACCAGAGGCATTCTGTGGAGCCATCCAAATGAAGGAAAAAAGCTCACTTGAGGTCAACTGAGTCAGCCTGCCTTGATGGAAGCCCCTGTTACCTCTGCAACCACAGCTGAGATCATTTACCCTGGCTGGGTTGTGACCATGACCACTTCAAACATTGCCTGGCTCGTATAAGCAGCAGCAGCTCATGGAAAAGTGCTGCTGGTAGGACAACCAACTCTGACCCTTGGAAAGGTTAAACCTTCCTCTTCTTCAGTCCAACATTTACTGCTCACAAGGACTCATATGGACTCTGTACAAGTCAAACAGCTGCTCAGCTTCTGGTTTGGAGGAGACCAGCGACAGCATTACACTCAGAAGTAGTTGAGGACTACTGTCCACAGAGATGTTTTTCCATTATTAGATTGCTTTGACTGAGGAGGAAGCAGAATTCCAAGCACCCTTTTGTGTACAGCGACATGGCCTTTCAATGCTGTTGGAAGCCCTTGTTATTTTCTGCATGATTTTCCAATTAACTTATTTCTTGAATAATTTGGTTCAACAGATTCTGGACACTGAAAGAGTAAAATGCTCCCTCTATACCTTTGTCATAGCTTACCTGTCATAAAAAATGTATAAAGTTTCACAGAATTCAAGGGTTCTGGTGATATTCATCACCAGTCATGGTAGAATTTGGCCTAAAGAGAGAGCAGCTGAAGAGTAAGAGAAACAGGACTCAGTCATACTAAGTGCTCTCAGACTTGTGGCCTTTCTTTGGGCCCACAGTGAGCTAAAAGTGAGCAAGCTTTTCAAATAGAACAGGAACAGAAGCTCAGCAGGAATGATACCAAGTTAGTGTAGGCATGTTTCAGGGGTTTTTGTGTTTAATAATTTATCCCCTTAATTCCTGAATTAACATGCAATGCAAATCTTCTGATTATTACACAAACCCTAGTTTACACAGAGATGAGCAAAACCCAAGGACAGTCCCCAATACAGAAATGCTAAACTCTAAAAGCAGAATCACAGAACTTGAGACTCACCAGAAAACCAAAGAAAAGACCAAAATGGCATTCTCAATATATTTATTCTAAAGATCACTTTGCACTGTCCTCACAATTTTTAAAGATCTTTGGGGGATCTGCTAGTGTAGAGGTTAAGGCCTTGGAGAACTTTACCTAGTTGTAGATTAATACTACATGACTTTCACATTTGGCAAGCTACTAGGAAAAGCTCTGCCACAAAAGTGCTCCTGACACCAGCACATTTCACGTTTAATCCCAACTATCTGTATATATTCTAAATATAGTTAAAAAACCCCCACCAGATTATTTTTTGTGAAGCAATGAAATATATTCTTTCCCCTAGGGACAACACATATACAATGTGTATGATAGGCATAATACATACATCTGACTGTGTGACAGATTAGTGACCAGGGGTCATGAAAGAGCAACAAAAGTTGTAAATATTTGATCACTTTTAAGAGTTAATTTGATCATCACACTCCTTTGTCATTTTTTTGGTGATAATTAGACCGTGCAAATATTGTTAGAACAACTGTCCAAGAAAAACATGAGCAATAAATGACAAAGTACAGACTTGAAATATACTCTAATATTGAATTTCCACTATGAAATTTAGAGATTTTATTGTAGGGACAATTAAACAAAATATTCTGCAAAGGAAAGAGAAAAAAAAGTACTTTTTTGCTGAAGTACTAGAAAGTGAACTGCAAAACACTCAACAAAGCCTCTATCCAAGCAGAGAATTGTGCACAGACTTATACACTGGTAGTAAATAAACTAAAAAGAACACACTTTGAAAAAGTGCTCAGGACAGTGCAGATTAAGCTTTTTCCTCTGTCTTTCTCTGCTCAAAAGCCATCACCTATCTTCACTACAGCCTCCAGGACCAAAATGAACTTTTCTCATCCTCAAATCATTATCTTTACCTCTAATGGTCTTCTAGAAAGTATTTTCATTTCTCTATTATAGACTTCTTTGTTGGTTTGGAGTGTGAACTCCTGATCTTTCATTGCTTTGATGATAAAAGCCCCAGTGTAGCATTTTGCTGTGGTAAAAACTGTGTTTTTAGTAGTGTCATATTTTCTCTTTTGTAAATGGCTTAGCTTTCAAATTGCCACTGGTCTGGTGGCCACCACCATTCCAGGCACCAGGTACACTTTACCAGCACAAACATTGGTAAAGTGCTGCTCGTACAGACAGTGACTTTGGGTTTACTGGCAATAATTGTATTAGAATAATTTTACTCAAGAGTGTGAACAAAAAATTTGTTGCCAGTTTAAGCACATTTTACTCAGTCTGAACAACAGTGTCTTTCAGGGTAACTATGTTATGTTCTGGGATGATATGCCATGGTGCATTATTTTTCTACTAAAATTTAGGATAGTTATTGAAATACACTGTCACTCTGAGATTAGCCACAGTAACAAAACTGCCTCATTTCTTTTTTTAGTATGTATTAATTTATTTATTTGTAATTCAAAACAATTCATTTAAGCTCATGTATCCATCATTGCTGAATATTGCTGTTACCAATTACATATATGGATAGGCTGCTCCAGAAAAACAGCAAGTAGACAGCAATGAGGCTATGGAGAATTTGAGAATGCCACCAGAATCACCACTAGGATGCCACACAAATATTACTGAAAGAGAAGGAGCAGTTACTGCTCCTCAAGGTCTCTTCTACCTTTCTCAGCAGCCTTAAGTCCATCTTTCTATTCCTATTAGCTCAGGATCTCAGAAGGGTATTCCACTTCCCAGGGCATTAAATTAGTATTTACTTTTGTAACATTCTTCCTATAGTTCTGTAGTATTTTTCCTATTTTCATATTACTCGATAAAAGAGGACATAGCAACTGACACAATTTTGAAATTGCGATTTTGAAACAGTAACACATTATATTCTGGAGCCAAGAGATGGGTCAGTAGCAGAAAAAGAGCCAGCACATCAGGCACAGCAGTGCTCTGTTCCACATTGCATCCAAAGGACACTTTTCTTTCTGTCAGGCTGGACTGATGCCTGTCCCTGATTGCTGTGCTAGGATGAGCCATGCACGGTGAGCCTGAGGAAGAAGCAGGCACAGGCACCAGCCTGGGCTCACAGGGCAACTGATTAACTTTTCATCTTCCAACTGAAGAACGGGTCATAGGACAGTGGAGTTTCATTAAAACTACACATTCCACGTTTGCTGCTCTTCCCCAACTTTTATTTATGTCTAAAGGACAGAGCGCAAAGGCTTTACACTTTTGCTTTCACTTTTTTTTTCCCCATGTGTGACTTGCTGCCCTTTAAACTGCTTTGCCATTAATTTAGAGAAGGTCCATGTGGCAGCAGCTGGACTGCTGGTGCCCTGGAGTTTGGACTCCTTCACAGCTGCCTGGCCATCTCTACACCACTGGGTATCTGCACTGCAGGCACCTCACTGACAGGGCTGGGAGCAGAGCCTGTGTCTCCTAAGCACCTCTGGGTTCCAGATGAGTTTACTCAGCTAAATGAAGATACATCAGAGTTTTTGCATTTTTCAAATGGATAATAAATGATGTTATAAGGTCACAAACACCAGAGACATCTCTGAGCTTAACAGATAGCAAATTCAATACACAGATCCATCTTGAAGATAAAAATGTTAATAATGGTTTCACAGTCTAAGTAATTAATATAAATTTCCTCCCCCAAACCAATGACATTTCCTGAAGCAAAATTGCTTGGACTTTATTCTCTATCCAAGTTACTGGTCTTTCACATTCAGCTGTCACTTATGTGAGTAACCTTGGGTTTATTAAAATTCTTTGTTCTAATACTAAAGCCAGCAAAATTTTCCCATTTCAACAAATGTCTCACTGGGTTTATTACCATAGACATCTTGGAATATGAAAAATAGGGAAAATCTTCAAATAGTTTCAAAAAAGTGCATTTCATTACCTAGAACAGAGCAGAGACAGTTTTACCTGTGAGAAATTCTGAACCACCTGATTAACTCTGTTATGATAATAATTACAAGGCAATATTATTGATGCAATATAAATGGTTATATTTTTCAAAACTGCTTTCTCTTATTTACCTCAATGATACTACTGAGTTGGAGCTTACTCCACTTAGAAGTGCAATATTGGAATACTGTACAGCAAAATGCAGACAAAGTAAAACGATTAATATATGGGCTAAATCCTTCCTATGTATTAATGCTGAGATGAAAAGATTGAGAATTATCCAACACTTAAGTATGTAAATATAAAAAAACCTTACATGATGTTCATATAAAATAACTCCCCAAATTAGCAACTGAGATTGAATTTTAGAGATCATTAAAGAACAGAATTTTGCTTAAAGACCAGTCTGTAAACTTTGCTTAAACTGCAAAGCACTGTAAACATGCATATGTAATACAACTTTCGAGGCTTTATACTTACATTGCTGAAATTCTATATCTGTAACGTTGCACTACTTCTTTGGAAAGTTGAACAGCAATATATACATTAACCTCGTCACGGACAACTAGTTTATTGCTAAGTCAAGAAAACGGTCATAGACTTACCTCATTTAAAAGCAGTCTTATTGAAAGAGAGCGTTAAACTGTATATTAGACAGATACAGCAAGAAAAAATAAATCCCAAAACCACAGGGTTGGTTTTGAAAACTCAGTTGTTCTCCTAACGCTGGTAAATCAATAAACTAATGTAGTAATCCCTGTGCCTGCACACAGTCCAACCTTTCTTTCACTTCCGTGCTCCTTATGTACAACTGAAACTGAGTATCGACACTGAAGCAGGAACTGTGTCTGAGTAGCATCTCATAGAAATAATTTAAACCCATTTTCTAAATTACCAGAATAATGACAGTAAGTCAGGCTTGTTGACGCATTTTATTGTGAGATGGGGAGTCTGGTAAAAAACTAGAAAATGACCATGATGTAACAAGGAACTTAAAAATGAAGTTTCAGATTTGTAACATACATACATGAATACAGGAACAAATTGGCACGAAAATGTTAAACATTGTTCCCAACACTGTTTATAAGATTATTCTAATTTGGCTTACTAAGGAAATGAGAGTTTTATGGTTAGACTAATCTCTTAAGAAAACTGCAGAGCATCATGCTATTAGTCACACAGTGAATTTCAAAATTTAAGAGCTTTATATTAAAAACTGGGTAAAGGTAAAATGAATTAATTGCAATTGTAAAATTAATACATTCCCATTTTAATTCATCTGTTCTACAGTCCAAGGCAAGTATAAATGTTAACATAACACTGTTAAATCAAATCTCAATGCAAGAGAACCGATTGCATCTCTACTTTAAATCTTATCAACTTTCCAAATTTTCATACTAAAATATATTATTGTATTAATACAAACTACAGTATTATACACTACACTGTGTAATAAATAAAGAAATATAAAAATAAGACACATAAATATAAAAGTTTTCTAAAACTAAAAAGGTACATATGTCAGTAAGAAGGGTATTAATACTGCCAGGTTTGAAGACATACAGTACAAAATGTTGCACAGATCTATAAACTAAAAGAAATAAAATAATACTGATAGGTAAAAATCAGCTAACATTGTTAATAAATGGGGTCCATAATAACTAACATTTGAAAATACTTATGAGCCAGATAACATGTCATGTATGTGTCTGAAATTAAAGTAAACCAATAAAGCAATAAAGCAGATTAGAAAATTTCCCTTGTAATTATTGTAGAGAAATTCTGCAAGTCAGGTATTAACCCAAAATACCACCAAATAATTAAATAATGAAATATACCAGTGTTCTTACTTCTCTGATGGCTGAGTGTTTTTTTCCCCATGTATAGTTTAGAAGTTTGATACAAATCAACAAATGCTAGTTATTGTAGGCCACACATTGGATAAAGGCTGCTTAGAGCCTTTGTAATACTGATAAATGGCACTTACAGCACACAGGTCTTGCATAAGGCCAAAGGAGATACAAAGCTTCATATCATATCCTTCATATTGTTACTACATACTCAAAACACAATTACAAACACTGTTTTTGACGACTTTCCTGTCCTTACCAGTATTAACACTGTTAGTCCCTGCAATCAGAACTCAACGACAATCTTCTCAACTACATTTTTAACCACATGAGTAAGAAACTTCAGTTCTTCTATCATCTGCTTTCTTAAGGCTAACAATACACTTTAAATGATAATATGCTCTACTACAACATCTAATGTCATAAACTGCTACCTTCTAGGTTGAATTTACAAAGGTAGCCAAGCACTGTTTGCAACTGCATTACAGGTCTCTGCAAAAGGGAATTTTGTAGTGCAGAAGTTCTCACATTTTAAAACATAAGAAAATACTGAAGCGGATTTAGGAAATGTTTTACCGTAAAAAAAAAAAAATCATATAAATCTCTCCCAATTGTACAGTTTAAAAATTAATCAACTTAAGAATGAAAATTAATACTGATAAAACAAACAATGCCAGATGCTTGTCTATAAATCAGGTTTCCTACAACCTGTTAAATCTTTGCTTCCAGAGTCACTGTATTTTTCTAATCTGCTTCATGTTATAAACTTGTTCCTAACTTTGAAAACTGTGTGAAAAATTACTAAGTTTGAGGTTCAGGCACACCTGGATTTCTTTTTTTTTTTCTTTTCATTTTTTTTTATATATATATTTTTTTACACAGTAGTGAACAGAAATCACAGTATGCAGGCTACTGCGTTTCCATGAAAAGCATGTATAATATAGAACGAACTTCATTACCATTTTCTTTCCGTATAGAAAAAAACCTAGCATTTAAGCTTTATTCATTATTTTCTTCTGACACCTGCCCATTATTTTGTATAACTTCTGGTTCTGCATTGCTTGCTTGATTTACAGCTTCATCGTTCTTGTTACCTTCAGTTTTCCCTTCTTCCTCTTCTACTTCTTCTTCCTCTACTTCTTGTAGTTCCCTACATTCTTTTTCTTCCTGAAGTCCTTCTATATCTTTTTCTTCTTCCTCCTCTTCCTCTTTTTCACTGTATTCCTCTTCTTCCCTGGTTAGACTCTCTCTCTCATCCGAGTCGATCTGCGAGGGAGATGCCCTGACAACCACATGCTCACTACTCAGGACCTCCTGGCCCGTCTCCTCCTGTTCCGTGCTGTCACGCTCCTCTGTCTCTCGTTTGCAATAGGAGTAGCGATGATTCATGTGCTGAGAGTAAGACCCCGAGTGCGAAAACCGCTTTCCACATTTGTCACATTGGTAGGGTTTTTCCCCAGAATGCAGTCGCATGTGTTCGATCAAATGGTGTTTGTGTTTAAACGCTTTTGTACAGATTCCACACTCGTGAGGTCTTTTACCTACAAAATAAAGCACAAACAATGGGCACCTTGTAGCTGAAGTTCTAAAAATTTACCCTGTTGTTTTCATTGTAAAATACTGGTGGTGAATGAGTTAGCAACAATGATTAAACTTTATTTAACAAGATGTTCTACTCTACGCATTATCAGCCTGAGTTTCCCACCTGAGCCCAAAGGAGGAGGGTGCAAGGTTACATTGTCACAATTACAAGGGTAATTTGTAAGTTTTTTCAGGAAATCTGATCATGGAAGGACAAACAGATTCTCGGATATAACTTTTAGCACAAAAAAGTGAAAATAAAAATTAGAAAAGGAAACATTTTTCTTGCAGTAAACTACTTCAACTCAAAACCATTTTAACTTTTCTATATTGATGGTAATTTGAAATCAATTAAGCTTTTATGTTGGTTTTTGTGTACCAAGTCCTTCTTCCATGTGACAGGTAAAAGAAAAATCATTCTAAAATCTAGGCTGACACAGGTAAATGCTTTATCTACAAAACTTGCTGACTACACATGTATTGACAAGAAAAATCTGCTTTGTTTCACTCAGTTCATTTTCTGCTCTGTTTTCCAGCTTTCTACTTTGTCTTGTTTTTAGAGTCTCTCATAAACCTATCAGGAGCCTAGTAATGTTATTTTGATTTCAGCATCCACAGTTGTTACACAAAACAAGTTCACAGTCGTAGCCCAGACATAAAAGTTGAAGACAATGAGACAGCAGCTTTTTGGTCACACAATAGAGATGATCAGCACATCCATTATGCCAAAGGAGCAGCGAGGTGGGTGTTGGTCTCTCTTCCAAAGTAACAAGTGATGGGACAAGAGGAAATGGCCTCGAGTTGTGCCTGGGGAGGTTTACATTGGATATTAAGAAAAATTCATTCACCCACAGGGTTATCAAGCATTTGAAGAGGCTGAACAGGGAAGTGATTGAGTCACAATCCCTGGAGGGATTTAAAAGACATGTAAGATGTGACACTTTTGGGATGTGGTTTAGTGGTGGGCTGGGCAGTGCTGGGTCAATGGTTGGAGTCAATGATCTTAAAGGTCTTTTCCAACCTAAATGATTCTATGATTTGAACATTTCATTATTAAAACTGGAATGGAAAGAACAATTTTGTGTTAGGAAAAGGAGGAGTTAAAAGAGTCTCAGGACAGGAAAGGTGTGAAATTAGATATGCCTAATGAATACAACTTGAGAAACTTGATCAAGTAGTAAAGAAAAAAAAGAATTTGTTATCTTTTTAACTCTATATGTGAGATGACAATAAAACAATAATATGTAGAAATAGAATTAATATAATATAATATAATAATTCAGTTACTCTGCAAGCCAAGAAAGCAGAGCACCATGAAGAGAGTATCCAAAAGTTCCAAAGAGTTTATTTTCTGGATGTGGGGAAAGAGGAAATATAGAGCCAGCAGGAAAGAAATATATAATACAAAATCCAATATATATTTGGCACCTAACCAGTAAAAAAAATATTTTTATTTTAAGACATCACAGAAGAAATAAGAGAGCAAGAGTTACTAATAAAATCCTAAAGATACCAGAACTGGAGCCAAAAGGAACAACTATGAAAAATTAAAAATAAAAATCAAAGTGAAAAGGGTGTTCTTTAGGGGTTAGATTCTATGTCCAATGAATAGCTGAAGCTATTAACTTCAGATCATTACAAATGTGGCTCAGTTTGAAAATCCTTCTTGCCAGATAGATACGCTGCCTTTCATGTACATACATGATCCTTTTTTCCTAATTCATATTTTTAATTTTTCTTAACTTATAACCAGGTAAGGTAAATTAGAGGTTATACTTCCTCAATTACAGGCTGCGGCTTGAAGCTGATTATTCATAAGCCAGATGCAAAACTTCCCCTTTTTCTATTTAGGATTTAGGTCTTACAAATTTAAAGAAAGAAAGAATTGCTGTTCTATCGAAAAAAACCACAAAACATGGGTTTCTAAAGAAAGCTGATCACAAGCAATAAGAAGGACTAATACACTTCCCTACAGTGTCTGAAAACTGGATTATAATTGAGATTATCAGTTACACAAAAATAATGATCGGAAACATCTTTTCCTAGTACATACCTGTGTGTTCATACTTATGTCTCAATAATGAGCTGCTCTTCTGGAATATTTTGTCACATAAATCACATGCATACATCCCATTTTCTGTCTTTCTCATTTTTTTCTTTGGGGGTGTTGAATCAGAATCATTTTGATCTTCTACATTGGATACTCCTTCTGAGCTAGTGTCTTGCCTTTCATCCTTCAGAAAAATTACAAAAAAGGTTGAGTTCAATGAAAAACAATAACTCATGTAAACTGAAGCTGCACTGTTATTCAAGTTCATAAATAGCCAAACAAAATTGTTTAGACTTCCATAGTCAAAATGGACAGCTTTGAAGTCCCTGCCACCTTACAAATACAGAATTCTCAATGGGACTGGCTTTAATCACATGCAAATCTGACTGTTGGCCAGGTCTAAGCTGCACTGGCACATAATATTTTAGTATCAATAAAATAAATGCATTGTTAGGATGGAAGAAAAGATTACAGACCTATAAAGTACCTCAGTAAGTTGGAAGAGCAAATTCATCATCTAATTGCATTTTTCAGCTAATGTTGGTCACCCACCTTTTGTTGTCTCACAGATTTTATCAAGACTGTACGTTTTTACTGAAGTTTTCACAAATAGGTACTTAAGTTACCATTCGAATTTGCATATTTGACTATCCTCTTCCTCATGAAACTACCACAAATACTACTTAACCCAGAACTCGGGGACTTCAAATGCTTCATTAGTAAATAGTTTTAAAAATACTATAATTGTTGTCTATTTCTAAGCATTTCAATATTTTCTAGTGATATCAGCAGTACCACTACACACAGATTTCAGCATATGTTATCAAATCTGAATATAAAAATGCACGTTAGCTACCTCAAATGTCTGTCTCATAAACTTTAATGTATAAGCAAACTCGTAACTCTTCAAGGCTCAGTCTTCACATGTGAGTCACTTTTCTGCCCTGTCCCTACCCCAATGTGCACAGGTACTTCTCAGAAGGACTGACCCCGATTAGATCACATCTGGATGTACTCCAGGGAGGATTAGGACCAGATACAGGAATGGCAGATGAAGAAGATAAATACCTGCCTGACTTTCAATTGAGAATACATCTGCATTTTGTTTAAAGTGCCATTATGGCATAGGATGAATTCAGCTACTCTGTAAGCCAAGGAAGAAGGGTAGCATGAAAGGAGTAGCAAAAAGTTCCAAAGAGTTTATTTTCTGAATGTGGGAAAAGAGTAGATATGCAGCCAGCAAAAGACAGAAGCCATGGTTTTATTTTGCTTTTTGATCAGGAGAATTAGCAGAATTAGACTGTCCTTTAAACAGTGAGCACTAACGTCCTAGAAAATTAAATATAGTGAAGAACTGAGTAGTTCATGCACAATAGTTTCTGTTAGTCTGGACTCAAGCTGCCTGAGCTAACCAGCTTTGCAGAAGGCTTAACAGTAACATCTATTACCTATTTACAATCAGTAGCTTGTATTTATATTTTTGTTTAATTTATCCTGATAGTTTTCTGTTAGTTCAGTATGGATACAGATTGAATACATAATACATACATCATAGAGGAATACGGGGACCGAAGTACCTGATTTCCATTGGCTTGGATCTGTTTTGGTGGTGTCTCATGAACTGCAGGACTAACTGTAGTAGAGTATGTGTAAGCCACCTGTGGAATCAAAATGGTTTGCTTATTGGCAGCGAGAGCTCTCAAGCATGGAACACTGTTCTGGTCAGCAATGGCAACAATTGTAGGTAACTGGGCAGTGACTGTAGGTATAGCAATATTTATGGGATTGGCACTTGGTGGGATTACATTTACAATAGGATCAGAGTCTGTAACACTGTTGTCCTTTTGTGGTTCTTTTTTTGCACAAGTTAAGTTCAAAGGTTCTTCTTGGACAGAATAAACACTGTTCTGGTAAACACTAGTTATGGTAGATCTTTCCAACAGTTCTCCATGTTGCTTTGGTAGCGAAAGGTCAAGAGGTTCGATTTGTGGCTCTTCTTGTACACCCTCTGCTGTGTACGTGAAACCCTGTGAATTTCTGGATGAAGAAAGGTTTAGTGGCGATGCAGATGGCGTGCTACTCTGTGAACCATTTGGAGTTGATCCCCCTGGTAAAGTCTGAGATTTCGTTGTACTGACAGGATTTTGTGAGTTATTTGTGCTGCTCTGCGGTTCGCTCGCATCTGTAGTTGCTGCTTGATCATCATTATCTGCGGGACTGCTTAATTTAACTTGCTCAGGAGAAGATGGTCCAGAAGACGGCACAGAAATTTGTCCAGCCTGCATTTTTTCAAACCACTTTTTTACCACATCCAGTGGTAGGTTTACTGAATCTGCTATTTTTGAAAGCTCTTCTGCGCTTGGTTGTGCATTTAATGCATAATACGCTTTTAGGAGCGATAGAAGGTTCTTTAAAGGTGGCTGACCAGGAGATAAGTTGTTCTCCCCAGTTTCTGACAGGACAGGGGAGTCAGGTTTCTCAGCTTCTGTTCCACTGGGCTGGGGAAGCTGAGGAGGACTTTTTGTTTCATAGTGCTTTAGTTCTTGAAGTGCATTAAGATCCCCTGGACAGTCATCACACAGAAGACAAGTGCTATCATTGGTCTCTCCTTCAAAGTTCTTATCTTTCTCAGACTTCACTGTAAGATCTTCTGGTAATTTTTCATTTTTGCAACTATTTGCAGGAACAGAGTTTTCTTTTTTTAGATTTTGTGGAACAACCTGAAGTTGACTTGGCTGCTCCAAGCTGTAGTTGATGATAATTTTGGTTGTCCCATCTTGGTCAACCAAAGGAAGACTGATAGCTGAAATGAGGGAATGGCCAGGTTGTTGTATAGATGCATTGTTGATTGTTTCTTGTTCTTTGGACGCAAGATTAACATGATTGTTTTCCAGTACTTGCCTTATTACATTACCATCCACCGCCACTTTAAGTACATTTTGAATGTCACTTAAATTGATGCTTATGGGAGACACCAGACCTACTGTTGGTAGAACAACAGCTTGCACCACACCCTGAGGAGAACTGGTTGCCTGCAATGGGCTACCACCACTAAAAACCCCATTCTGCAAAGGGGTTGAACAATTAATTCCTGAAGCAACCACTATGGGTTTGAATTCATAATCCACAGGTTCAGTTTTAATTTGGTTAAGAGGAAGCTGCTCTTGCAAAGGTTTGTTTTCTATCTTTTGTCGTATCTGTGGTCTTGCTGGGCTACCTGGTGATGCAGAAAGGGAAGGGGAGGAGCACTGAGACATCTTGAGCCCTGTCCGGGCTCGACCATTCACGGGCATCAAACCAATACACTTCTTACTGCTTATGTGTGAACTGTATGAACCAGAATGGGAAAAACGTTTCTTGCAGTTTGGGCACTCATATGGCTTCTCTCCTAAAGATGAAAAAGAAAGAGGGAAAAAAAAAAAGGCATATGCAACAGTTTGCTATGTTACAGTGTAAATTCATCAAACAATAGTAACCACAGAGAATACATTGAAGTGATCTCTCAAACAGACCTAGGGAAAAAAAATCTCATACAGTGAATTGAACAGTAAGAGTAATTACATCATCTATAGCTCTGATCCAAGGCTCCTTTAATAAGTGTGTGATCCACTAGTAGATATAGGATGGAGCCCACATGATCATGTGTTCCAGTATTTCTCTGTCTATATGACAATTGCAGATTTCATTAAACTCCATTCAAATAGTACCACTACTAATATCAGAAGCTGCATAAACTGCTTCAGAATGGGAAAAAAGAAGAATATGATTATCTAAAGAAAAACTACAATAAATGCAAATCATAACTGTATAAGAAGCTATGCATATTTTATTGTAGCAAACTCAAGTACAATCTACCCATATGTCCTAGTTAGGACAGCTGAGATCAGTTCATCATGGTGGGTGTAACCCAAAACTGTATTCTATAGCCTTCCATGTCATTTCCCAGAAACTAGACTATTGTTGTCAATAGACCATTCGCACCCTCTGCCCATAGAGCATGGTGGGTGTAACCCAAAACTGTATTCTATAGCCTTCCATGTCATTTTCCAGAAACTAGACTATTGTTGTCAATAGACTATTTGCACCCTCTGCCCATAGAGCCTGACTCCTCAGGCTATAAACTAGGTGTTAAGAGGCCTGTGAGATAGAAGGATGTTTCTGTCCTCACACCCTTTGTGAACTCCCCGCCCTGAGGAGAGTACCAAGCATTCCTGCCTGAACTGGAGGATATATAATCTTGGAGTTTTGGAACATTTTTCAACCCACTCGTGGGATCCAGAGGACGGCTGCATCTCATCGCTCTCAACCAGACTTAGACCACCACTGGACTGCGATTACCAGTTCTGGCCAGACTGCAGCAGCTCTCCCACCAGCAGGTTCTTCCCCTCTCCCTTTACTTTGGACTCAAACAGGGCCCAAGGAACACCACTTTGTTCAGGCCCCAGGGTACTGGGTTACACATTTGGGTTTTTGTGGGTTGAGACCAATTGTTTGTTTGTATTATTGTACTTACTGTATTATTTTAATAAATTGTTATTCTGACTTATAATCTCTCCTTTGAGTTGGGTTCATTCCCCCTGCTGGTTAACTTTTAAACCAGCACATTTTGGCGCCCAACGTGGGGCAGAGAGAGAGAAGTCAGAATCACAATTTCATTTGAAGCATTTGTCTATTTGAATATAGAAACTCCCTGATCACCATGTTGTTTGATGCACTCACATGGATGTTGTATTTGAGCCTGTTCATATTTCCACAGATGGCGTATTATTTGCCTGTTTTGATGCTCTCTTTAAGACCAGGGAGAGGGATCCAAATTGTTTTATTAGTATATTATGTTTATGTCATTCTAACATCAGAAGCAATGAGTTTCATGGTAAATGTGTATTCAGTCCTGTTTGCCTGTCCTGGTTTGGGTTGCTACTTCTGGGGCCTCATTAAAAATCGTACCCAGCTTTTTGGGGGAACAGGGGTGGATGGTTTCCAGCCTCCCACCTCCTTCTTCCCCTTCAGACCTGCTAAAACAGTTTTTGAAAATATTGAGTTCCCTTTTGATGTTAAGGACAGTATAATGTTATTGTTAGTGTTGCTCTGTCTGCTCTGTACTGTGTACACCATGTTTAGGGTCAGAAAAGTGCCTTTTAGGGAGGTTGGTTGGACACCTGCCCTGGGAGCAGATAATGCTGAGTGGCACGGGAAGTGGGAGGACATCAGCCAGTATTTGGAAAAGTTTTCTCCTCCAATGATCTGGAAATTCACCCCTGAACAACTGCAGGATCCTGTTAGCATGATAAGACTGGTGAAGGAAAAATGCTCTGGCAGCTCCAGAGATGGCCAGCTCACAGCAACCTGCTGGGCCCTGGCCACTGCCTACCGGGCACTGCTTGACATGATACAGCACTGTCAGGGCGAGGAGAGAAGGACCAAATCCGCAGACACCACGTCCACCCAAACCACAGCTGAGTCAGAGGGAGAAAGAAATGAACCAACCAGCACCGTGTCCACACAAACCATCGAGGAGCCAGAAGAACAAGCAAAACCAATAGCAGTCGCCCCTGTCCAGAAAAGGAAATCAAAGACTAAATCAGTTCGCATAGCAAATGATGACGAAGAGGCGGGACCTTCACATCCACCGGAGGAGACAGAGCCAGAAATAATCACTCGGTCCCTGTCCCTGGGTGAGCTACGTGAGCTCCGGAGAGAGTTCACACGACAGGCGAACGAGTCCATTCTGACCTGGCTGCTCCGAATCTGGGATGCCGCAGCTAACGATACGATCCTAGATGGGAGTGAAGCCAGACAGCTGGGATCCCTGTCTCGAGATGTAGTCATTGATCAGGGGATTGGAAGGAGGCAGGAAACTCTCAGCCTCTGGCGGCGACTGTTGTCCAGTGTGAGGGAGAGATACCTTTGCAAGGAGGACCTCCACGTACAGCAAGGACAGTGGAACACGATGGAACAAGGTATCCGGTGCTTAAGGGAGTTAGCTGTACTGGAGATAATCTTTTCAGAGGATGAAAGATTCCCTAAGAGTCCAGATGGCGTACAGTGCACCTCCCAAATGTGGTTAAAGTTTGCACGACTCGGGCCAGAAATGTATTCCCGCTACTTAGCAACGCTGCAATGGAGGGAGGGAGAGGACAAGGTGGGAGCATTGGTTAGCAAACTCAGGATTTATGAAGACACTGTCACCGCCCCATTACGAGCCCACGTCTCATCTGTGGAAACCAAACTGGCTGAACACGTCCGAAGCCTGGAAGAGAAAATTGAAGAGGGACACCAGAAGCTAAGAGAAGAGATTAAGGAAGGGATTTTCCATATCTCGCCAGGACAAACAAGAGTCTCTGCTATCAGGAGCCAGCGCCCCCCAGCTAAGGAGAGAAGGTACACTCCACGTGGCGATCTATGGTTTTACCTCCGTGAGCACGGAGAAGATATGAGGAAGTGGGATGGGAAACCCACCTCTTCCTTAGCAGCCCGGGTACGTGAACTGAAAAGAGGAACAAATACCATAAAGAACTCTTCAAGGGTGAACGTTGCTCCAGTCTCTCGTGGGCAAGACTCCAGACGGTACAGGAATGATGATACGTCTGATCCTCTTGAAGGGACCTCCAGGTCATACCCACAAGAAGAGCACAATGAGTACCATGACCAGGACTAGGGGTGCCCTGCCTCTAGCCAGGTAGAGGAGAGGGACAATCGAGTCTATTGGACTGTGTGGATTCGGTGGCCTGGCACATCAGAGCCACAAAGATATAAGGCTTTAGTGGACACTGGCGCACAATGTACATTAATGCCATCAAGATACGTAGGGGCAGAATCCATCTCCATTTCTGGGGTGACAGGGGGATCCCAACAGCTGACTGTACTGGAAGCTGAAGTGAGCCTGACTGGGAAGGAATGGCACAGACACCCCATCGTGACTGGTCCAGAGGCCCCGTGTATCCTTGGCATAGATTACCTGAGGAGTGGGTATTTCAAAGACCCAAAAGGACTTCGTTGGGCTTTTGGCATAGCTGCTGTGGAGACGGAGGAAATTAGACAGTTGAACACCTTGCCTGGTCTCTCAGAGGACCCCTCTGCTGTGGGACTGCTGAAGGTTGAAGAACAATTGGTACCGATAGCCACAGCAACAGTGCACCGTCGGCAATACCGCACCGACCGAGACTCTGTGACCCCTATACATAAGATGATCCGCGAACTGGAGACCCAGGGGGTGGTCAGCAAGACTCGCTCACCCTTTAATAGCCCTATATGGCCAGTGCGTAAGTCCAGCGGAGAGTGGAGGCTGACGGTGGATTACCGTGGGCTCAATGAAGTCACACCACCCCTGAGTGCTGCTGTGCCGGACATGCTGGAGCTCCAGTATGAGCTGGAGTCCAAGGAAGCCAAGTGGTATGCCACCATTGACATAGCCAATGCCTTTTTCTCCATTCCTTTGGCAGCGGAGTGCAGACCACAATTTGCTTTCACTTGGAGAGGTGTGCAGTACACCTGGAATCGACTGCCTCAGGGGTGGAAACACAGTCCCAGCATTTGCCATGGACTGATCCAGACTGCACTGGAAAAGGGTGAGGCTCCAGAGCACCTACAGTACATTGATGACATCATTGTATGGGGGAACACAGCGGGCGAAGTCTTCGAGAAAGGAGAGAAGATAATCCAGATTCTCCTAAGAGCCGGTTTTGCCATTAAACGGAGTAAGGTCAAGGGACCTGCTCAGGAAATTCAGTTCCTAGGAGTGAAGTGGCAAGATGGACGCCGTCTAATTCCAATGGAGGTGATTAACAAAATAGCAGCCATGTCCCCACCAACCAGCAAGAAGGAAACACAGGCTTTCCTAGGCGCTGTGGGCTTTTGGAGGATGCATATCCCCGAGTATAGTCAGATTGTAAGCCCTCTCTACCTTGTGACACGGAAGAAAAATGATTTCCAGTGGGGCCCCGAACAACAACAAGCCTTTGAACAAATTAAACAGGAGATTGCCCATGCAGTAGCCCTTGGGCCAGTAAGGACAGGACAGGACGTGAAGAACGTGCTCTACACCGCAGCCGGGGAGAATGGCCCTTCTTGGAGCCTCTGGCAGAAAGTGCCTGGGGAGACCCGAGGACGACCGCTGGGATTCTGGAGTCGGGGATACAAAGGATCTGAAGCCAGCTATACACCAACTGAGAAAGAGATCCTGGCTGCCTACGAAGGAGTTCGAGCTGCCTCAGAAGTAATCGGCACCGAAGCGCAGCTCCTCCTGGCACCCCGACTACCAGTGCTGGGCTGGATGTTCAAGGGAAGAGTTCCTTCCACACATCATGCCGCCGATGCCACATGGAGTAAGTGGATGGCTCTGATCACGCAGCGAACCCGGATAGGGAATCCTAATCGCCCTGGGATTCTGGAAATTATCACCAATTGGCCCGAAGGTGAGAGTTTCGGACTATCCTCTGAAGAAGAGGAGGAGAAGGTGACACGGGCTGAGGAGGCCCCACCATATGACAAGCTACCCGCAGATGAAAGGCGATATGTGCTCTTCACGGATGGCTCCTGCCGCATTGTAGGGACAAACCGAAAATGGAAGGCAGCTGTATGGAGTCCCACACGGCGAGTTGCAGAAGCGACCGAAGGACAAGGTGGGTCAAGTCAGTTTGCAGAGCTTAAAGCCGTTCAGTTGGCTTTGGATATAGCTGAACGAGAGAAGTGGCCAAGACTCTATCTCTACACTGACTCATGGATGGTGGCCAATGCTCTGTGGGGATGGCTGGAGCGATGGAAAAAGGCCAACTGGCAGCGCCAAGGGAAACCCATCTGGGCGGCGGAGATGTGGCAGGACATCGCTGGTCGGGTAGAGAAGCTGAGTGTGAAGGTCCGTCACGTAGACGCTCATGTAGGCAAGAAACGGGCTAATGAGGAGCATCATAACAACGAGCAGGCGGACCGAGTTGCCAGGATTAAAGTCTCTCAGGTAGATCTGGATTGGCAGCACAAAGGAGAATTATTTCTGGCTCGATGGGCCCATGACGCCTCCGGTCACCAGGGGAGAGATGCAACATACAGATGGGCTCGTGACCGAGGGGTGGACTTAACCAAGGACATTGTCTCACAGGTCATCCATGACTGTGAGACATGTGCTGCCATCAAGCAGGCCAAGCGGGTGAAGCCTCTATGGTATGGTGGACGGTGGTCAAAGTACAGGTATGGGGAAGCCTGGCAAGTTGACTACATCACGCTCCCCAAAACCCGCCAAGGCAAGCACTACGTACTGACCATGGTAGAAGGAAGCACTGGATGGTTGGAGACATACCCCGTGCCTCATGCCACTGCCCGGAATACCATCCTGGGCCTTGAAAAACAAGTCCTGTGGCGACACGGCACCCCGGAGAGAATTGAGTCTGATAATGGGACCCATTTCAAGAATGGCCTTATAGACACCTGGGCCAAAGAGCACGGCATTGAGTGGGTGTATCATATCCCCTACCATGCACCAGCTGCTGGAAAAGTTGAGCGGTGCAACGGACTGCTGAAAACCACTCTGAAGGCACTGTGTGGGGAGACTCTCAAACACTGGGAGCTGCATTTAGCAAAGGCCACCTGGTTGGTCAACACCCGAGGTTCCATCAATCGAGCTGGCCCTGCCCAATCAGAACTTTTGCATACTGTAGATGGAGATAAAGTCCCCGTGGTACATATGAGAGGAATGTTAGGGAAGACTGTTTGGATTAGTCCCACCTCAAGCAAAGGCAAACCCATCCGAGGGATTGTTTTTGCTCAGGGACCTGGTTCCACCTGGTGGGTAATGCAAAAAGATGGGGAGACACGTTGTGTACCACAAGGGGACCTAATTTTGAGTGAGAATGGTCTGTAATGTTTCATTGTATATATATATATAGATAGATAGATAGATAGATGTATATAGTTTTAAAGGGATATAGTTTTTAAAGGGGGTTAATTTGGGCATGACATGGATGGCATAGAATAAGGGGTGGATAATGTCCTAGTTAGGACAGCTGAGATCAGTTCATCATGGTGGGTGTAACCCAAAACTGTATTCTATAGCCTTCCATGTCATTTCCCAGAAACTAGACTATTGTTGTCAATAGACTATTCGCACCCTCTGCCCATAGAGCATGGTGGGTGTAACCCAAAACTGTATTCTATAGCCTTCCATGTCATTTTCCAGAAACTAGACTATTGTTGTCAATAGACTATTTGCACCCTCTGCCCATAGAGCCTGACTCCTCAGGCTATAAACTAGGTGTTAAGAGGCCTGTGAGATAGAAGGATGTTTCTGTCCTCACACCCTTTGTGAACTCCCCGCCCTGAGGAGAGTACCAAGCATTCCTGCCTGAACTGGAGGATATATAATCTTGGAGTTTTGGAACATTTTTCAACCCACTCGTGGGATCCAGAGGACGGCTGCATCTCATCGCTCTCAACCAGACTTAGACCACCACTGGACTGCGATTACCAGTTCTGGCCAGACTGCAGCAGCTCTCCCACCAGCAGGTTCTTCCCCTCTCCCTTTACTTTGGACTCAAACAGGGCCCAAGGAACACCACTTTGTTCAGGCCCCAGGGTACTGGGTTACACATTTGGGTTTTTGTGGGTTGAGACCAATTGTTTGTTTGTATTATTGTACTTACTGTATTATTTTAATAAATTGTTATTCTGACTTATAATCTCTCCTTTGAGTTGGGTTCATTCCCCCTGCTGGTTAACTTTTAAACCAGCACACCATAACTTCCTACAATACTTATCAGTTCAGTTAAAGACAGAAATTGAGAATCTCTTTTGAGTGGCCACATTTAACCTATTGTTATACTATATATTAAAATATATTATAGACAACATTTTCTATAAATTAGAACTTTTTAAATAAATTGTATGTCACTGTGTCCTGATTCTACTTTAATATGACTAGTCTTGAATGGTGACAATCACAGCCATGGTAGGAACACACAGATCTTATGTCCTGATCATTATCAATTAAAATTCTCTAGCAAGGCTTATAACACACTGACTGATCTGCAAACATTGAATCAAAAACAGATATGTGAAAAGGACCAGAAGGATGTCCCCATTTCTTCTGCCACAAGTCAAGTTTTCCTTAACTGTAAGAGCTTAAGCTGCAAATGTAAATCCTCTTGAGTTTTTCTACATATTCCCTGCACACAGCTGAAGGCTGCAGTCAGTGCTTTCAGTGTCCAAAAGAGAAAAAAAATAAGGAAAACACTAGCATTTTAAACTTAGATGTACAAGACTGCTATCACATCAAAGTTATAAAGAATAAAAATGGCAACAGTAGTACTCAATTCAATGCTTGATTTATTTACCACTGTGGATTCGTAGGTGCTC
Organism: Manacus candei; assembly: GCF_025592945.1. NCBI lineage: Eukaryota > Metazoa > Chordata > Aves > Passeriformes > Pipridae > Manacus > Manacus candei. The sequence goes on along the minus strand of NW_026138104.1, from coordinate 10,200,075 downwards.
CTTTAGGTGATGTTTATATTTAAAAGCTTTTCCACATTCAGTGCACTTGAATTTTCGATTACCACTGGACTGCGTCACATGTCTCTGTAAGAAAGAATTCTTAATTATTGCACAGACCAGCACGTTGGAGAAACATCTTGTATTTTCACATTGTAAGAGAAAAAATGCAATACAAAACTGAAAAGAATCAATCATAATTGTAAGAGACTGAAGGTGGTATGGGTAATGCATGAAAAAGAAACAAATTACAAATCAGGTAAAAACTGAGACATGTGTATTCTGAATAAATGTGGTACACTAAAAACAAAAACCAAAACAAACCCAAAATACAGTTGCCCCTTCTCCTCAGTTCAGATGGAGCTTACACTGAGAAGTTATGTGAGTAAGAAGCTCCAGGATGCATGCTAATGCTACTTGTGAAAGCAAAAACACCAAGAAAAACCCCAAGCCCACCACCCACAGAATATTTAATGCAGGACAGAAAAACATTAAAGCCTATAAAAGCCTGTTTAAAGTTTAATCAGTTGACTTGGTTTTTCCATTTACATGCTTCCAGTGCTTATTGTTGGCCTTGGATTCCTCTATATAATGATGTCACAGGATTGCTCATGAGAAGGTAGCTCAGTGACAATAAAGATATCCTCAGCCACAATTAATTCACAAAGTAAATGCAAAAAACTAAATCAAAATAAATAAAAATATGGAGGGATTTCCCAAGTACATAACATCAAATCTCTTCACTATTTGTTAGTTTAAAAAAAGCAAAAGACAGACATGTAAATATATGTAGTACATATGTGACATGTATATGTAAGATCTATAATTTTATCACAAACTGTACAACTTTATGAACACATATTTTTAAGGACAAAAATTACACACACTTTAGAAGTTGAAGTAGCTGAATTACCAACATGAAATGAAGGAATTAGAAATTTTTCTGTTCAAACAAATTGTTTATTAAAACAACCCCAGCAGCTCCTTTCTAAGTAGAGCTCACTTGGCAAAAAGATACTCTACCACTATTTGGATGCAGCTGCAGATTTTTGGTAACCAGAGCAAGTAATTTCATAAACTCATTAATGGAACTATTCATGTGCTGTGGGGACACAGCCTTCCCATGGGTAGCCACCACCAACAGGCTGGTGGGGATTAGCTTCCTCTGGTATGAAACCATGGTTGGGAGCTCCTACCTCTCACTTTGGTTCTGCTGTGGTTGGCAGCGCTGGGAGCAGATGCTCACTGAGTGCTAAGGATCTTCCCTGAGTGCAGACACGACAACTGTGGGCTGAAAACCGCACTGGAGAAACGTGGATGGATAAAAATGCAGGATGATGATCCTGTTCTGACTTATGCCTGCAGATCTGAAGAACCCATGGCTGTGCAGGTTGCTGGATGAAAGTCTGAGCTCTCTGAGATATGAAGTTCAAATTATCAACCCTTCCCGTTCAACACCCTGTCCTCCTTTATATGTTACAAATGTTAACAGAAGACAAATTGAAGCAAGATAACCTAAATTACTTCCAAGTACTCTAATTTGACAGTTCCCTTGGGATAAGCATTTGGTTAAGCTGCAGATTTTACCTCTCAGTAGATACTGCTCCCATCCTCCCCAGGGTGGGCTCCTTCCTGCCTCCTCCCAGGCTCTGCAGTGAGGTTTCCACTCTGACTTATCCTGATTAGCACTTGACCCTTATTCCTGGGTTTGTCAGCTGTCTTTTGCTAGTCCATACAGCTTTTCAGCTCTGTTTAACTAAGTCCCTTGAAGATGATGTTCTAGATGATTGCAGCTGACTCACTGCATTTCACTTTAATGATCCAACTGCACTGAGTGTAGAGAACTGTGTCAGGATTTACTTAAGCCTGCAGAGAATCAGTTACTACCGTTTGACTTGAGATTACACAAGTTAGCGGCTCTCAGGATATATACAGTTACTGCAGACGCTGGACTACATAAATATTCATACTAAATATCAGTGTGTGTATTCAATCTGTCAGAAACGTTTCTGCTCCAGTCTTTAAAATTTAATGTTCTGTTCCTACGGCATGGAAGTCCACATTTATCTTATCAAATTTTTAATGAGGTTTCCTGTTTTCCTGGTCATAGCTATAAGGTGCTTCGAGCTTTCTACTAGGTAGTGTTTCCAAATCTATTTTGCCTTACCTTCTTATATCTGTAATTCTTTATTCAGCTTCCTTGCTGTCCATACTATACTGTTTTATAAATCCGGGACTTCCTCAGAATTACCTTGAAGGATCTTCTTTAAAACTCAGAAATCGTAACACTTCTCTAAAGCACTATCTGTGATATTCTTTCACCTTCACGTTCTCAGATTCAAATGGTTTTCCCTGTTTCAGCACTGTTAAAGCCAGTGATGTGTGATATTTTGTGCCTGTGATGTGTGATATATTTTTAATACACTGTACATAACTGCCACTTTCTGCTCATTAAGGAATTAACTGCAGCAGTCAAAGAATACTCATCTGCACTCCTTCAAGGACTGAAAGAAGAAACATCAGCATTAAGGTCTGTAACTAGCAACTAATAAATCTCTGCATCAAATATTTAGTGTGCTTAGGACTGAAGTCACTCTTTTCACACCAGAGAACCAAAATTGATTATAAGAATCCTCAAAAGCTTTTTGGAGGACAGGAATTACAGATATATCAGGGTTTTTTCACAGATGGTTTTGACCACGGTCTTCATGAACTGCCATTTCTCAGCAGTGTGCATGGCACTACGACATTTTGAAAGACAACCTACAGGTGCTTTGTAAACTGATGAGAAAAAAATTCAACCAAATTTAAGAAGCACTTTTTCATACTTCAAAATCTTTTCTGGTGCTTCACGTGTCAAGGCAGACCATACATACCCAGCATCACCTCCTACAAACCATGAGAGGTATAGGAGCAGTCAAGGGAGCCACGAGGGGCACAGGGGAGCAGTGAAGAAGGTGCAGGCTCTCCACTGAAGCACAAGTAGCTGCAGTTTGGCATATCTCCCCCTGGCTCAGAAGGAGGCCCAGTGTGCACACACACCTTTCACTGCCTTCATTATATCAGATTTTATCTTTGCTCTTGCTTCCTCATACAGAACAATTACAAAATTGTCACATGCTGGACATTAACCAGCTAACAAAGCTACCCAAATAATCTACTTTCAGGTGAAGTTCTTTAAGAATAAGGTATTATGTTTTAAACATGCAGCTGTTTAAGATCCACAACTATAGGTCTATACCTTACTAAGGACAAAAGTTCATTTTCCATTACACAAAGGATGTAACCATGTACATGCACATGAAGCCAATTTTGAAGATACGACAACTTTAGTAATAATAACAAAAACAAATACATATTTCAAATTTGCCAAATATCTAAACTTTTGTAGTTTTAATTCTGGCTAAGGCTCTAGAGAAAAGAACAAAAATAGGTATAATATTGAGTTTCAGATACTTCATAAAACAACATTAATCAAACAATTGTGCCTTCAAAAGTATAAACCCATTAAAATACATCTGCAGGAATACGATTTAAGCTTCCCTTTGTAGCAATTCTTCTGAGACTGTTTACTCACTTGCTACTTTTTATCTTTTCATTCAAACTACACGCAAATATGGGAAAGGCTTCTATCCCCCCCAACTACTTTATTTTTCTGCTTTTAGGCTTGTAAATGCAAAAAAAAAAATTGAAAATAAATGTGGTAGCTCACAAAAAAGCATCGTTTAAATAGCACTCATAGGTTTTATAGTTAGAAATATAAGATGTATATAAGGTGACAGTAACTTTTAAAGCGGAAGCCAAGCCAAAAAGAGAGCAAGACAGAAATAGGAAATATATTCATAGGAAACATATTTGAATAAAAAAGAACTGCCACACCGGAATACGCTGGTGAGGTTATTCCAAACCCCGTGAGACAGTAATATCCTTGCAGCATGATAGCCAATACTTCTTTTACCTCTTTAATTTACCTGTGAATGTGAATGCTCAGGTATAAAAATGTATAATAAATTTTTAAGCCTGTTACATTCTTGGACTTAGTGATACTTTGTAGAATGGAGGTTAATAGACACTGTGTAAAAAAGCATCTCCCTTACCCTGGGATATAGCCTTTCAGTTTAACAAAATACATATTAGTTGTGAGCTACCAGAAATGTTGAAGCACTTTACCTTCTGTTTTGTGTCTTTCTGTTATGTTTGTCTCCTGTTTCATCTCTGGAGATTATCAATTTTTCTAGTCTGTCCTCAGAAAGGAACATCTCCAAGCCCCTTTAACCTAGTGGTGGAAAATCTGTACAGTTTTTAATCTGGATAATTCCTGATTGTTTCAATTGGTTCCTGAGCCTTAGAGTGCCCTGATAAGCTACGAAAGTATGTGCTGGGGATGGATAATGGGAGAGTGGGGGATACAAGAAGAAAAGAAAAAAAGGGATAGAAGAAGAAAATCTCAGGATTTCCCATAGTGATCAGATGGTTAACTCATGGAAGGCATTTCAGGGAATCATGCCCTCAGGTCAGCCCATGAACCAGAGAAAACAAGCTCATAACATCCTTAGCCTTTTTTGTTCCTTCATTTAGTAGTGAAACACTGTTTTTTATGTATTCATTATTTGTATATTGTCTTCTACCATGAATTGCATTTAAAAACTGTACCTCACAGTTCAAGCAACACAGTGATTTGTTTCTTAAGGGCAAAAATGCTACAGTAAGTTGTGAATCATCCAAACAGGATTTATGAAAGAAAAATGGAAGTGTTTCACAAAAGATTCGAAATTAGATTTGAGTCATAATTTTTATGCAATGCTAGCCAATGAACAGGAAAAAACTCCAACTAATTACCTATAAATGTAATAAAGAACTTCTGAAAACTAAAATTTAAGCCCAACCATACTGCACAGATGAATGAAAACATAGGAATTCAGATCTCAACTTCTGACAGCTACAAAAAAAGCCTGACTTGAGCAGCAAGCTAAAGTGTGCACTCTGGGACTGGAACTTCAGCACACAGATAATCTGGTGTGAACAGCTTGCAGCTTACTTGCTCTCCACATTTTTGCCCACATAAGAAATCGCAGTGTTGTTACAGAGAACAATAAATCCTTAATTCAAACGCCACTTACTGGATCTCTTCCTGATTTGTGTGATGTCATGTGGCGGTCGAGCTGCGTTCTGTACGCAAACGTGTAACTGCACAGGGAGCAACTAAAGTTATCTTCGTTCTTTTCATGGCGATATTTGATGTGTTCCTTCAGGGAGGTAAAACGCTTGTACCCTCGGTCACAATACGGGCAAGTGAGCAGCTGGGAAAATGCATCAGGTGTTCCTACACAGGGGAGACAATACACCATATTTAAATAAATGCAAGTTCCAAACTTATTACCACCAATAAACAGGCTTTACATTTACATATGTAAATATGTAAATACGTAAGAAAACATGCAGCTGCTAGAAGCTCCATTTGTTTTAGAAAAGGACCAATGATAATTTAGATTTTTTCCACAGGTATTATGCTACTAACTGCACTGTGGTATCGTTCCCCCCGTGTACACTGGAGAGAGTCAGCACAATGTGCTGAAAGGACAAGGGGGAATGGTTTTAAACTAAAAGAGGGTAGATTGAGATTAGATATAAGGAAAAAATTTTTTATGATGGGGGTGGTAAAACACTTGAACAGGTTGCCCAGAGGGATGGTAGAAGCCCCATCCCTAGAAACATTCAAGGTCAGGTTGGACAGGGCTCTGAGCAAACTGATCTAGCTGAAGATGTCCCTGCTCATTGCAGGACTACCTGACCTTTAATGGTCCCATCCAACCCATTCTGATTCTATGATATACAGATATGTATGTGTTAGTGGAACACACTGTCTGCAGGATAGAAAGGTGAGAGATCAAACATGAGGCCATAAATATGATTCTAATGTGATCTATGGAATATATTTTGCTGGTTTTCATAAAGTTATTCTGTATTAGTACAAAGAAAAGTGAAATCAGATTGAAACTGAATAATAATTTCACAAGTCTATTTCTGACATGTCACCATTTATGAAGTTTTAACTCCATCCCTTCTTATTAGCACACATTTACTCCCCATACGTAGTAAATTATGAAAAATTACACAGTAAATTATGAAAAATTAATTTTTTAAAGAGTTGAAAAAATCTTCCTTTGTAAATTGGTAAAAGTATGTTTAAATAAATGAAGGGTTTGCTGTATTTGATCAAACCATCAACTTATAGGTGTGATATCTTTGAATGACCATGCTACTCTTCCATGCTCCAAGACAAATAGGAAGCAAATGTTGCAAGGATGCACCTATGCACTGTGCTGAGCATGAGCAGGAAGGAAAGGTAGAAAGTCTTTACTGATTAACATTTTATGCTCTGACGCACGAGGGACACATTTGTATGCACTGTCATTTAAAGTTTCAGAACTATAAGAATTATTAATACTCATAAAATTAACCAGTACTCTAGAAAGTACTTCTGAATTATTTACCTTCATGACCTCTTCCAGCAATTATCACCATAGACTCATTATATGTTCTATGAAGTAGCAATTCATTTTGTTTGTGTGGAACTTACTGGATTTATTTTTACTGAAAGTGTCAGATTAGGTTTTGTTATTACTAAAAACCACCACCTTTTCTGTCATATCTGTTCTTTTACTTGTTACAATAACAATCAAGTTACCACCCCTACCGCACTGGTTTTTGTTGTTCTACCCTTGCTGTTTTTCCTGGTTTAGCTGGGTTGTCCAAAAATGAATCCATCCCCACTTATACAGACACAGTATGCTGCCCTTCAATTCTCTTTTCTCCATCTACAATCCAATTCACCTGACATAAAGAATACTCCATGTCAGCACAAATACAACTCAGTGGAAATGTCAGAAGCATGTTAACCTAAAGTCTGTTTCCATTGGAGTAAATGGCAAAACAGCAGTTTCCCAAAGTCGCTAAAAACTCTGACTCTCTGTTGCTTCTCTTGTCCAATCCACCAGTTTGGAAGCATGTATCTTTAGCAAATGTCACCATATTGTTGGCATTTTCTGTTCCCAAATGATTAAAACAATGAACATTATTGTTCAGCATTGTCATCTTCAGAATACTTCTCTGTGAAGTTATTGGGAAAGGTCCAATTTAAATTATTATTGCAAATGTGTATTTTTATTGACTACGTGGAAATCACATTGCAAAACTGATTTGACAATCTGTGCCACGGCAACCGCAAATTAAAATCCTAAATCAATCATGCACTTTTTTAAAAAAAATCTCTAATACATAAAATCTCTCGAGGAATAGAACAAAAGGTTAGCATTACTTCTTTCACTGTTCTTCCTCAGACTCCAGTACAGTACTACAGCTACAATGACATTTATCTGTTCAGTTATATATATTTTTAAAACTACTAGGACACGGCAACTCCAAACCGTTTATGCAGAATGTTACTTTCTTTTGAAAAATTGTAAATACTCCAATCAAGGAACACAATCCGGGTGAAACTGTAGTTGTCATAGATTATGAAAGCTGAACACTTCAGAAAGCAGCACAAAATGCAAAATCAATCAGAACAGTATTTGCCTTCAAATATTTCATGATGAAGAAATGAACAAAGTATGACTCCCCATCTCACTTAGAACACCTTAAGTATGAAACTTCCTCAGAGAAGAAGTCCCACATCTACTTCTAAATAAAAACAGGTCATTATTTTCCCATAAACATTTTTGTATAAACAATGCTTCTTTTTTCTCCACTGTTGCCTTTTCAGGCAAAGAAACCCCAAAGCCTGTCATAGACTGGGTACCCAATAAAAGAAATCCTATCTAATAAATTCTTTTGGGAGCTTTGTTTAGAAATACAAAAAAGAAACATAACTCCCCTTAAGTCATTCTTACATAAAACCACAATAGCTTGCTTTACTCCCATTATACTTCATAGATGTTTATTCTGTTATAATGATGTTGAATGGATTTATGAAAGCTTGAATTTTTTTTCCAGTTACTTGAGGTTACAATTTAGGTACTCATACAATTGAATACCAGTGCATGCTTTGTTTCACAAATCAAGTAGTAATGTTTTTTGCATGATGATCCCATCCTCTTATAATTATTAAACAAAGGGCTTTTTTCCCTTAAAGTTACATATTTGTCTTGTAAAATGCAACAGAACTTTTGGATGAAGTAGTTAGTAAATTGATTTCATGAGAACTGAACTGGTGACCTATTTACCATTTTCATCCTGACCACTAGCTTCTGGTGTGCCTTGTCTCTGGTCCTCCTCAGGTGCTTCAGGGTAGATAACAGCTGTATCTTCTTGTTGAAGGAATTCTTCAACATTAGGGTCATGGTTTTGCTCATTTTCTGCATCAGAATCACATTCATCTTCTTTTACTAAGAGTGAAAAACAAGACACAAGATATGAAATGAAGAGATCAAAAAGAGCGTAAATGAGATTCAGTAATTCACACTGCCAGATCTCCCTCTATCCAAAGATTAAAAAACTCTACAAATACTAGAGTAGGTCAAGCCCTTTAAGATGCCAGATTATTCCAAGTTTTAAAACGGAGAACAAGTAGCATAATGATATTTAAAAACTTAACACAGTTTGCCCCTTCAACTCAGTGCATTTTTATCATTTTAGATTTAGCTGTTCCTCTCAACTTCCCTGCAAATCTTAAATGCAATATTAATTATGATTTAGCCTTTGTAGTTTGAAGGCCAGTTTACCCTCTTGGCTCCTACATTTGCAAAAGGAAACGTGTTGCCTTCAAGATGTAATTTTTAATGTTATTTATAACCGTTCATTAGCACAAGCCCAGAAGATATTTAAACTCTGAGTAACAAGGCTTGGCCAGATGAAATGCAGCAAACTTGAACTCCAAGTGGTTTGTTCTCTGGTGTTGAAAATGACTACCAAAAAGGTTTCAGATCTAGTTAACAACCTGCAACATTTTCCAGTTAAAAACTTATGAAAAAAACCCAATGAACAACTGTATTACAAAGTTAGCAGATAATAAATATGTTACTTAATGCTTGTATAATAAATATTTGCTACCGAGTATTTGCCTAAATACAATGTTCATAGAGTTTATTTTTACCACAGTAAAACATTCTGTGAGAGCTCTGCCTGCAGCACACTAAATCATGACAGATGTTCTCCACTATTAATGTGGGGTATCTTTTTAATAGGAAAAAATTTTATGATTCATCTCTCAGGGTGAAGTCACATATTCAATTTACAATTTGACACAATCCTTTTATGACATGAGGCAGTCTCTCACATACAGGCTGTAATGCAATGCATAATGTAGCTCTCCATACTTGTGTGGAGAGGTCTGACTTCATAGAAACTGAAAGGAATGTGTGAATCTACAGTTTTAAACATATCAGTGTTTAGATGTAGGGTTTGGTTCGTTGGTTGCTTTTTTGTTTGTTTCTAAATAAGGCTTACTCTGATAATATCTAGTAAGGGCATTAAAAAAAAAAACAACAACAAACCCAAACAACTTAAAAAAAGCTGGATGGGCTACATGATAACTTTTTGTCAAGAAGAGAAATAGAAAAAATAACAAAGTATCTGCTTTTGTTTGAGTCTGAAACTGAAGTACACATTTAATTTTGCCTTCTGAGTAATCATTACAAACAGGAGTTTGATTTTATTTGAGAATAAAATTTAGTATTAGCTTAAGCTTATTTTTTTATAATCCTTACTAGTTTAACATACTGTCTTTAGACTTGTACAGTTGCATGTTAATAATTGCTATTCCCTGTTTTGCCCTTCAGAGACACGGTGCTGCAGCAGCTCCGTGGTCAGACCTGGGCAGGAGGCTGCTCTGTGACACTGGTCATTGACACCTCCAGGTCACAGACACACAAAAGGTGCCCGGATTATTTTTCCTCAGCTAAAACACTGTTTACAATTTAAGACCTCTAGCAAGTTTATAAAGAGAGGTGTGAGAACTCCAGAGGTTTCAGAAGGTTACTCACCTAGCCAAAATTCAACAGAACTTTATGACTCAGATTAATAAAGAAATACCTGTACATCCAATTACATCGGTCTGAGCTTCAGGCCCCAGGATTTCCTTTGTTTCTTTTCCAGCTGAAATAGTACATTTCACAAAAAGAAGAAAAACTATTGAAAAAAGCCCACAAAAAACGCCCAAAAAAGAGCTTCCCCCCAACAACTTAATATATTTATTTTTTTCCATGATGTTTTCAATGTATGTATTGCTTACACTTAAACACAATGTTGTTTCAAAAATACAGATTACACATTATTTCAGCAATGTGTGATCAGCTGAACCATGAAGATATTTGTTGGTTAAGGAAACAAAATCTTAAAAGGAAGCAGTGCTAAACACTATTATTTCAAGAGAGGTAAAGACATGGACAGTGCATTTCTCCAGCAAATACAGAATCAGCTACTTAAATGACCCTATCTACAAATGTAGCTACCTGAAACACTGGAATATTATTTCCAGAAACCAGACTATCATAAAACAAATACATTTATAATATTTTCTCCAATTAGCAGTTTTTAGAAAGGATTGATAATTTGCTGGTAGTGTCTGCAAACAGCAACCCAATGTGTTCCCTTTCTTGTAAATCCTCTAGAAACCACTTATGGCTGTGATTGCTTAAACAAAAAAAGGATTTTAAACATGTGCTGCCCACTTCAGAACATCTGTGCAAGATTTCTGGGCATGCAGAAACCTTTCATATATTGATTCCAATACTCGGTATGAGTTTGCAGGTCCCAGACATCCTCAGAACTAACACTGCAGAGCCAACCTGCCACCCAAGCTCTGCCAGCTCTGCTGAGCTGCAGCATTCAAGGAAGCAGCACGGAAGTTTTAACTCACTACAGGTTGTTGGTTCAAATCAATACATGGCCCAAGTTGCTCTTCATTTCGATTCACTGGGTACCCTGGACTGGGAAGTTCCCATAGGAAAAGCCACTGTTGACTTTTCTATCAGTACCTGCCTTACAGCAGGAGTACATAAAAAAGCTGTGTTGGTTGGTTTGCTCTTTATCAGTCGTATGCTACACTAACATATGTGAAATTAAAACATTATTTCATAGTTCCAGTAGGGAAACCTTGGATGCTTCAGACCTATACTGCAGAAAAAGACTCCCAGGTGATCCAGGAGGTTAGACCACACAGCTGCTACGATCTGAAACAGCAACTGTTAGACTGTTATTTACCTTATTTCACTCTACCTCAGTGCAGGAAAAAATCCTTTGGTTTGGCAAGTCAAAAGCCCAGGACGTTCCAGCTTTTTAATTACAGGAGAAGGCAATTTCTCCTTTATGTGGAAGATGATAAATTCTAAAAGAACTTTAAGTTCTCAGACAGTACCAGCTTCCTCAAAGGAAAAGCTTGCTAATTCTATATACTTTGACCAAATCCCACAGACTCAAAGTATCTGCAAATAGTGACAAACAAGAAATATGTTTAAAAGGAAACTGTAACTCTTTAAACTTACATTAATTTCAACTGTCGTCTTAAAAAAACCCAAATAGTCTGTATTTTATTGTTCAATATTGGATTGTGAACTAATTACATTTTTGGCTCACAATACCAGACTTGGTTCAGAATTTGTAAGATGGATAACTAGATGCAACGCAGATTTAAATCCAAAATTTAATTTCTTAAAATCAATCATGATGCAAACTCACAATTTTCCTCTAAAAAGGGTTTGTGATTTTTCTCCATTATGAAATAGGGTCTATGGAAGAGGGGTAATATCAATAAGTTATTACTCACAGAAATTTAAATTATAGTGTCTCTAGTAAATTCCACTGGCTTCAGTACTAATAAAAGCTATGCTTCCCAAGGGAACATGAAGGAATTTATGGCATTATAGATTAATGTCAGTGAAGTTAAAATACCTCTCAATTCTAATAATCATAACCTCTCTTTGGTACTGTCTCTTCCCAACAGCTAAAAGTGGGGTATAAGACAGGGAGGAACCCTTTTCCACAGCGGGTGATCTTCCCTAATGCTGTAGGAATAATTAATAATTTGAAAAATGTTAAGTAGAGCTCCTTCTTTACAGTTATGTATGGTCCAAAGAGAAAGGTAACTTTGCAGTCGTGCCCTCAATCCCAGTTATCAACCAGCAAATAGAGCTGCTGGGAAGCAACAGAATGGGATGTGAAGATGGGGGACAGTGTTCCATCAAGCAGAAGTCAAAGCTCTGAGTTGCAGAGGAAACTCAAGCTACCTGCTAAATGACAGCTTAAATACAGGTCTCCATGAATAGCAACCAGGGCATGAATATCCATCTTGGCATTACATCTGGACATACCAAATAGTTGTAAAATAGGTTCTTGAGTTTCTATATCTCATCACTGCTTATGAACTGCTGCTTAGGGATATGGTGGGGCTTCCGAGGGTTAAACACTAATGATTTTCAGGTCAGAGGGAACAGTGCTAACTAGCAGCAAACATGCATGACAACTGCTGTCATAGGCTGCCTGTAAAAATCTCTGCATGGCTAAGACAACTGATCAAATTTAAACCACTAGCAAAACAGAAATTTTGGTTGTAGGCCGAAAGACAAACTTCCCTGAAATTTCCACTGCGGTGTTTATCTGCAGAGAAGGGAATAAATTCCAAAGTCTATCAAGACAGTTTTTAATTTAAATTCTTTAGAGTTAATTTTCTGATATGCATATAGCAAGCACTATTTGCAGCTTACAGTATTGACTGGTTGTTTGCTTTTTGATCAAAAATATGCCACACTTTTTTAACCTTCCTCCTAAAGATTTTGTTTTATCCCTCAACAACCAACCAAATGTTAGAATACACCCTTGAGCACATAGGCTCTACCTAAATTTTCATGAGTTAAAGGAATTTTTGAGTTCCAGGAAGAGCTTAAACATGAAATATAACTTTGTTAATTTTTAAAGATTATTTCAAAGTCTGGAATTTTTTAAAATTTTCAGTTTTTCAAAGATATTGTAGTTCTAGTTCTGAGACCTCCAGATTTGCTAAATACTTATAGTACGTAAGTATTTTTTAAGTGTATTAATACAGGAAGTATAACCCTTGGTTTTTTTTTTTTGCTTTTAATTGTAGCATAGGTTTTATTTCTAACTACAGCAAAGAAAAATCAAATTACAGAATCATTGCACACACGAATGCTGGCACAGTCTCAACAACTCGTGCAGGATACACGTGGTTCACTTTTTTAAAGCTGTAGGACTGTTTCAGTTAAACCTCTTGAGAAACACACCTTATATATAAAACACCTGTTCTGAAGGTCTTTTAGAAATTCAGTTAGAATGACTGGAAACGGAAGGAAACCACTCTGATAAAGAGATGTTACGTGTGTTGTTTCTATTCTCGGGCATTTGCGAATAGAATAAATATGTAAAAAACTCATTCTGTCAAGTTCAGCTAAACTCAGAACTGCTCAGCACTACTTTACCATTGAAACACAACTTAGTAAAACTGCTGTAGTGTATCTTTTCTAAAAATAATCACCAGTCCTGAAGATGATACTAGTGTTGCACAACACCTACCCCTGTACCTTTCCCTGTATGAGATCATGCATTGAGCACCTCTCTCTTCAGATTTCTAACAGGCAACCAAGACTGATGATATGATTTTCATCTCAGACATTTCCTTCTAGGAAAGCTATAAAAAGAGTAAATAGTGCTTTACCATACCAAATCAAAGCTCCATAAAACCTAATGTAGCCTTCATTTTCTCATGTAAGCATTGCCAGAAATTCAAACAATTTATTTAAAAAAACCTTATTATCAAATAAAAAAACCCTCCAGCCCACTACAAAAGAGGCTTTAGAATAGTTAATTTTTGCAGAAGAAATTTATGGTAGCTGAGCAAGCCTGTATGGCAATTGATTAATTTTTTGTCTGTCTAAGCACCAATGAAATACCATCTTCATCAGCAAAGACCAAAGCTGAGAGACATTTCCTACATTGTGAATCTACAATCACAGTAGAATTTAAAATTAAATAGAACTTAGAATTTTAGCAAACAAATTTTTAAAGGTTAAAAATGGACATACTGAGTCAAAAAAAGATGCCTTCATGTGTCTAAAGCCCTGAAAACCCACAAAGGCTGTCTGAGGCAAGAAGCTGTGTGATGGGTACATCTCCAGGAAACACCCAGGCCAAAAGGTCTTGACTCAGAACCTCTGGGAGCCAGTGCTCTTCTTCCCTCCCTATTTCAAGTTTCCTACACCTATGCTTGCAGAGTTCAAGTCTACACACAGCCCACTTTAATGTAACTGCAATTTCTGATTGATACAGCCTGCAGGAGAGCAAAAATATCACAGGAGAACTAAGAAAATTACCTACCTAATAATTTAGCTCCAAAATACTCATTTCCCGGCACAGCATACCTTGGCAATAACAGCTATGTAAAAACAGGCTGAGTTGATGCTATTCTTTGAACTCTCAGCTGCTCTCTCTCAGCTGGACTGCAGTTAGGGACCATATGACTGCTTTCTGTTTATTTAGATGTGAGGTCATGCACTGTGCATTAAACCATCAGTTTTAAAAGGTGGATACTAAGAATTGCGGTTGGAGTTCAGACACAAACAGGGATACGCTGGAAAACATTCTGTATCTTTCAGGGCATTAAGGTCAAATTCCACAATAAATTCCATTAATTTATGCATCCCAATTTGGCTCAAATGTAAGCATGCTGTGTGATATTATGAAACTCAGTATCTGATTCCACAGTAAAAAAAGGCCCATTTCCTGATTGCTTAGAATTTTCAGCTTCTAAAGCTGCTGCATAACATGCACAACATCTACCTCCTTCCAGTGTTTTCAAAATAGAGATTAATTATGACTTACATAGCCAGTTCTAAAATGAATAATCAAAAAATTATTTTTTTCTATCTATATTTTACAAGGAAAAAGGCAGAAGCAGCTCATGAGGAGAAATTTACATCTGAGTATTACTTCTTTTCATGATTTTGGCTTACTGCTTACTCCCCAAGCTGAGCAAATCCTCAGCCTTACAGGGAGCTATGTCAGAGACCTGTTAGGCAAAAAGACTTGGAAAAACTAAAAGCAAGTAGCTCTGATCACCCTTCGGAATGCTGCATCTACAGATCAGAAACTCCTGTTTAACAATGCCAATGGAATTAATGCACCTCTGAATCTGCTTCAAATACTAAATAAAGAACACAAAGTATGTTACAATAAATATGTCAGAAAACCCCCTTTTTGATTGTGAATATTACATGTTATTTCAGTAATAAAGTAATCAAAAAAGTTCTACTGAATCTTTGTTTTAGAAAACTTTCTCTACATAGCACTATCAGTGAAAACAAACATACCTTCATCTTCCCAGCAACTGTTTGTACTCCCTTCTCTTTCACTGTTTTCTGGTAACACTATATGGTCTGTTGGCAATTCATCTTCTGGCACACTAGCATCACAGTCTGCTGCATCCGTTACACTTTCTTCTTCCACTATATGCAATTTATCTTCATCATCTGAATCTGAGTTTGCTTCTACCACGTTATTATAATTGGTGACTGTGGACAGACAAAAACAAAATACTGATCAATATACTTTTAATTGACAGCTTGGAGGTCCAAAGCTTTCAGTACTCTGGCCAGATGGTGTATCTGGGGCATCTCCATGGAGTCACATTGTTATTTCTTCTTTCCACATGGGGATGGCAGTGCCTTGTAAGCAACTGACAGCTGCTGGGCTTCCACCACTGTTAGGGACCATGGTACCTCTCACTCGTGCACACCCAGCATAAGGCTGCACAAGGAAAAGCACTGCACAGCTCCAGAGCTGGAGCCACAGTGGAGCAACAGAATTCCAACCAGATCATTCCAATTTGGATGCCAGCATTACTGTATGTCTCCTTTAAGATTACTGTGGTCTGGACAATAGTTTGTGAAACAGCACTGACAAACAACATTTTGTTACAGACAGATGTGTATAATGAGGACAGGATGTATGCACATAGCAATCAGTGGGGCATAGAAGGAACCAAATTGTAGGGAAACAACTGGCACTGAGGACCAAGTGACCCCAGGTTGAGCACCTCTAGAGAGGGCAGCTCTGTCACTGTTCAGGTCCCAGAGAGCAGGTCCTGGCCTGCTGGTGCACATGCCAGCTGTGCTCACCCAGTCCAGCTTCTCGCTGGCTCCTCCTGCAACCAGTGCCACCTCATGTTCCTGCTGTGTGAATCAAGGAACAATAAGGAGATTTGATTCAGAAGAGCTTAAGTGCTCCTGATCCAAGCTAAAATACTCTTGTAGTTACGCCCATTAAAGACTCAGCAGGATGAATGTGGAAGGAAAAATCACGGAGATCACTTAGAGAGGAAATCTCACATGACATTTGCCCAGCCACCAAGAACAGGTAATAACTCTACCTTTTCAGCTGTGAGAGTCTTGTGGATTTATATATATGACTATATATATATGTTTCTGCCATATGGGAGCAGATTATTATCAAAATAGTCTTCATTTGTAAGCACAAAAGCTCAGTTACAGCCATTTCAATTTAAAATGTAAGGAACTGAAAGTAAACTGTATTAAGAAAAAATTACTTTCACAATCTGTTGAAATATCTTGTTACACTGAAGTTAAACTATGAAACATTTATATCTGTATGGGTATTACTTCTTTACTGTCAAGTTTGGACTTCTTACGGAAATGCTTCAAAATACAGTCTAAGAAAGAGAATAAATTTATAGATGAACAAACCAACATGACTTGTCTTGGCTGCAGCACTCCTTCAGTGGTTATCAAGACTGTACCTGGGAGGCACATAATTACAGTACTTTATGATACCTGCATCCTGTCACTCTTAGCCCACGAGAAGTCACACAGATTCTTTCATGTGAAATACTGCCTATTAAGGGAGATAAATAGCAAACTAGACTCCCGTTCTTCTGAAGCTAGCTCTTTTTAAGTAGATATTTTAGTCATTTAAAAATGCATGTAAGCAGGAAAAGCGAGTAACATTATGAATTGACAGGCTACTATCTCATTTCCTTCCAATTCAGGAGAAAAATGGCTCATCTAGAACACGCATGAGCATGACAAAAGAGCCTTTTGAATTTTAAACAATCATTCAATGTTTCCATATTTTACATAGTGTTATTTGAAAAATGTACTAACTCCCCACTATTCATGGTATTGACACCTTCTAAAACCAAAAATGAAGGCAAATTACCTAAAAATACTATCTGGTCCAATTCTAACGATAAATTGTTATTAAATTAATTTTCCGTAACTGATTTTGCAATATAAAATAGCTACTGTAAGTGATGCTGTAACAGAATGTTGTGTGAAATAGAAGGCATACATGTATTCCCTCACCAAAGCAGAAGAGATTTATGAATTTATTTTCCTGAGAAATGGCAAATGCAATTTAAAAAAAAAAGTGTAACAACAGACATAAACCAGGAGGAAATGGAAAAATCATTTTAGCCTTTTGTTTCGACTGGGTTTTACTGTGATGCTTAGATGTAGAGGATTATTAATATAAAATAACAATGTATTTACATTTGGCACATGTAGAGGAGATCAGTAAGATAAGGGATCAAAATTTATAGGCATAAGTTCAGATTTCAGTGATGTAGATAATGAATAGCTGGTTTTTTAAAAATAAATTTCCTGTTTAGTTTGGGAAATTAAGTGAAATCCCTTATATTATATTTGGATTGGTTTTATGGAAAACAAAAACATAATCAAAAAGTTTGTCTAGAAGAATTACACTTATGTAGAAAAAAACCATCTTTTCCACATCACACATTTTGTGATTTCAGATATAATCTATTCATTATGGCTCTCCTCACCTTGAAACATTTTCATACATTCTCACTATACTCATGTGCCAACTCTGCAAAACTTAAAAACTCCTCCTTCTCCATAAAAAGCAAGGAACAAATGGTCAGTTCCGCCCACTAAAAATCAATTGTCAACAAGGAAACACAATAAAACCAGCAAGAAATCTGACCCTAACATTTCTGTTTTCCTCTTACAAAAAGCTTTGGGGAAAATAAAACAGCCAAACCTGAATTTAAAAGGCCTTGGCACACTTGGGATGGCCAGGCAAATCACCCCCAAACACAGTAGAAAGTTGAGCACTTAAAATGATGGAAACACTCATAGACCTACATGTAACTAACTAAATTATTACATGTTGTTTTCCTACCACAGGATCCCTGCCTCATCTAGTGCTGTGATAGCAAATATGAAGAGAATGCTCAGTTTTATAGAGTGAACTGAGTACTTGTAGCATCCTACCTCATTTGTTCAGATTGCAAAGTGATTGCTCATTCTTTTTATCCCCTTCAGCCAGCAGTGCTCCCAAAGCTTCACTAATAGGATGTTAGCCAGAATGGGATTACATATTACATATAATATATGGTATATGCTCATATACAATATATTATAACTATATATTGTATCATTATATGATTATATATTCTATATTATATATAATTTCCTTACATGGTATTCAGCAGGAATGCCTCAAAACATATAATTAACTGAACTGCAGCAGAGTGAAGATGATATCTCCACTTTACAGAGAAGAAATTGTCAGCTTAAAAACCAGAAGAGTCTTTTGGCAATCCTGGCATAGCCACGTCAGTGTAAGGCACTTCAGGCCTTACTTTTCAGAGGACTTTGCATTTATACAGCATTTCATATATTCAAAGCTCACTTGTTTTCATTCCAAATGCAGCTGTGCCCAGAGCCCAGGTACTTTGGCACAAGTGTCACAGCAACTAGAAACATATAGAGATCACCTTCAAATAAGTGACCTTCCAGAATCACATAAAAACTCTTTGAAAGACAGAGAATAAAATCTAGTCTTTCACAGGAGCTTTCAAACACCTTAGAGAGAGTGCTTTTGATTCCTGCATCCCTCTACTTAAATTACTACGCTTTCCAGCAATTAAGGCAAGGGTTCTGGAGGCAACAGCTTCCTTTAATAAACAGCCCTGATTCATTCTCTGGGCACCATTCCTCCTGTGAAAAAATTATGTGATCACATAATTAAAGATCTTATCATTATGCTTACATGCAAGGGACAAATTAAAACAGTTTGAACAATCTTCATTTTGACATTTTCCAACTTTTTTTGAATGCTCAGCTTTCAAAGTCAAGTGTTCGATTTCAAAGGACGTATTAATAGTCTTTAATAGAAGTGATGGTTTTAAAAAACAATAAGCCCCTGTAATTTACTATATTTTTAGCTAATTAAAATTTAAATCCCATTACATGGTACCATACTGATCCCTGCATGGCTGCAAAGCTTAGCTTTAGCAATGCAAATTTGCTCCTGGTGCCCTACCAGACTAAGAGGCAGAAGTAGCAAGTTGCTACCTTCGTTTGGTCAGGCAGGTTTTGGCTACATGTTTCACAGCTCTTTGCAGACTTTTAAGTAACCCTGGAACTATGGCATGTGGGATCCAATTCCAGGGGTAACTATCCTCCCCCTCTCCCTTCTTCAGTTCAGTCCTAGAGCCAAATGTAGACCTTCCCTATCTGCACATCATCTAGGGTGTTTTCTCCTCTCATCCTTGGTGTTTCTTCAGAATAGTCACCACTGTAAGAAGCCCACAAGCCTTGCTCAATGCCTGGCGCCACTGCTGAAGTTAGGAGGAACACATTTAATTAAACCTTTTTGGATGGAGAATGAAATATACTCAATACAAAAGCAATATGTAGAGACTACTGCTTACAATCTCTGAAAGAAATTCAATTGAATATACATAAATGATGACTCCAAGGGGCTTCTAATTTGGCTAAATATTCCACGTAGAAAATAAAAACCACACGTAAAACCTCACTTGGAACAGTTATGGCTTCCTGATGAAATAACTACAAATATTTCAGACTTCAGTGCTGGTTACTTTTAGTTAATGCAATTTAAAAGCAGTGACTAGTAAATAAAATAATTCAGCCTGGATCACAGAAAACTGGCACCACCAGCAGTCAGTGTCTCCATGATGAGATACTGCTCTGTGAAAAGCCAGGACAATTAGAGAGGTTACGTCACCCTCAGCCACCAGCGCTCCAGGGACGGCTACCAGCCACAGGGGAGAAGAAGCAGACCACTGAAGGGTATCTTATCTTCAGCTGTAAAAGCTAAGTCAGACTCAGATCATGAACCATGGCTGTAAACCACTGAAAACAGGTCTCCAGACAAGCACATACAACTTATCACACACATACGGGCCTATTCCATTCAATGTATAGTATGCGACCTTAGCAAAAAAGTTTAAATTATTAAAGTTTAATTATTAATTTCAGCTTTACTTTCAAAGATTAATAGAAAGCCTCAACAAACATATTACAAATGACAGTGAAGACTATTTATCCTATAAACCCCAATTTTTATATAATTACTATATAACATCTGATATAATTATGAAATAGTAATTAAAAATACATTACTTATTCTCCTGTTGATCACTTTCTTGATACAGCATCCTGATTCTTAAAGAATAAATGACTATCTGTAGTTGAAGCTTTCTTTGCTATAAGAGCAAATGACTGCAAAATGAAATGCAGAAAATGAGCTCTGCTTTCTGAATTTTTACAGTCCTAGATGCACAGCAGATGTATGATGTTGTGCAATTCTAATTAAAAAAGAAACGTGTTCAAATGGAAGTAGCGATTAAAGAGCTAAAAAAGACATATATTATTTTGCTGGTTGAATACAGCTAGGAAACTATGATACATATGTCTAGTCAAATTCAAACATGATATTTAAAAGGAAAAAAGTTGTTAGTTCTTTGATTTAAAACCAGCAAACCCAGGAAATTCAAGGCAAACACTCATATTGTAGACATGAAAGACTACAGGACTCATTGTTTCCATAACATATACTATAATTGGTGAATCTCCAAAAAGACAAGTGACCTGGGTGCTAACAGAAGGAAGATGGCAGCAGGTACCCACTCACTGCTCCCCCATCCAGATCCACCCTCAGAATCATTAGATGAAAGACAACATTCCCAACATGAAGAATGACCCCATCAAGTTCATGTCACTCACATTCTGATAGAAATTTACTCATCTCAACCAGATAAAAACATGTGGTGGAATTTATTCTGATTTATGCATCAGAATAATTTGAGATCAGGTGGTAACAGGACAGAACTGAACTAAAAAGAGAACAGGATTCCACAGAACTAAGTCAAAATGTCTAATGTGTAATACCAGGATCTGGAAGCACACAGAAGGGAAGGACGCTTTGAACCTATTACAACCTGTTCTTCAATACCTGACAATGGTCACTGTCTTTTATGGAGAGTCTGGTCCAACATTCTTACTACCTTCCTCTTTTGTACCTTTCCATACTTAATCCAAGAATTCCACCCACTTCCACTAGGAAAAAACACAAACTTTTAGGAATTTGTGAGTTAACACAAACACCCTTGAATTTTTCAAGATGTTAAACACCATGTAACCAAGAGATTTGCGTGGGCTCAGTATCTCAACACTGAACAGGCTGGAGATCTAGATTCTGATTCTGATCTTTTAGAAATCCTACTTCTAAAGGATTTTCCAATAAAAATTTTTGAAAGCTTATGCATGAATATTCTTAGAAAGAAAGCTTTGATTCTACAAACTGGAACAACTCCTGTGCTCTTTGAAGTGAATTCTTGGTTCACGGATTTCTGGTCTGACAGCCTACAATCATCTCTTGGAAACCATTTAAACTCTCTGTCAGCCCAACTGACCTATATATTATTAAGCTCTAGTCTAAAAAATATTTTAAGCAAAATATATTGCAAAGTCTGAAACCTAATAATTTAGCATTCAATATTTTATATTTAGATTTTAGGGTATACTATAAATTTTGTTACTACTCCTGAATGAAATGTCATATTTCTGCCTCTCCACTGATAAGCTGCCCAGTATCTTCAGTAAAGTTAGACCTTTACGTTCTTTTCCTAATTTTCCTCTCAGTTTAATATAAACACTTGACATACAATAATATTACAGAACCATGTTACCATCTGAAGTAGAAACACAGGAAAGAGCTTAAGGAAAGAGAAGGCATATGTTGATGTTTCTACTAAAATTCCTGCCTGGAGTTTTTTGGCTTCTGGAATTGAGAAAATGATACATGTTGTCTTCATACCTAATAGCTTCATTTTCCATGAATTTGTCTGCTTGCTTCTTGAACTCATGAAAATTTTGGCATTCACATTATTCTGAGGCAAGCAGTTTCACAGCTCTGTGTTGTGGGAAGAGTAAATTTCTTCTGTTGCTTTTGACCCTGCTCTGCACTGTATTCAGTGGGTGTCCCCTAAATCCTCCCGACTTGTGTCCTCTATGCTGTTCATGATTTACGTGCTTCATCACACTGCCCTCCCTTACAACGTGAAGAGTCTTTTGTCCACTTGTTACCTGTACAAAAGTTGTTCCACTGATCATTTTGGCTGCATCTCTCTAGACCTTCTTCTGTTCTGCTGCATTACTGTATTTACAGAGGGAGAGGTGACAATCTAGAACTGCACCCAGCATTCATCTCGGATTAGACTGCAGCAACAATGCACTGTTTTCTTCTCTATCACTTTTCTAATAATGCAGGCATATTCTAGGACTTTTCTTGACTTCCACAAGTAATTAAACCAGCATTACTAAGGTTTATTATCTGTAAACCCAGAAGTTCTGTTTTTGAATGGTAACAATCAGTTCAGAACACTCCCTCGCATACATCGTTTCACTTTTATGCACCTAGAATTTTATCTGCCTACTACTGGCTTGACTATTTGGGAACACTTTATTTCTCAAACAAGTACAAGCAACCCTTTGTGAAAATATTTGGTGTTTCATAATCATGTCCTTGCCTCCCTCAAGGTAGCAGGTTGACTTCCATAGCATTGGAATGGTCAGCAGCATCACAGATGAGAGTGGAGGCAGCAAAAAACATTCCATTAGGTAGCTTGTTGAATTCAGTAAAAAGACACAATGAGACCTTGTTATGTGCAAAGTGTGACGAAACTGTATTATACTTTCGATTAAGTCATTCAAGAACAAAAACCCTGCTAGAGATTAGTTTCTGAAACAATCCATTTAAAAATTAATTTAAGAACATAGTTGCAATTTTCAGAAAAGTAATTCTGCTTTTAAGAACAGTATATGTGCTGTAACTGTGGAGAACAGAACTACATATATAAAAGGTTGCCTCATTTTTATTTAGACATATACATGAGTGTGCTCACACAGGAAAAGGGAAACTGGATTCAGTCCTTCCTCTGCCTGAAGTCATCAAACTTACATCTCCCACTTGTGTTTATATAAATATATGAAGTTGAAAAAATAAAAGTCTAAATATTTACATGTACTGAGCACATTTCTGATAATTTCGTTTAACTAGTAAAAACTTCTTTCAAAATGTTTTTACACCTTTTAACTGAATACTAATGTCCAGCCAAATGCATCTTGACACACACTTTAACTGAATATTCTGACACATTAAACCCCTTAAAATTCAAGAAACTTAAAGAAACTTAGTACTTAAAGTACTAAGGTATATAAATCATCTCAATACACATGTACTGGATTATTTGGTCTTCAGGTCAACTAAAAGAAACTTTGAGTTTAAAATAAATGCTTTGCAAGCACGCTGAAGACTAAAAATGCTTTACCAAAAGGGAGACTGGATGTTTGGCTTGGCTTACCCAACACACATTAAAATCAGTGGTGTAAATAGAATTTTTCTGCTTGTCAATTTTGAATCACAGTTTTAAAATCAATCAGTATTTGACACTAAAAACAAACTGACCCTTAATGTTGATGGCAGAGTCTGGAGCAAAGCCTGATGATCTAAGTCAGGATCAGTTCCCCAGAATGAAGGTAATGGCTACAGCTCTGGCACTAGACTCTAAGATGACATAAGTGACACTTGGAGCAAATCTGGCAAATATTCCAGATTCAGTGATTAAATTTTTTGTTGGTTGCCTTTGTTCTTATCATTAGGTCAATTTAGAGTAACTTAATCCTCTATGCAAAATTACACTGAGACAGGACACTTTGGTAGTGTACTATTTAGAAACCCAGAAGGAGTTCAAGGCTTCTCAGTGGAGCAGACACAGTGGAGTTTCTGCCATCAGTGGTACTTAATGCTATTTGTTACAAATTTATAAATCTTATAAAGGTGAGAAACAACTTCGAAAATTAATTCCGGCGCTCATATGAGAATTTAGTTGTGTGTAGAACTGCCATGAGTTCAGAGAGGAGAAGTAAAGAGTACACACTAAATACCAAGGTATTTAGCCTTGGTCCAACAATAATCTTAAAATACAGGAAACCATATGTTTATGAATGCATACATACATACTTACATATGTATTGTCAGGTTTGATAGCCTAAAACTAGATTTGGAGACGTATATCTATATAAAAATAAAAAAAACCTGATTTTTAAATATTTCTCTTACTAGGGTTACTTCAGAAAAGTAACTTAAGAATGTAATTTTCAGCATGCTGCTTTGAGACTTTTCATTACTTTGCAGCTCTTCTGTGCTAAAAATGGAAACTTTATAGCTTTGCAAAATGAAGACTTTCAGTCTTTCCGTGACACAGAGGGACTTGCAATAGTAAAATCTCTATTGGATTTGCAAATGATGGCCCTTTTTCTAATGAAAAAGCTAACTGTTGTCCAAATATTCTCTCCTTATAGTCTATGGATTGATCAAAATTCTACATGCAAATACGAAAATTCTCAGTGGCAGCATAATCTAAAAATGGTATTATTACAAGGTGCTTATTGGTTTGAAAATACTAAAAATGGCCCCATAATAAAGAAATTAACATTCAGAAACAAGATAACCAAAGGTGTATGAAAAAATTAACTGTATCCTTCACCTGTTATCATCATTGTACAAGTCAAGAGCTTTCTACAAATGAGAACTTAACTCTGTGTAATTCTATGTCAACTGCTGCTGTCAGGAAGCTTTACAGAAACTTACAAGAAGTTTAATACTTTAAAGAAGGATTTATAAAAACTTAGAGCAGTGAACAAAAAGAACTATATCCCCTCCATGCATTTTTTTAATATCTACTGGAAAAAAATAATTTCAGTAATTTCACTGCAGCTTTAAACACTCAGCAGGGGAGAAGCTGCATGCCTTGGTTCATTTTTCTCTCTCCCTGACTCTCCCATTTTACATGCTGTCCCTCAGGTAGCCTCATAAAATGCAGAATAGTGTTAACTCATTATAGGTGACAAAACTTTCCTTCAACATGGAAGTTTTTACAAGTATTTATACTTGTAAATGCATGTGGACAAAACAAATATCAAACAAAAGGTGGGGAGAGCCATGTAATGCACAGGTTTTTGACTAAATCTCCTTCTCTCTTCCCATTTTTCACTTTCTAAAGAACATATAATTTTCCCATAAAGCTGAACGGGCATAAATAGAAAATCTTGATGTTTATGATTTTTTAAAACAATCTGCATTTTCAAAAATATACTGCAAGGACCAATCCTGGGCAGGCGGCAGCGATACAGGTACTCTCTGCTCCAAATTAAAGAGGAAAAAAGCAGAAACCTTTCCCTCATGTCCTATTTCATCGCTGGAAAGTTTGCATTTCTGTTATTAGTTATAGAGTTTATCACTTTACTCAGAAGACTGGAAAAAAGGATCTACCCATCCGAATGGTGCCTCTCACAGCCAAGGACAGCCTGAGGGCTGCAGTGGTTTACTGCCTCCAGGACAACTGAGTGTGGTGATCATAAAAATTAAGCGTAAGATGCATAAATATCTGAGAAGCCTTCATCTTTTAGTACCTCCAATTACTGAACAAATGGAAACAGTGAACTAAACTGAGGAAAGGCTAAAAGGAAGAAGTATTTCCATGTGTTACACAGTCTGTTTTACTCTTCAAAATCTACCTTTCCACTGGTGACTGTACCACTCTGCTCTATGTTCAAAATGCTGCTACTCCAGATAGTTGACATTTCTTTCCATTATAAAACTTTTCACATATTAAAAAAAGTTAGCCAAGAGAAGCATTTAAGAGGTAAGACCATTACTTACTTTCTCAAAGACATATTTTTAAAAATAGATGATTTATTACTACAGTAAAAAATAACCCTTACACACAGAAAAATGCCACCAATTAAAGATTAGCCATAGAAAATTGTCTCATCATTACTTGGCACTAGGTCTCGATGGGTTCCAATCACCTGGGAGAATATGCTTGGTAAGAGGAACTCACTTGATTGCAGCAAGATGGAGGTACCAATTCTAAGATATATACAGGCATAAACCACACACACCAAAGTCACATACAAGTTCCCTCATACTGACCAGTTTGCTAAAGAAGTGCAATATCCTATTTCTGTTCACAACTGTAGCATAAATTGAGGACAACTCTAACACAGTTTCTTTAGATTTATCCTCATTAAAGACTTAATCTGAATTACAGTTGGATAATTACCTTAATCCATACTGAAAAACCTGACAGCCACATTTCAGCATTGTACGTACAAAGTCAGGTCAGTAGAAATTATCACCTGTAAACAAACTTCTCCATGGTGCTAACTCAATACCTCAATCAGTTCAGATACTATTAGGCCAGGTTAATTCTTCAGGAAGACACAGTTGACACGTCTATGTAAGCGTGCATTATATATTTAATAATATTGGTTATTTTACATAATTACCTAGGTTTATATACATTAAATATTTCTTTCAGGGGTTGGCTTATAAAGTTTTGAGACTCTCTTAGATACAAGTTGAAGAGTGAATACTCCAATGGCACATTTTATATACAGGAATAGCCTATGACAGCAATTCTTTCTCGCCCTCCAAGTTTTATGACTACCATAAGGTGCCACCAGAAAAGTCTTCACTGTTAAGAAAATTATATACAAGGTAGAGATATCACTGTAATCAATCACATGCCTTATGAAGCCCTGACATTTTTTGTTATTCATTCCTAAATTAATAGAACAATAAATTAGGCAATTTTAAACAGATGTCACATAAATATAACCTAAATTAATAATCAACATAAATTTCTTTATTTGTTTTCATTTCATATTTCACAACATTCTTTTTCCTAATCTCCAAGTAATTTCTTAAATATACCACTTGAAAGAGAGCTAGTTTGTCAAATGCATAATGGTCACCTATTTATTCTGACTACAGGTTTAAACACTACAGTATTCAATAACTCCCCTGACTGTTCCCTACTTATAACACAGTGAAGGAATTTTTTTTTTATTTGCCTTTTAAGTTGACAAGTTACATTTTGGCTTCACTCTAATTTCAAATAGTAACAGAATAGCATTTTAATGGTGTTCAAGGTTTTAGTTTTCAAAATATGTGTCCTGACTTTTGGAGTCTGGTTACCTTATTTGTAGAGATCGTATGTTATCATCATGACAGATTGCTATAGTAAACATTCCCAATTCATTTTTTGTGAAAATAAAGATTATAAAGAGATGCTAGTATACCAGTGCAGGTGAACACAGTTTCAGTATGTAATTTGGATAATCTGGTTTGCTATAGGTAGCTTTGCACCTTGAATAATATGAGTTTATTACACATATTCATATATGATGTGTACATAATTTTTGCATTTATATTCACAGCTAATCAACCAAAACATTGGCAGCAGAAAATTACTGTCTGGGAGTGGTATGACAAGTTCGAAGTCTCTCCAATTTTTAATTATCTACTATATTTTTGCAATACTCCCTTTTAGATTACAGATTTTTCATGTTACTGATTTTCAATTCCTTTAAAATATTAAATCACTGGCTATTTATATAATTTATTTGTGTGAAGTGGGAAATAATGCACCATCTAAATTCTAAGTGTGGCTTGTTCGCTTTGCAAGATAATGAACAGTTATCATTCCCAGAAACCTATTGCAGTGTAGGAGCATGAATAAAGAGACAGTCAAAAAATATGCAATGGATTTACTCTGTTTTACTGCATTTCAAGGGTAGACAATCCCCAGTGTTCTATTTAAACAGGTGGCTACATGAGATTATGAAAGGTCTCATTTATCCTGTTTAAATGGAAGTATAAAGCTTAAAGAATAGTTTAATTTTCAAAAGAAGCATTCCAGGAGGATTACATTACATTGCTAAAATAATAATGGGAAATTTTATGTTAGTGAATTTTTATACATTTAAATAAAACTCTGTATATTTATACAAATCAGAATGAAACCTAATGGGTATTTCTGATATTATATGAAGGAAATAAACATGTTTTGCCATACTAACCACTTCAAAAGACTGTGAATGTAGTCCACAGCACACTTTAGCAAGAGCTTATCTTTCTCTGAAAATCAAGTAATTTATGATAGATGCTTCCAAAGGCAGGGTTAACTTCTTTAAAACTATAACCTGGATTTTTCATATACAGCTACTGAATCTCCCTGCAGAGGCAATTACATGCAGATTTTTGGACCAAAAAATGGACAAACCAACTCTTCAGTCCCCATGTTGAAGAATAACATTATCTATCCATTAAAATATTTTGCAGTCATTGTCAGCACATGCTTTAAAGGAAGTCAGGTTCACAAAGAAGGTATGAGAAGAGAACGCCATAAGGTTTCAGGATTTGCACAGCCATGCTGACACTGGCCCTACAGCTGCTCCCCATCAGAGACATGAAGATTCAAACCAGCATTGAGAAAGTGCTGCAAGAATGAAGAGGAACATATATAGGAGCCTCTTGCTGAAATACACTCACATATGCACTCTAGCACAAAGAAATACTAAATTTAGGCACTAGCCTAAATTAAAAAAAAAAAATCATTCACTTCTCAATATAAACTACTTAGATGAACTAGCAAGCTATTAGATGTTCTAACAAACTATTTCAGAATGTTTTCCTTAAAATGTGAAATAACATCTTGAGAAAACAGCACTGCTATCCTTGCAGAATGATAAGTCTATCTATCAAAACAGTCTTAATGAATAAGAAAATATCTTGCAAAGCCAGGAACTTCAGAGCAGACATAACATCATGACATGATATTATCTCTGTCTGAACTTCTGTGGCAGAAAAAGCTTGGGAATGAGATGCTGGAGAGCAGTAAGGGACCTGGGGGTCCTGGTTGATGGCAAGTTGAATAGGAGTCAGCAGTGTCCTGGCAGCCAGGAGGGCCAACCGTGTCCTGGGGGGCATCACGCAAAGCATCACCAGCCAGTCGAGGGACGGGATTGTCCTGCTCTGCTCTGCACTAGGCCAACCTCATCTTGAATATTGTGTGCAGTTTGGGGCACCACAATGCAAAAAAGATATTAAGCTACTAGAGAGTGTCTAAAGGAGGGTCACAACGATGGTGAAGGGTCTGGAGAGGAAGTCTCATGAGGAGCAGCTCAGGTCACTTGGTCTGTTCAGCCTGGAGAGGAGGAGACTGAGGGCAGACCTCACTGGGGTCTTCAACATTCTCACAGGGAGAAGTGGAGGGGCAGGTACTGATCTCTTCACTCTCATGACCAGTGACAGAACTTGAGGAAATGGCCTGAAGCTGAGTCAGGGGAAGTTTAGGCTGGATATCAGGAAAAGGTTTTTACCCACAGGGTGGTTGAGCACTGGAACCGGCTCCCCAGGGAAGTGGTCACAGCACCAAACCTGTCTGAGTTCAAGAAGCATTTGGACAATGCTCTCAGGCACACGGTGTGATTTTTGGGGTGTCCTGCATAGGGCCAGGAGTTGGACTCGATGATCCTGATGGGTCCCTTCCAACTCAGTATATTCTATAATTCTATGATTATTCAGAAAAAAAAAATTACAATCTTAAATCTGACTACTGAAAATATTGAGTCTATACAGGATCTCTAGTAAAATATTCTTTGAACCACTTGTCTAATTCAATACATAGGCACAGAAAAAAGCATGGCACAGGAGAGCACACCATTCTGCTCCAACACTACTAAATGAGCACCTGCTCGGACTCCTCATTGCAGCTTTCTGCGGTCAAACCAAGTGCACCCCTTCCCCTCTCCTAACAGCCATAAGCATCGA
Organism: Manacus candei; assembly: GCF_025592945.1. Lineage (NCBI taxonomy): Eukaryota > Metazoa > Chordata > Aves > Passeriformes > Pipridae > Manacus > Manacus candei. The sequence goes on along the minus strand of NW_026138104.1, from coordinate 10,170,099 downwards.
CAGACAGCAATAAAACACATTTTCATGTAGAAATTGATGACCTGTCAATGAATATGAGTTTGAAATGTGATAAGTCCAATTCTTTGAGCTTAAGCCCTGTATGAGTGACCACTGGAGCTGGCAAATGAGGCCATCAGCCGCCATTCCTGCAGTCCTGAAGGCAGCCAGCACCTCCAGGGAGGGCTCCTGCTCTCCTGGGCATGAGTGTACTTTCCAAATGGCAATCCTTGCCTTTAAACCTTATACTACACAGATTACAGTTTCCTCTTGTATTTCTGAATTCTACCAGGAACAGAAACTCCTGCTAACTGCTGAAAATGTGTGCATTACTCGATGATTTTAGGAAAAAATCTGCCTCAAGAGAGATGTGGAATTCACAAACAAACATATGTCAGGAAGAAAGGGCTCTAACTGGCACAAGTGCAAGGATTTTCAATATTTTTATTTATTTTTTACCTAATTTTATGAATTTATCTAGCTTAAAGAAGGAATGGCCAAGAAAGTACTTTTCCAATCAGAAGAGAAATAGCTTTCCTTACTGAACAGAACTGAAGTAATTGGTTCTGTAATGTGACTGAGATCCAGATAAAGCTGTTCTGTCCCTTGTCCTCTGCTGCATCTCTGGAGAAGCTCCCTCAGCTGCTTTGCTTCATTCAGCCTCACATTTATTTCTTCATAAACTCCAAAGTGAATTATTCCTTACACTATTTCATATTTTCTAGTCACAGAAAAAAATCCCACAGGCAAAAATATTTCTAATTCTTTCATTCATTTGTTGCTAACTTTTTTTTTTTTTTTAATATGAAAGAGAGACTGCAGGTTATCTATAATTATTTTTTGGAGGGGCAAATTAAGTGTTGGCACAAAACAGGGGAAGGGAGAAACAAGATCTTTTTGACATTCTTCCATTAGTGTTAACTTGAGTGTAATATGAGCTGAATGAACAGGAGCTAATGAGCTAATGCTAAAACCTTTTTCAAATATTCATAATTACTTTTAATAGTATGCAACTAGATGATACACTGAATTTCCAAGAAAGCATGTACCAACGTTCGTACAGGATCAACACATGGCAAAGTAAAGCTTGTAAAAGGTTCCAATAAATACTTTAAAAAACAGTCCAGCAAATGAAGATGATTTAAAATATCAGTCCATAAAAGAAAGCTAAGATTTAATTATGATATTGGAATTTACTGTACTGTACTGAATTTACTGTAATAAGAAGGTGTTCCAAGACTTGTTAATTGTGATGAATAACTGTATTCAATTTAGTCCAACACCTCCAAATTCCCACTGTCTACACAAGGATGAAGTTAAACATTTTGAGGTTTCAATTTAAAAGAGCTTATCTGTTTCATTTGACATTGAAATTCATATGTAAGGTGAATGAACAGCAATAAAGAACAATCTAACAAAGGATCAACTACAGGGTAGCTTAAACAAAGAGACCAGTTTACACCAAAAAAAAAAAAGAAAAAATATCCAACCCTGTATTTATTCATGTAAATGACCTGACATGGATTAGAGTCATTCTTCAGTTTTGCCAGCCTATTATAAACAAATGAAAAAGACAATAGACTGAAGAGGACAATAAGAAACATCTGGTTTCACTTCAAGACAGAGACTTTTCTTCCTAAAGATTCTTTGTAAAGGCTACTACAAAACCAGCTGAGCCCTAACAAGCCTCAATGTATGTGGTTTACAAGTAAAGATGTTTTGTTTAGAGGGTAAATAATCTTCAAACTTACTTTATCTGATCTCTTATGAAGAGACAGGACTTCTAAAAAGAGAGAAAAACTTCCAAATACCTTTTGAATTGTTTTTAATTGCTTCACAGCCAGTGTCTCAGAGATTTCTCAAGAGCTATCTGGTTAAAATTACAAAACAGAGAGCTACTGAAGATAGCAAAGGTATAGTGCAACCTGTAGCTACTTTAGAGTATGTAATACTTTAATTTTATAGACAGCATTTCTGTAACAGATTTTAGTTCGTAATAATCTTATTTGCTCTATCAGAACAGTGCAACTACAATTCACTGACATACTCAAGAAGGAATAACAGCAATAATAACAATGCTAAAAAATATTAAATATTTTATCTTAGTTAATCCATTGGTGAGTCTTAATAATGGAGAGTTGGCTGTTAATATCTCAGATATTAGACATTTCTAGTTTTAAAATCTCTACTTTCCTAAGGGAAAGAGAGTAAGGAAACACGGAATTTCATAGAATCATAGAATAGATTGGGTTGGAAAAGACCTCCAAGATCATCAAGTCCAACCCCTGAACCAACTCCAATTACTATATCATGGCACTAAGGGTCACGTCCAATCACTTTTTAAAAACCTCCAGGGATGGTGAATCCACCACCTCTCTGGGTAGGTCGTTCCAATGCCTGATTACCCTCTCTGTAAAGAATTTCTTCCTAACATCTAACCTAAACCTCCCCTGGCAGAGCTTGAGCCCATGTCCCCTTGTCCTATTGTTGGTTGCCTGGGAGAAGAGACCAACCCCCACCTGGCTATAACCTCCCTTCAGGTAGTTGTAGAGAGTGATGAGGTCACCTCTAAGCCTTCTCTTCTCCAGACTAAACAACCCCAGCTCCCTCATCCTCTCCTCATAGGACTTGTGCTCAAGTCCCTTCACCAGCCTCGTTGCTCTTCTCTGGACCCGCTCCAGCCCCTCAATATCCTTCCTGAACTGAGGGGCCCAGAGCTGAACACAGTACTCCAGGTGTGGCCTCACCAATGCAGAGTACAGAGGAAGAATCACTTCCCTGCTCCTGCTGGCCACACTGTTCCTGATCCAGGCCAGGATGCCATTGGCCTTCTTGGCCACCTGGGCACACTGCTGGCTCATGTTCAGCCTCCTGTCGATCAGCACCCCCAAGTCCCTTTCCGCCTGGCTGCTCTCCAGCCACTCTGTCCCCAGCCTGTAGCGCTGCAGGGGGTTGTTATGGCCAAAGTGCAGGACCCGGCACTTGGCCTTGTTCATTCCATTGGAATCAGCCCATCTCTCCAGTCTATCCAGATCCCTCTGCAGAGCTCTCCTGCCTTCCGGCAGGTTGACATTCCCCCCCAGCTTGGTGTCATCTGCAAATTTGCTGATGATGGACTCAATGAAGAAGAATGAAGCATTCAAATGTGATCAGACCTGACTTTTGAATCTTCTGAAATAGGAAATACGTTTCCCAATCTATGATGATTTTTCCAAGAACATACACACCCCCATTTTTAAGATCTACCTAATCTTCTGTTTTTCCTAGGAGCAGTTGAGACACCTTTATGGTTACAGGTGTAATTAAAATAAACTTGAGTTCCTAGAGCAATCAGGATCAGGGTAGGGGCTACGTCAACCCTGGACTACTTCAGTAAGGGAATTCAGATTTTTTTGGAAGCTGTGATACCATCCAAGAAAGGGAAGTGCAGGGATTAGAGGATTAGAACACAAGCACAGTCAGTGAGCAGAAGGCTACTGAGAAGTCATCACTGGATAAGAAATCAATATACCCATGAGAGACAAACGGTCAAAATGAAGGTGGAAGGATGAAATGAGAGGTTTAAAAAGAAAAAACTCACAAGTCTGTAAGGGTGCCTGACAGAAATAGCACTTCTGGGAAAGGCAGGAGGGAAAAAGATACATTTCCACTGCGCTAAGGATTTTATGGAAAAATTCTGTGCTCTAACTTTCCTTCACCATAGAGAGTACAATACTCAAAGGTGTTATGGCCAGCATGAAACAATGCCTGGTAAAAAGTCTAAAGAAATAGTTGAAAGTATTACACAAATCAGTAAGAGTCAAATACATCCATACTGCTCTTGGGATCCAAAGTCAGACCTACAACTTTTCTGAACTCCCAGACTGTTAAGAAAGAGAATTATTAGGATGAACCTTTGTAGTCAAAGACATTGTGTAGAAGCTTGAGACATCTGTTGTGGACTGGTAAAATCTGAGAGACACCTACGAAATCTCTTCCTATTTTTTGAAGTCCCACATGAGCCATATGAAGTGAAATAAATATTCCTCCCTGAAAATATGAGTCAATAAATATACCCTTGCCTTCAGATCATCCATCTTTTTGCAAGCTGACATAAATGACACATTGGTTCTTTTTGGAGGACAAGGGAACTAGAGAGATAAAGAGCAAAGAATTTAGAACAGACCCACAAGGTTCCACATTACAGTTTAAATACAACACGACTTAAAAAACTCTTTAGCGTAAAAGCAAAAATCGACTTTGTTTTATCAGCTAAATTTAGATCAATTAGTAAACACTGTACTCTAATAGGAAGCAACTAGTTTTAGCCACTGCAGGGAATCGTTGTGCTCCGGAAACCAGCAGCTGTAAAGGTGCTGTAACAATACATCATCTGGCTCACTTATGAGGTCTGTTGATTAACAAACTCAAGGCCACACAAGGAAAGAGCAAAAAATAAAGAGGGAGTAGAGTGGGTAATTAAACTTTTCGTTTACTACACAGTGCACAGAAACACATGTGAATATTCCCCACACTGGCTTCAGTCCAGGTTCCTTCTCTGACTTACTACAATGTTGTTTTACCATTCATATCAACTTAAAGCCATTAAAATCCATAAAATTAACCAAACTTTCACAACGCAAAAATTATTTAAACTCTCTGTGACTAGAAGTCCTGAACAAAGACTTTCAGAGTGGTCAGGATGATGAAGAATTTAAGAAAAAATTTCAGATAAAATTAAGAATTTAAGATAAATAGTCAAATTGTAATATGCCTGCTGTCCTGGAAGGACAGCAGCACTGCAATTCCAAGTAACCCAGAAGTGAGGTTAAACATACAAGAGGAGATTAGAAAAGTTAGGAACTTTGAAAAAAAAAAAAAGACATGACAGTACATATTGAAGCCAACCCTATGATTTTCAGCAAGTTCAGGTAATATGTTTTTAGATGACAAAGTAGAATCTTAGGGCATTTTTGTGAGAATAAGCCACAAATATACAACATAAATGCTATGTAAAGCACTTTAAGCACTAAAAAAAACATGCATATTTCTAGAATTTTGATATTCCAAATAGTATTTTTTAAAAATGAAATTTTGGGGGTTTTTTGAAAAGCTACATACTTTTGACACTTACTTGACGTACATGCTTGAGGAAAATTCAAGCCATATGATACTCAGATTCTTTTCTCTAGGAGAATTCCCAGGCATTTTGACTGACTACTTACAATGGAAACACTCAGTGCTACAACTCAGCCAACTCCTGGGTGGAACATCACATTCATTTTTGGCCAGCTAAAGCAGACACGGCATATTGAGGAAACTGAGTGAAAAATGTTATTATCAACCAGAATAGCTAAAAAAAATTTATTGTCATAATTTGAACACACCTAGGAAACAGCATCCCCTCTCTGTAAAAAGCACAATCTAGTTTTTGAGAACAGAAGTAATGAAGATTACTAGTATAATGTATATATTTAAACAATATCTAGATCTTATAGTAGTCCATTAACTTGGTGCACTCTGAATACTAATTTTGCACTATCTCATTTGAGTGCCTTAAGGGGTAAAATCTGTGAAACTGTGAGCTAGCACATAGAGAGAGAGATCCTGTATGACAGCATTTTGTTAGTAGCCACTATTAAGAATTCTTAAAGGATCTAGCAAAATTATAAAGTCTATAATTCTATTGTGCCTTGTACCATCAGACATGCAGTAATATCTGTAACATGTTCTTAGTAATAAGGCAATATGAAATTACTAATTTGTGCACCACTTATTAAATAATTTGAATCAACAGTTCTGATGTGCATTTAAAGTATGGGCAGGTCATTGCTAAAAGAAAATGAAGAAAATTGACTACCAATTTTTGGTTGGGAGAAACTTAAAATGCACATGGAAGTTGTTGCAATATTCTGACACACCTTCTCCAAAATAAGTTAAAAAGTTTTATGTTTTATACTGTTACCATGGGGTGTACAGACCTACAAGAAACTACTTATTCCCATAGGCCAAGACACAAGAGTGAACAGAGGCTTTAATTACTGTTCACCTTTAAAATAGGTCCACTAGGTCAAATAAGATACCAGTGATGGCAGAACAGAAGCCAGAAAGTTATTTGTGCTTATCAGCTGTATGGATAAACACTGAGTATTATCTGATTATCAGTCTTATCTACAAGCTCATTGGTATCTACGTATGCTATTACAAAAAAACTGAATTACTTCAACATGACATGCAAATAAATGAGTCACAGTTCTTTTTTCCTTGATTCTTATTTTTGAATAGCAATGAAAAAGTACCTGGTTGCCTCCCTGGAGTTAGAGATATCTAGAATCCTAATCTCAGATCAAAAACATCAGAAAGACAGATGCCTGACTGCTTGATCAAATGTGTTTGGAGCTACTATTTCTATTCAGGAAGAAAAACATCTGATTTTTCCAAGTAAAAATGGATTTGTTCACTCTTGTTTTATTAGCACACTACAGACAGATCATTAGACACAGAGTAAGCAATTAATTAACTTTATGCAGTAAAAGAAATAAAACCAAAATGTTTTCTTTAAATAATAAAAATGTCAGCCACATATACCTGTTCTGTGCACTTGTCAAAACGCAGCTTCCCCTCAGAAAAATGAGGTACAACTGAGCAGCATAAACGTTCTAACAGCGGTTTAGCAAACAAGGAGCTGTCAACTTCCAATAAGCTATTATTCACACCTCTTTAATCACTGCCACAGAGTCGATTATAAATAGCCTCATACATTTTTAAATAAGGTCATTCTGAAATGAAACAACAAAGGGGGTAGTAAATATTCCAGTACACAAGCAATTTAAATTCTACAGCATAACAGAACTGTGTGTTCTCAAATACTCAGTTTAAAGAAAGCCAACAAAACCGTTTATTAACTGGTGCAGTGTCAGACACGTATCTCTGTGAGATCAATAAACCAGCCCAATTATGTGGTAGTTTGCAAACAGATCTGAAAGAAATGAAACTATTAAGACTTGCTTACAAAATCCAGCTCCAAAAACATTATTTACAAATATACAGTAATACGAATTAATACAATACACACACTGCATGAGTAAATGTACTATGCAAACATTTCATGCGCATATGAAACAGTTTCTCTGTGCTCTCCCAGAAGAATAACACAAAGAAACAACTTATGTTGAACCCTGATTCATACGAGACCCTGTTTTCTATTTTTCTTGAGATTTTAAATAATTAGAAATTATACATTAAAAAAAAAGAAGAAATGCACAGGCAGAAGTGAGTTCTAAGTTTCCCTTCTTCCCCAGATTTTCTCAGATGGAAGATTACTCAATAAAAGTATATGACAAATAAGCTCAGGGGAAAAAAAAAGATAAAAATTAGAAATATTTATAATTATGCATTTTTTTTCTCAGAAACATTATAATAATTAACCTGACAGCAATTCAAAGAAGTTAATTTAGCACTACCAGGTAAAGAAAGAATTAGAAGAAAAAAAACCCAGATAGTTCTCATTTTACTGACCCCTTGCTGAGTTGTTACTGTGAGAAGTACTGGAACACTCCTTCCTATTACGAATTGCATTTTTCTAACGTGATACTCAGAGAATCATAGAATATCCTGAGTTGGAAGGGACCCATGAGGATCATCAAAGTCCAGCTCCTGACTCTGCACAGGACAGCCCCAAGGATCACACCATCAACACTGAGAGCATTGTTAAAATGCTTCTTGAACTATGGTAGGCAAGCGGTCAGAGCACTAAGCCTGGGGAGCCTGTTCCAGTGTTCAACTGCCCTCTGGATTAAGAATCTTTTCCTAATATCCAACCTAAAAATCTCACTTGACAACGCTTCATGCCATTTCCTTTCGTAACTATCAAAACCTCTACCTACATCCATAAACACCCTAGAAATCAGTGTAAAGGATCCACTGATGGTTGTTCTCAGTCTTTTCCCACAGTGAGGCAGTACTGGTATTCTATGCAGCTATACCTTCTAACTGGATTCCTATGTCTTGAATAAAGCATATTACAGCAGCTTACACAGTGAAGGGATAAAATTGCAGCTGACTACAGCAAGTTCTACATAAAAGCAAGGAGCAAGCTTTACTATTTCAGTTCCCATACAATAAAGAACTAGAAAAGGTTCAGATGTCAACAGGCATCTCAGAACATGTTCATTTCCGTGTTACGAATGTTACTTTTTCATCTGGCTCAGTGTCATCTCCCTCACAACAACCTCTACTGAATACTTAGAAAAGGATATAGCTTATACAAAGAAATATCCCCTTTCAGCCTTAAAACCAACAAAGTTTGTTTAATGCTCCAAAGCTTCAAAACTTTATTAGGTGTATGCCTTCCATCTACCTTAAGTTCTGTAATTTGTTTATAAGAGCTAGGACAGTATTTCAGATAGCTATAAGTTTTATTAATTGCATTTTTTTTAACCTGTATCAGGGAAACAGATGTATGTTTGAATACAAACTAATTATTTTCCTGCAAAAATATGTACTATCTTACATGCTTTAAGTGCATCATCATCTGTTATTCTACATTTATTGATAACCCACCCCTGATTTTCCCATGGTTTTTCTTTTTTTGTAGAAGATTCTTTATCCTAAAAATTTTTGGTAATGACAAAGCCTCTTACATGCGGTTTACAGCATGTTCACAATGAGAGTTTTCTGGAAGAAACACAGAATCAACTATACATGATTTCTTACTTTAGGAGCATTTTGAGAGGGAGGATTTCAAGCTTTTCTTAATATTAGAGAGGATATCTTCATTGAACTATCTTCAACAAAACAGAAACTTTTCTTCTCATTCAATATACAACTAGGTTTATAACCTGGCAATTGGGCAAGGTGCAGTGTGACAGTAGTTTCAGTGGTTGCTGTGAGTCTCATGATAGTTTGCCTTCAGCTGCTTCACGACCTTGTGGAAGCCATCAAGGAATATTAAATTCTGATAAACAAAAGAAAGATTTGCAATATGTTTCCTGCCACAGTGAGAAGAGCAGAGTTTTGATCCACAAAGCACAAAGAACTGGAGAGGTGACAGGTCTGAACTGTGAAGATGTTTGAGGACAAAGCTACTCAGCACTATCATTAAGAGATCAAGAAGGTTGCAACCCCACAGTGGCATTCCACAAACAAGTATGAAAGGATCATGCAAATGAAACTGGTCAAATCCCATCACCTTTGGGTACCAATAATGATGCTACATATTCCCAACACCAAAAAAGGCAAGTTCACCTCAAAGTATAAAAGGACCTAGTGCAAGATGAGCCCCAAACCCAATGAATAGCAGTAAAGTCATAGAACACAAAAAACTTATACCTGTTATTTGTATTCATTAGCATCATATGTGACTTCTATGAAGAGTAAAAAAGAAAAAATATGGTTTGAGTTTTATAAAATATATAAAGAATACAGATACACATATATATTTACACACATATACATATAAATAACTATAATTATTTATGAAGTGCTTAATATCCTTGAAAATCATTGCAATCTATTTAACAGTCAACTAATCCTGTAAGGGAAACAATTTTATTATAATCCAGCAAGAGGGATTGCTGTGTTTGTACTCTAACCATCTGAGCTGAGAATAGAAGTGGGAATGGAAAAGGGAACAACGAAGCAGAAAGGATACAACTCAGCTATGAACTGAAAGACTTAAAAATAAACCCAATTCTCATGTGATAGAAGAATATTACTCAATATGTTCAGACTATGACACAGTAAATGGAGAAGAATATGATACACAAATATAGATGAAAGTAGCACAACAGCTATGCCTATATGAGCTGTAAATGAGAATGAAAACCAATACTTACGCAGTAAAAACTTTAAAAACTAGCAGGTGGGCAGCCCACATGGGATAAAATATCAACTAACTAAATTCAAGTTTAGAGTTAACATTCCAAAAAAGGTCTTTGGGCACATGCAAACAGGAATCTGCACATGAACATGAGTTCACTACAACAGGAACACTGACCAAAAGCACAGCCCTCCTTTTATCATGCCATAATAAAATTATTTGTAACTTTATAAATCAGTTATACTAAATTACCCTAACCTACTCAAGATAAACTTATAAAATACACAGTCTTGTGTGCTGACCTGTTTATGAAAAGCCCTGCTTCATTTCTCCCTTCTGACTCTACTTTCTTCAAACACTTCCTAGTCATCCCACCTGCTGATAGCACAGTTCAAGCCAAGTTGTTATTATCAATAACATATACCAATGCTTTTCTAAATGCCTATCTACATTATTATAACTCATCTGGTACACAGTTTAATAGATACACTAATGCAAATTACATTGAATTAAATAGTTTAAGGACAGGTATATGTGTCCCAGTCATGATGTAATATCTGGATTGAGATACAGCATGTTATCAATTACACCTTAATAATACTCATGCTCCATTGGATATGGTATCAGGGAATGAGTAGTAAACAACATCTCAAATTATGTTTTGTTGTTTTATTTTCCTCTTTGATGACTATGCAAACAAAGAATGTCACACTTTTTTTATAGAATATATTTAGTGCTTCAAATGGATGCTTAATGTACCCTGACAGCCATCTGCCTCAGGAGAGGTGGGCTGCCCTGTAGGAGTGCTTATTTCTCTCCAAGACTAAGTGGAATGAATATAGCAGGAATACCCCAGATTTCAGCATCTAAAATGCTGACAACTCATTAGCCCAGGTGACTGTGACAAGGTACCTAAGGAAGAACATACCTGGGAGAAGACACTGGCAAAAACCTGAAAGAAAACAGACACTTTTGGGTTAAGGTGTACTTGAACCTTCACCCAGGAGATAGACAATGTGTATCAGCAAACTGAGATAACTTCCCTTGTACAAAATCACTTGGTTTTCAGTTTTATCCCTAGTCTTCTCTAACATTTCTATTTAAATATACTTGGGAAGAGATGCCTGAACTCCCTTAAATGTGCAAAAATTGTGAGTGACACCTGCAGAAAGTATGAGGGGGGGAATGGCACCATGAGAGAGTAATCCTGGCCAAGTTTAACTCATTAGGAGCCACTACAAAAGGCTGATGGTATTACCATCACTAAACTAGCCTTGCAGAAAACTAAGGCATGCTGTATACTGCACAGAAGGGCCTATCTTTGTATACAGGCTCTTCTGCGAGAAGTGAACTCCATTATGTTCCAACTTGCCCTGACAGAAGGCAACATCAAAGCAAAAACCCTCACAGGTGTCACAGCATTGTGCCAGGCCAAGCAAACCCATCCTGCTATTTAGCCTGGTTTATTAGTGCAGGGGTGTTGCCATAGAGAGAAAGATCACCTATTTCAAACTCAGGCAGAGCAGCAGTGCAGGCAAATGGGAATAAAATAAAAGAATACGTAACTAAAAATAAGCTTAAGGGAGGAAAAAAGCAAAAGGCAGCAATTTCATTTAGGAGCTCCTAAAGCTTGCAAACAGCTTCACCCTTCTGCTTGTGGGTGTCATACTCTGAGTGGAGAACTTTTTCATGAGTCAAGCTCTGCCACTCCAAACCCTCTTCAGACCAATGTATAGACTTAGAGATTAAATGAATGTAAAGGAGTGTTCAGTCTTATTTCTTTCAAAAAAATGCTTGTCACTGTAGGAAGCTTAATTTTGTCCCATGTTTCTATCTCCATATATTAATGCTTGGGTCTCTAATCCAGTCACAGACTGCTAGAAAATAGCAGTGGGAGAAGCAACAGAAGTTCTAAAGCATATCGAAAAATTAAAGAAGTTTTGAGCATCCTAACATGACTGTAATACAGACACCACTTTTCTTATGCTTATTTGCTGCTGTTGTAGAAGAAGGAAGATTTTTAAAGAAAATTTTTATTTAGAAATTATGACACTGATCAGAAATAACAGCTTGTGAAGACATTTTCCTCAGTTTGATGAGATCACACAAATACAAGTTTTATGAACTTATTACACCTACTCAAACTGTAAAAGTTTTCTTCAAAAACACAGGCTACAGTAAAAGCAGAAAACAGATGTCGCGAAGTTTTAATCTAGGTGAGTCTTTGTTCCAGGTATGACATGCAAGATCTCAAACAGACTTCCATGGACCTGTGACCAGTTTAGTTTTTCCCACACATGCCAAATGTTTTCTTGATCACTGGACACTGCTGTGCAATGTTTCTCTTCAGGAAGCCTTCAGTGCTTTCTTATTGCATTTTGCAATAAGTTATTGCAGGAGCACACACGTACAGCAAGAACTGCCAGCGTGCCCAGAGAGAAATACACAGTGCCATATAGCTGACTAGTGCAGCACCAAAGGAAAAGGATCCTTCCCAAGCTCAAAATACCTTAATCACAGGTTTTGTTTTCTAAAGTTTAATTTGCTTGTGTTCAGTGTTCCCTACTGCATGTAACTAAGAAGTGCTCAAATTCATTCTGGAGTTAGAATGTGTTGCTTCCTTTGTTTTAATGGCTATGTCTACACTGCTGCTGTCAGATAATATACCAGGTACAATGGATGTTTTATCAAATCCCTGGAGAAATGAATCAGGATATTTATGATGACTTTAACTTGCCACTAGGTTCAACAAAACAAAAAGGTGGTACCAAATCTTCAGTTCTGAATTCTGGTCTTCTATCCTCAGGCTAACCTGGGCTACTCAGAAGCCATCCTACACAACTGGCCTCATTGTGGACACATTAGCCCACGTTCAGCTGTCCTGTCACATGGAGTACATCTTCTCTCAGCTTACCAGCAAGGAATTTCCAAGAGAACATGTAGTTTACCCTGCTGAGCAAAGGAATTAGAACAATGAAAAAAGGATCAGTGACAGAATAGCTTAATGTGGTTCTTGCCAATAACATGAAAAGATGAGCCAGTTGTCAGAAAGTATCTATAGGAGGGTTTACTTTGCTTTCTAAAGTCATTCTGAATTAGCTACACATTGGTGCAGCTGGTAGGTCTTCTGAGAAGGAATTTGACAGGAAAGTTTTTTCCTAGTCTGTATCTTCGAAGTTATGTGTTCAGAATTACAGAATCACAGAATGGTTTGGTTTGGAAGGAACCTTAAAGATCATCTAGTTCCAACTTCCCTGCCATGGGTGGGGACACCTTCCACCAGAACGCATTGCTCAAATCCCCGTCCAGCCTGGTTTTGAATACTTTGAATGGGACCAATCAGCCAATTTCTCTCCAGTTTAGAGACAAGGATGTCATGTAGGACAGTGTTAAATGCTTTCCACAAGTGTAGGTAGTTGACACCAGTTGCTCTTTCCTCATCCACCACTGCCATAACCCTGCACAGAAAGCCATCAAATTTGTCAGACATGATTTGCCCTTAGTGAAGCCATATTGGCCGTCATTAATCACATCCTTATTTTCCATATGCCTTAGCATGGTCTTCAGGACGATCTGCTCCATAATCTTGCTGGGCACTGAGGTGAGACTGACTGGCCTGTTGTTCCCCAGGTCTTCCTTTTTTCCCTTTTAAAAAATGTCGGTTTATGCTTTCCCTTTTCCAGGTCCATATTTAAATCATCCTCAAGAAGAAATTAGCTTAAGATGAAAATACATCAGAGTGATTTCTATACCAATTTCAATTTTTTAAACTCATTATTAACCTCATACACTGAAGACAGACTACACAAAGCTTATTATTGGTAGGAAATGCCATTGAATTAATATGATACTCTTGAATTTAATGTACTGCTTCCTGGAGAAAAACTGAACAATGTCATCAAGCGTTTTAGGATCCATATAACCTGATTGCATGAGGAACATAAAACATTCCATTGCTATGGACAAAAAAGCACTGTAATATTTAAAGTAGTTCATTAGATGAAGTCTCAACTTAGCACCTATGCCAGAGTTTCAACTAACCTATCAACAAATATTTGTTTATTAAACCTAGTAAAATATTTCAGACAGTAAACCTGTAGCAACTACATTTGAAATTACTTTATATAAATAGAATTCCACAGGTTCCCTCTGTATTAGGCTTGCAAGGTGCAATGATAAACTGCTTTTATTTTCAGAACATAGAAAAGCACATTTCAGAGAAAGACAATTTTTTCCATCTTTGCTTTTTAATAATTATTTTAAAATATAAAGATGGTCATACTTGACTAATGACAAAGAAAAGCATACATTTATAAGATAAGTGGTAAAGAGTCTCAAATTTCTTTTCTCAGCTGCTGAGAACCTTACACAGCACAAGGGAGGTGAGGGGTGCTGAGAGAGAACACAAAGTCCCCCAGATCTCTGCCAGCTTTATGAAAGGTCAAAGCCTGGGGCTCCAGCTTCCCAGAGCTCCTGGGTTTCTGCTGACCACATGAGAATGAGAAGTGAGAGTGGGAAGAAGGGAATTTTCCCCATTAAGTGAATGGCTCAAGAAATCCCAGGACACGTGGAGATGGCAGCGCCAAGACAGGCTTAAATTAAAGTCTGGAATCCACATCTGCAGGTGCCTATGTTTATTAATTAGCAGCTTAGAGTGTGTTTTGTACACAAAAGAGGACCTTGTCTTCTTCGACTAAAAATTTTTCTGAAGACTATCCTTTTATTTCCTCTAGTGGAATTTTTTCAGGATGTACTTACATGGCAACTCCCCCTCCCCTAGGTTAGTTAAGAAAAATTTGTGTACAAACAAACTTCATTTAAATTGTTCTCTAAAAGCAAATTTGAAATAGTCACATTTAAGCAAATGACAAATAGACAGGTTTGAAGGTGAGAAAAAAAATTATCATAATAAAAAGTCAACTTTAAACTTGAAACTATGAATTGATCTTAGAGATTACAAAAGAGGAAGCGGAAAGTTATTTTTGCATGGTACCATCTGAAATTAAAGGTTTTATTTAAGAAATGCTTATACATTAACTTTAGCTCTTGAAAAAACTATTTTCTAACTTCAGAAAGATTCTAAAAATAGATTTATAAGAAATGACGCCAAATAAATTCTTCCCCCAGAATCAGTGACAAGCAGTTACCAGATCAACAGCCATCTGCCAGTTGTGCAAATTAATTTATTTCCACTAATGTAATATCCCCTATATCCCAATCACAGATTATCTAGTTCCAACCTCCCCACTATGTATAGGGACACCTTTCACTTGACCAGATTGCTCAGAACCCCATCCAACCTGGCCTTGAACACTTCCAGGGATGGGGCATCCACAAGCTCTCTGGGCAACCTGTTCAGTGCCTCACCATCCAGACAGTAAAGAATTTCTTCCTAATATCTAATCTAAGCCTACTCTCAGTTTGAAGCCATTCTCCATTGTTTTCTCACTATATGCTCTTTTTGTACAGAGTTTCTCTCCATTTCTCTTGTAGGCTCCCTTCAGGTACTTGAAGGTCACAATTAGGTCACCCCAAAGCCTTCTCTTTTCCAGGCTGAACACACCCAATTCTCTCAGCCCTTCCTCAGAGGAGAGGTGCTCCATCCCTCTAATCATCTTTGTAGCCCTCCTCTGGACTTGCTTCCTGTCCAGAAGGGAGAAACCAAGAGCTGGATGCAGCACTCCAGTGGGGTCTCACAAGAATGGAATAGAAGGACAGAATCATTTCTCTCATTAGAGCTTCCTTATTTAATCTAACTTTGGATAGTATCTCAATAACACATTATCATCACAAATCACCATCAACTCCACGATTCAGAGCATCTCTGCAGGAGTGGCTGAATGTTGGACACTGCACACCCTCCCCTTGCTCTGCAGCCCACCTACTGAATACACAACACATGTGCCCATAAATTTAGGAAACAAATCATGACGACACAATTTTGAAATTACAGGTAAGAGATACTTACACGAAATACTTAAATTTTCAATAGTAAGGAAAACAAACTTCTTCACAATACTGGTCTTTAGGTGTGATAGCAATTTCAAACTCATAAGTGAATTGTGTCTGTCACTTAAACAGATATAGTTCTTAGCCCTTGTTAGAAGCAGCTGTGCATTCAGTAACATTCATTTCAACACTGAAAAAATTTTCTGCAATGAGCGATGGAGAAATATAAGTGGTAAGTATTAGCACATGCATGACTAAAATAAGAAAATTCAACATTTTGTCAGAGGTATTTTTATCCTTTAAGCAGAACAGAAGATTGAGGAGGTATTTTGATTCATGCAAAACTTCAAAAATGCAGAATTTATATAAATGTCTTCTAATTCTCACCATTCGTAGTTTCATTAGAAAACATATTCATGAGCTTCAAAGAAATTAATCACAGAATCAGTGGGGTTGGAAAAGACCTCTGAGATCATCAAGTCCAACCTTTGACTGAATACCATCAAGTCAATCAGGTCATAGCACTAAGTGCCATTCTTTCTTAAACACCTCCACAGACAGTGACTCCACCATCTCTCTGGGCAGCCTGTTCCAATGCTTGAAAACCCTTTCTGTGAAGAAATTCCTCCTAATGTTACAGAAATCTTACATCTTCTATTCCAATGTTAATTGTGAGAGGTATTTTATTATTATATAAACCAATTTTGGTTGTCCCACCACATTTGAAAAAAACATCCTTGAAATGATAATCTGACATCAGGTGGGAGGAAGATAAAAAAAATGAAACACTTCAAGACTAAGTTCATTGACTGTCCTCCTCTGAAACATTTGGGAAGACACCGAAATAGTCTGTGGCTCTGGATGTGACAGTACAACCTCACATCAGCATATCCAGGAAAAATTAATGTTTTGACTGTATTGTTTGATCCCAACAAAAAAGATTCAAGTGCCACATGTAATAGCTAGAACTGTTGCCAGTTAGGGATTTCACTGATAAGAGAATTAAATTAGATCTAATTAAATTAAACAGTAAAAAGAAAAGCTGGCTGACTCTACATCCTACCCTCTCTCTGCACACCACCATTATGACAGCAAACCCTAACAGACTTGAGAAACTCTTAAAGCAATAGTTTCTGCTACTGCTCATGTTTAGTATCTTAAAGCTGAACTATAAAGCATCAGAAAACATACTTGAAAAATAATGTTGCATTAGATAATTGACAGGGAAACTGTTTGATCACCCAATGATCACACTGCAAAGCACCAAATTATAGGGTTCATTTCAGTGACAGGTGGATATTCACTGGAGGGCAAGAGCAGAAGGGGTTTCCTGTGGCACTGATTTGCCAGTTCCTTCACCCTCTTCCACAGGTCTGTCAGCCTCCCACCCCTGACAGCAAAGAACTGTTTTCCTCTCAGACCTTTACAGTTTAGGATTTTCTTTGTTCCTAGATTTTGCTAGAAGAATGGAAAATCAGTTCAGCCTGATTCAAGTCTACTGTTCTCCTTCAAAGCAGAAAAAAATAGAGTCCAAGGGCGAACAAGTAGCTGGACAAACTCCCCTAATAACAAGTAGGAGTAGGCAGTATGCTAGGATGAAGAAAGTAAAACATTCTTTACTCCTGCTTCTTCCAGGCCTCTGGCTAACTGTATATCTTCTCCAAGACAATAAGTGGCAGCAAGATGAGTATCAACTTGCAAGCAGCTTTTCCAGTGTTACACTGGAAAAAGAAATCCATTCTGTCCTGCTCATTGATATTCTGTCCAATTTTTAAGTTTTTATTTACATTAAAAATTACTTTCAGAATTTATTACATTCAAAAAAAATGTGTTTAACAGCCTTTGCTGAGTCAACAAATTTGTGATAAATACACAGCTCCTCATTTTTGCAATGAGGAGAGAGCTCCACATCAGCAAAAGAAGGAACTGCATGCCAGCTCCAAGGAGCCCAGACAGAAGTGCTCCTGGAGTTCTCAACATTATTAATATTCTGTTTTCAAAACTGCAAGACATAATTCTTATGTTTCCCTTTTAATGTACAAAGCTACTTTAACACTTTCAGGTTTATTATAGCAATGTATTAATGCCCTAGATACTTAGAGCAAAATCCTGTTACCAGTTGCTATGCTGTAGCTACTAGGTAAGCAAGCTGCACCTCAGAAGGACATGAAAAGGTCTGAAATTTTACAGGCTAAAAATAGTTGGCAACTTAAAGCAAATCCAAAATTAACAGTATTAGACAGTTTTTAGACAGTGAAAAAACCCCTGTCAAATCTGGAAACGTGTATTCTAATTTTGATACTGTACCAAATTCCCAATTTTAAAAGACGTGTGACCAGGTATAACTGCTAGCTTTGAGAAGAAAAGCAGAAAATCACGCACATTAAGGGAAAAGAAAGTTAAAGCAGATCTAAGTTTTGTGTTTGGTTTTGGGTTACTTTTAAATTCTGATTCTACCTTGAATAATTTTTTTAGGTCAGTGCCTAACTTTCCTGACTTAATTAAGTCATCTTTAGAAGCTGATTTTTAAAATTTTTCTGCAGGACAGATTAAATTGCTATTTGCAATAAAACTATATTGCTACAAGCATACTTCAGGGGTATGTAGGATGGAAACAGGACAATTAGGAGAAAACCCACTAGTTTTTATTTTACAGGTAAGTTATTTTTAAGACTTGTGCTTACAGTATCCAAGAAAGCGTATTAAAAACTTGGAATTCATCTGCAGTCATCATACAGTCATCTGCATCGTCCTCAGGAAAGTTTTAGGATGTACAAACCAAATGTTGAAAGCCACTGGCAGATACCCTCTGCACAGCATGTGATACATCAACATTCTGACTAATACACAATTGTGGGGATTAATCTGAAAAGCATTGAGCATTGTAGAAGAGATAAGAGCAGACTCAGCATATAAAAATAACTCAGCATAGATTACATAAAAGACATAATCAGAAGTTAAGCAAGGAAGACAACTGCATAGCTGAGGGGAAAATAATGGCTCCTTCTGGAAGTTCAGGTTGAGGCCCTATGACACTACACTACAGTTTTCACTCACATAACCACCTGCTATTTTTCCACATGACTTCTGTCTCATCCCACATACAAGACAGGCAATGCTCTCTCGCTAGGCAGGTGGTCACACTTAATTTGCATAGGTACCACTGAATGATCACTCACTCAACCCAAAATTTGCTGGAGGACCATGACTGCAAGAATGATCAGCTCCCAGTTGACCCTGAACTTGCTCAGGATCTGCTGAAACAGCTGGATCCCTACAAATCTATGGGACCTGATGGGATTAATCCAAGAATCTTTAAAGAGCTGGCTGATGTCATCACAAAACCTCTCGATTTTCAAGCTGTCTTGGGAATCTGGAGAGGTCCCAGCTGACTGGAAGCTGGAAAACTTTGTCCCGATCTTCAAGAAGGAGGACACTGGAAAGTACAGGCCTGTCAGTCTCACTTCAGTGCCCAGTAAAATCATGGAAAAGATTATTCTGGGAAGTACTGAAAAATACCTTGAGGACAATGCTGTCATGGCTTCATGAGAGGGAAGTCCTGCTTATCCAACCTGATTTCCTTCTATGACACAGTAACCCACCTAGCTGATTAAGAGAACCCAGTTGATGTAATCTTTTTGGACTTCAGCAAAGCTTTTGATATTGTCTCTCATAGGATCCTTCTGGACAAAATGTCCAGCACACAGCTGGATAACAGTGTTATGAGATGGGTGAGCAACTGGCTCACAGGTTGTGCAGTGAGTGGGGGAGTTACAGTGAATGGGGTAACATCAGGATGGCGTCCAGTCATTAGTGGCATTCTGCAGGACTTCATTCTCAGCTCAGTTCTTTTCAACATCCTCACTAATAACTTGGATGCAGGACTCGTAGAAATACTAAGTTTGCCAACAACACTAAATTGGGAAGAGTTGCCGACTCCCTTGAGGGCAGAGAGGCCCTGCAGAGAGACCTTGACATATTAGAGAGATGGGCAATCACCAACCCTATGAAGTTTAACTAGGGAAAGTGCCAAATTCTGCACCTGGGATGGGGTAACACTGGATGTTCGTATAGACTGGGGAATGAGAGGTTGGAAGGCAGTGCCATGGAAAAGGACCTGAGGGTTCTGGTTGATGGCAAGTTGAATAGGAGTCAGCAGTGCCCTGGCAGCCAGGAGGGCCAACCATGTCCTGGGGGGCATCACGCAAAGCATCACCAGCCAGTCGAGAGAGGGGATTGTCCTGCTCTGCTCTGCGCTGGGGTGGCCTCACCTTGAATATTGTGTGCAGTTTTGAGCACCACAATATAAGAAAGATATAAAGCTATTACAGAGTGTCCAAAGGAGGGCCACAAAGATAGTGAAGGGTCTGGAGGGGACACTGAATGAGGAATGGCTGAGGTCACTTGGTTTGTTCAGCCTGGAGAGGAGGAGACTGAGGGCAGACCTCACTGGGGTCTTCAACATCCTCACAGGGGAAGTGGAGGGGCAGGTACTGATCTCTTCACTCTCATGACCAGTGACAGAACTCAAGGAAACAGCCTGAAGCTGAGTCAAGGGAAGTTTAGGCTAGATACCAGGAAAGGTTTTCCCCCACAGGGTGGTTGAGCACTGGAACAGGCTCCCCAGGGAAGTGGTCACAGCACCAAACCTGTCTGAGTTCAAGAAGCATTTGGACAATGCTCTCAGGCACAGGGTGTGATTCTTGGCGTGTCCTGTATAGGACCAGGAGTTGGACTCAATGATCCTGATGGGTCCCTTCCAACTCAGCATATTCTGTGATCCTTTGTATCTGTGTATTTAAACATCTTCCCAACATCACTCTGACAACACACTGACTAGGCTCCACCTGACAGAGAAAGTAAGGCCAGCTTTAAAAAATAAAGAAAAAAGGCACCACCACAAAACAAAGCGCTCAATAACTTGGAAGTTAAATTTGAAGTACATAAGTCCAAGTTTTTAAAAGTATTTATCATTTTGACAGCCATGTACATGTGCAGATGAGAAATTCAAGAGAGTGCAACTGCTCCTGTGAACACCAAGTGCTTCTGCTGAAGTGACCTGAGCAGCAGTTAGTCAGGCAGAGCAAACTCTGTTCATTGACCATTGAATGAGGAACAGATGTGATGAAAAGTACACAGACATAATTTCAGACCATTGTAACTGCTACCATTCCAAGTATGGAGTGGCTATACTTCACATTTTACATACATTCTTCTCCTTCAGCTGGTGTCCGAGCTGATTCCTTGGATCTTGTCTGCTCTGCATAACAATTTCAATAACTCAGTGCTCAGACTGGATCCCAGACTTGCACCTTTCCTTTCTTCTTCAACACTGTGAGTAATGTTGGCAAATTTATTTTGGCTCTTGAGAGTTTCCAGTCGGAGACCTGAAATAACTTTGCAGGGACGTCTTCAAAAGATACTATTCATTAAATTCTGAAGAGACATGTGAATGAAAGCAAAAGTTTGAAATATAAAGCTCTACCTGTACAGAATTCTCTAGTACCTTAAAAGCCTCTACAAACATTTACACTCCTCATGCCCCCGCAAGTTCAGTCGATATCAGCCCTGGCAAGGAGCTGCAGCTGCTCCTTGATCGTTTCCTCAGAGCCTTCTCTTCCCCATCAGTTAGTTTGCAGGTCACCTCTTTACAGTTCCTATTTACTTTAACCCCCAGAATTCAAAGAGGTTGACAAAATAATAAAGTAATGTGACAGGCATGCAGAATTTAATTTCAAGTACAAAATACTACTCCAAGCCTTTTCTCAAATGCATGCATGATTGGGCTAATTCAGATTTTGCAGGCAGTGTTTCCACACTTCTAAAAACCTTTGTTGTTTTATTATTTTTCTTTTTAGGTTATATCCCAAGATTATAAGCAGTTAAGGCAACCATGCTAAAGAGAACCACACTCATCTCTGAGGCCCAGCAGCTAAATCCTGCTGAACAGAGTAGTTTTGCAGCTATGGATCCAGTTTGGGAGACATTAAGGACACCTAAAAATGATCATTTTTAGGACTCCTGAAATTATAAGATATTATGATTAGTAGTAAAAGATTTGTATCATTTAACTATTTAAAAGGGAATACACCTTACTTAACAGATCTCTGACAAGAACTAAATCTTAACAATAGTACACATTTATAAACTGCACTTGAGGACCCTCAATTCCAAATAAAGTGTCATTAAAGGTACATTACTAGCTATATTAATACCTTCTTTCCTGACCTTCAATATGCCATCCTTTTGTAACATATAGATACCTTTTTTCAGGTAAAAAGCAAATGAAAAGTCTTAATGGAAACTTGCAGAACACTGCATTCAGAACTTAAGACAAATCATTTGCTAAAATTTCACTTCATAAACTTTGTGAAGTCATTCCACAGTAAAAAGGAATTTCTAAAAGAGAAATGCACACTAAGGAAGAAACATAGCACAAACTCCAGCATAAGGATTGAAGTTTTCACAAAGCAATAAGCAACCAAAAACCCCACAAAACAAACAAAAAAATATTGCTTTTACAAGGTAAAGTGTTACTCAGGTTCTGCATACATTAAATATATATTTTAAGCAATCAGTCAGATGTCAGTTGTAAGATTAAATCTGAGAGTATGGAATTACTGTTATGAGGAAAATCTGGTGAAGCAGATGTTTAAGAATTGAAAGGAAAAGAACAGATGAGGGCAGTATAGATTTTTGTCAATTAATACTTTAGAAGATAAGGAAATATTTACAGCTATTTTTAGCCACAGTTTCCTGCCGTTTTCCAGACTTACGATGTTTAAATCAAAGTGCTATTTGCAAAGTAAAACTGCAACTCTGACAACTTCCACCAGCTGAAGCTGTTCCAAGGGGAAAAAAACCAAAACCAAATAAACAAAAAAAACCCAAACAACCAAAACAAACAAACAAACAAACAAAAACCACCAAAAAAACCTCCCAAAAAAACCCCAAATCCAAATGGGTTCCTTCTAACTCCTCTTCCCTAAGCAATCTGTGCCATATCAGCATATGCTAGCCAGGAAGGATCTCAAAGAGTCATGTTATCAGCACTGTAATGTAAAAGTAAACACTGAAAAACAGGGGAGAGATTGATTCTTACAGGTTAAAGAGGCACAAACAGAAGGGAAGAAATAAGTGGTGTCATGGAAATAAAAAATTAGCAAAATTTCCACGGAGAACAGATCAAGCTGACTAGTCACCACACCATTTAATTAAAGATGCTCTATATTTTCTCTAAGGAAGTGCACTAAAATGTATTCCTTTTCAGTTTTACAGGTGTACCTAATTTAAAACAGCATGAAACTTACAAATAGGAAAAATCAAATAATCTATTTCCTCAAGACTGTTTGCTGCTCCACTTGTCACATTCAATTCCAGCTCATGTATCATGCTAGGAAATCCTCTGTTACTACCATCAATATAAGTTGGGGTTTTTTCTCCCAGATTCACTGAAACTAGAAAGACAGAATATATATATATATATATACGTGTATATACTAATATGTGTGCATATATATTTTTTTTTTGCACAGCCTTAATAAAGAGGTAGAGAAATACAGAAAAGGAACTATTCTTATATATCAAAGGCAGAAGATGTGAAGTTTTCCAAAGTATTTTTTATGTAAGGTCATGTTACTGGGGGTTTTTTCCCCTCTGTGTCACAGGATGGTTTTACTTTTAGGAATTAGATATTTAAAAAGCCATAATGATAAAAAAAATACATACATACATACAAATACCTTGCATCTAAGGGGATAAAACTAAAAATCAGTGCACTGAAATTCTAAACTAGTTTTACACATAGTGAAACTTAGGCAAAAGCAAGTGTAATTTCAATAAAGGCATATAGAAACAATCACATCAAAGGCCTTTCAACTACTGCTACAGGCTGTTGGTAAAAAGCAAAACTATGCTAAGGAAGTTTCTAAAATAAAAAGTTAAACATCGAAATCAACTTTCATACAGCCATACTAATACAGAAAATTAAAATCTTTGTAAGCATCCACATATTGAGTGCTTAATTCATTGAGAATGCTTTCAGCGCATTTCATAATAGTTGTTTCATGTTTACAGAGTTCAAAGTCAAAACATGTAAAAATCATTGCCTACTTTAACACACTAAACAAAACAATTATGAAGTGTATGGCAGTTCAGGTAGAAACATCAGTTGTTATCCATTAAAAACTAAGTAAGTGGCATTTCAGGTAATTTACTACTATACAAAATAGAGGTTATTACTGTTGTTTTGTCACTGCAAAATCTCTCCCTATGAGCAAAACCCAACAATTTAGAAAAAGCAGAGTGAAATAAAGAGAAAAAAAACAGATATAAATAGAAAGGCAACACATACACGGGGATGATGAGAAAACTTTCTCGTGTGATCTACTACAGTACACTTGATCATATGGAAGATACTCCATAGAGCAGATATATATAAAACCCCCTAGCTTGACTTTTACTGTATGCAGAGATTTTGATTTGGGAATTTACAGGAACCACACTCTGCTCAATGTGGATGGTTTGCCGTTCTCCTTTTTTCACTCTATTCCCTTAGCATCCGCAGTTAGTAACTATCTTTCAAGTTTTTCTCCATTTATGTTGCAAAATCAAACACCTCATTGGTCAGAGGGACAATAAATCAAAAAACTGACAGGGTTTGGAGTCCGAAAGATGGATTTTGAGGAGATGCCAAGCAGAGCAGCACTGCCAACACCCACTGATCCTTGAAGGTGTCCAAGGAGATGGTGAATGATACCCAGTGGTGCTCTGCCCAGAAATGCAAGGTTAGGAAGACTTGCCTGAGATAGAAGATTGCAAGATGTAAGGCAGTGCTCAACTTCTGCAGGAGGTGGGATAGACAAGAAGCATGGGATGCACCAAGGCTAGTTACATATAGTCCATGGGCTCTTTAGCCTTGGCACTACCTGCCAGAACCAGCACATGGCATGGTAAGGGGACCTTCAGGCCTCTGTGCAGGGGTGGGGATTGTGCAGCAGCTTCTCAGCAAGGTTTCTCCCCACTTTCTCAATGACCAAGGGGGATCCAGTCATTTTGAGAAGCTTTCAGGTTCTGAGGTGGTTTTGGTGAAATACTGGCAGATCATAATAGTCTTGGAAAAGATCTTTTGATATGAAGATAAAAAGCGCTTGGTCACATTGGAGTCCTCAAACATGAAAGAGGAAAGGCCACAACAGAATGCTCCATGCAGGAAGCTTCCACCACGCAGGAATCTCTGTGGAGACTGGAAGTAGAAGGTATAAACCCACCTTCCATCCCTGAGGGACCTCAAAAACCATACAGAGAATCAGTGAAGGATATTCACCAGCTAGATCGTTGGTCCGATTCAGGGCACACAGTCCTCATAATCAGATTTGATGACTCAGTTGCAGAAAATGAGGCAATAATTTGTATCTTAAAAGACAACAAAAATCCGAATCCTAGGCCGGACTTTACTGGTTTGGCTCTGGTTGAATTGCACACTCTCACCATTAAGGGTGGGACAGCTGCGGTCAAGAGGCAGAAGAGAGGCTTTAATTACCTTGTCATTATGGTTGAGGCATAGCTCTGAACCAAGGCATTTATTGTTATTCCACAAGAGCTGTTCAAAATTATGCAGGCTAGAATGAAATTTAAAGATTACTCAACACTCAAGTTGCTATTAGAACATTTTGTTTTCACTTGCTTATAAAAGGTAACATCAACCAATTCTGCAAGAGTTTTGACATACAATCTAATTTGAGGCAAATACTCAACATGTAGCTCATCTGTCACAAAACAGCTCCAATCATTACAAAAAATGTTTTAAAACCTGAGCAAAATGCATGTGCACACACACAGAAACCTCATCTTTGAGCAGGGTGGCATCTCTATATTTAGTAGAAAGAACTTGATATGTTTAACAATGTGCAATTTATAGGGAAGGAATTTGCCTTTTACTGTTTTCGTCCCCTAGAGTTGGCCTAAAATACATCTTCAAGGTACTCTGGGAATAAGAAATTTGTACATACTAATGATAATAAAAAAGATGTGATCCACAACACCACATAGCAAGTCTCAGTAGGGTTTTTTTTTCAAATTTACCAGCTAAGCTTTCTAAAAATTGTGTACACCATCAGCATTGTCAGGGGTCTCCATGCTCCATTTTCCACAGAGTAAAAGTTTCCAAGTTACAGCATCCAAACAGTTTTATATACTACATAGACACAGCCTCAGCAACTGAGTAACTTTTGTGCACTGACATTATCTGGAAGAGTGTTGCCACAGTGGCACTGGAAAAAGTTTTGGAACTTTATCAAGAAAGTTTTACAATTTTTCTTTAACAACCATGACTTCAAGGATAAAGTTGGTCTTTTAAAAATGGATTTTCACCACAGTTTTAGCTCTTTGGTTAGGTAAACACTAAAAATACAATCCAGAAGACAGAAAGTTTCTCCTATGCTTTCAACTACTCTGTGCTGACACCTAGGCAACACAGAAAGGAAAATGTGACTAGAATGCAAAGAGCATGAATGAAGTGAGGAAAAGGAAAGAAGTAGATTGTAGCAGATCTGGTGAATGGGAAGCTGCAGGAAGCTGGCAAGGGAGGATTTGAGCCTCCTTGGCAAGGACAGTGGGAACTGGAGGGCGGGTCAACGGAAAGCCAAATCATTTGGGCAAAGATTATGGAAGACAGAAGAGGTGACTAAGAGTTAGTAAGATGGCAGATAAAGGACTAACAAGAAGTTGAATGAAGAGGAAGAATGAGGATGCCGAGAAGGTGGGAAAATTCTGGAAACAGAAGGAAAGGCACAAGTAGGGACTATCACATAGTTGGGAAAGCAAAGGGAGGGACACGGAGACACCATTACTGATGCTGAAAGGCAGTGGGAAGAAGACAGATTCATGTAGCTCTTTTCCATTTCTCCTGATGAGACACAGGTGAGGCGGAGGCACAAGAAGACAGAACATATCAAAAGGGAGAAATATTTAAAAAAAGAACAAAAGAAAAAAAAAAAGAAGTTCAAGGAAGGAAATAAAGAATCATAGTCAGGAAAAAGGGAGAAGGGAACCAAGTAAGCTTTCATGAAGATACTGGTACAGAGTGATCGAAGAGAGTGTGTTTGACACAGGAACTCTGAATAACGCAGTTTGGTACCGTGAACAAGACTAAGACAAACATCCAAAGGTTGAGGAGGAGCAGGGGGTATGAAAGCAAGTTGGAAAAGAGAAATTAGAGCTGCAGAAAAAGAAGCAGAAGCATCTGTGCTTTCCAGAAAGACTTTTCCAAAGCTTCTACTAGAATGCATAACTCCTAAGTGTTACCTATCTTCTCTCTTGGCAAAGACTGTACAGCTTGCTTGCAAAACATGCTTCCTCCTACAGCAGTCAATGTAACTAACAGCAACAGCCCAAGCAGCATAATTTTTTATGGAATTTAAGGGTTTACAACCTGCTGATGAACTGCATACAGGCTGACAGAATGAAACTGAAAGTTGAGACTACTGAACTCCACTTCTCCCACTCCACGTGAAAATAAAGTGATATGAAACCTAAAGTGATATGAAACCATTATTTATGTGGCTCTTCCCACCAAAACTATAGTTCTATTCACTGTAGAGAATGCACCTCCACTGGGAAAGAACAAGGAACTGTCCATGACTGTAGAATCTAGGGCTCATTAATTGTAGAACTTGCAATAAATGACACCAGGATTGCAGCAGGACAATCTCTTGCTGATATAACCACATGCTGTTCCTGTCTTTGCTACTGTCTCTGTTAAGACAGAGCAGGCCATTCAGATCAAATTTTTTAAACCTTATTAATCATGTTACTTTCTCTTTTTTTTTTTCAGATATCCATCTGAATTTGCTTCTAAAGCAAACAACTACTAAATAATTAGCTGCAGCTACTGCCACTGGGAGCTGTTCTTGGTATTGCATAGTATTTCTGTTATTAAGTCCCAAGTAAAGCATGTTTAAGTATTGAAGTATTTAAGAATGCAAAAAAGTCACCCAAAATTAATGGAAAACCTTCTCTTTACAATCACACCTCAAAGCAGCACTGTGAAAAGAGACAGTTGAGAGGGTTTAGAAACACCTATTTAGAAATATTTTTTATTTCAGAGTAGTATTGAACATTACACTGCAAGACATAAAGCTATATGCTAAGATAGAAAATCATCGTGATTAGTTTTCCATTAAATATATACCCAACATCTGCACTGAAACCTGAGTCCCATGGAAAAAAATGCAAGTGGTCAGGAAACTAACTGCAATTATACACAGACATGCACATACATTCAGTAACGAATATGCTTTTGGAATGAAAAGACTGAATGGAGGGGAAAAGTAGCGAGATACAAATTAACTACGTAGCTTCCCATTTTTTAACCTCTGAATGTTCACTTAAAGCAAAAAAAGCTAAAACCATTTAAGACATAAGAGCATGCAGATCAAGGATGGGAATTTAGAGGGGTCTCACTTCAAGGGTTCTTTCTTTCCTTTTAATAGAACAAGGCTCTCAAGTCCTAGACTACTATCTCCAGGTACTCCATTTGCTGTCGTGGTTCCTTCAAAGCAAATTACATTTGACAAGATTCAGATATCAACAATTAATTAAACTTAGAGTGGTAAATTATGTTCACAGCCCACTTAAAACATTAAAAGCTTCTTTTGCTGCTAAAGTTTAACAAGTAAAATTACCAGGAAAAAAACAACGAATTTTTAAAAACAATCCTTTTCTAGTCAGATGTAAGCATTTGTTTCTGGGTCAGAATACCCACAGATCTGCCAAAAGCTGAGAAGAAACTAATGTTATGCAGGAAACAGGTCATGTCCTCTACCTCTGCACTGTGAATAAAGAACAGGTGATGGTGACTCAGTTTATATGCATATCAATGGCATGACTAAGGATGAATTTCCCTGCAAAATATAGTAACTCTTTGTCCAAAATAAACTTCAACACCTGTCAATCACTTCTAGAGAATAAATATAAATTAGCAGAATTGCTGACACATCTTTTCCTTTGCTACATGCATCCTCTTGAGCCGTATTGGAAAAGCTTGGTCTTAAAGGTTTGAAAAAGGATAAAAACGAAACACAGAGAAACATTGGAATCCAACACGTACTGCATATTTAGAGTGGGTGTGCTTCATCTGAAAGAAAAAATTCCATTCCTACAGCTGAAGACTGAACAGAGAATATATTTTAAACGAAGTCTTTTCATGAAGAGGTAACAGAAAAGAAAATGTTGAAGAATGGTATGTCTTGTACTTGTCTTGAAAAACAAAGAATTTACAGCAACTAGATGGACTCTCTGGAGTCTGCTGCACTCTGGTTCAGATGGAGAGTTGCTAAAAATCCACTGTTCTCATTTTTAATGTTATATGTAGTCTCAAGGGGAAAATTGGATTTGACAGTGAATTAATCTGTTCTTCTGGCTCTTTGTACAAGAGAAGTAATTCTGTGGTAGCAAGAACTGTGTAAAGCAACTATATTGCAGAATTTTTCTTCCTCTTTGCATTACACTTTCCTCTTCAACTGTAATTTTTCCTTTTATTGTTCTTTCCCATTCTGCATTGGTTTTTGTATCATACTCATTTTAAATTAGATTATGCTGGTTACAGACCACATGAAATGTTGTTAATATTTTTCTTTTATGTAATTTGATAAATATGATAATTTGATATATAATGAACTATAAAAACCTTTTTATTGTGCAGTATCACAATTTTGGTTTAGTTTCATGGTGTGTTATGGTATCTATTTCCTTGGAGACAGAAACTAATCATAACTGCAGTAATCAGGACCATTTGCCTCAAACAAATGTTTTAAATATAAATCAAGACTCTCTTAGAGTCTTAGAAGACTCTAGAGAAGTCAGGAGTTTTCCTAACAGAATATTGTTACGACCCGCCCCAGGAAAAGAGAGGGGGGGGGGGGTAACCCAGGTTTTATCAAAAATTCCTTTGGGGTGGATTAAAGCGAAGCGACGCTAAATAATCGGTGTATGAAAATACATAAGATTTATTTCAACAGTTTTGTATCAACAGGTAAGTTAATAAGATTTATTTTAACAGTTTTGTATCAACAGATAGGTTAACATTTTTGGGTGCTGTCATAATCAATAGGTAAACTAACACCTTTGGGTGCTGTCATAAGCTTTCTGGGGAGGAGAAAAATGCATAGGGGAGAGAAAGGCAGGATAAGAGCCAGGGAGAGTAAGGGAAAGAAAAGCTGAAAGTAGATAGATGTCCATAGTCACCGCCCACGGGGTCCAGCGATGCTTGATGGTCTTGATTCGCAGGCGGTGGGGGAGAAGAACTCCCCAATTCCCAAAGTCACCAGTAAGTTTATATGCTCTGGCGCCTCCCTGGCATGAGGGGTTGCCTCCCTTTTTTGGACTTAGTCCTCCAGAGGCACATTGTCTTTTCAGTTGTTGTTTGCCCAGCAGAGGTGTCAATAGGCAAGAGCCTGCAAGGTTGACTCCTCATGGGCTATCAGAGGTAACTAATCGCCCAGCAGGTGTGTCAAAAACCCAAGGTCAGTTGTTGTTTTTTAGGAGGACTCCCCAGCAGGTGTGTCAAAAGCCCGAGAATGCATAAAACATCAACTATTTCAGTCTCTGACACCACCCCGTGATTTATGCATTCAATAGTTTTTCTTCTTTTGTCGTTCTCTGTGAATCTTCTTTGTGGGCGGTGCTTTTCGTATAGTGGACAGGGAGACAGAAGAGTGAAGAAAAGGAAGAGATTGCCCTAATGCATTACAATTCTCCCCCCCTTCAAAAAAAAAAAAACAAGCTAATTGTATAATAACATAGTAAGCTAATTTGCACTAGTTACTCTCTCCACCCCGTGAGTAGTCATAGGGGATGTAATAGGATCTCAATGACTACAATCAAATTTCTTAACATTAATGAGGTTACAAACATACATACAAATATTTGAAATTATACATCAAAAAACACTGAGTTACTTGGGAGCTGGTAAAAGGCTTTCTTATGTTTTCTTTTAGGCCTAAATTTAGTTCCGTTTTTGTTAAATTTAACCAAATATAAAATTCAATGCCTTTCAAGGCAGAAGGCTAATGTATATAATGCATATTCATATAACTCTAAATATGCACAAATACTTGTACTAACTCCCAGGTTATATTTGGTTGAGTTTCTCAATCGAGAGAGATATTTAAAAGGACAAAATGAACTTGACAAAAATCAAATTAACAGTACATCTTATACAATTTTACCAGTAAGTTGTTCACATTCAAAAGCTTCTCCCAAACTAACCTGCCCCCCAACAAAATAATAAAACAAACTTGGCAAAACGAAATTAGCAGTACATAAAATGGCTCGTCCTACACAATCTTATCAGTGAATTGTTCATAATAAAAAAAAACAAAACCTAGATAAGTTAACAATTATTAATAAGCTGATAACACAAGTAATTCTGGGAGTAGAGGGAGCACAAACACAATGTTTGTGGCAAACTTTTACATATTGCAGACTTACTGAGACAAAAATACATATAGGCATGCATATTACAAGGTTATTAAGATAAAAACATTAAGAACAGTATAAGTCTTCAGTCTTGTTGCTATTTCGTTTTCTCATGCTGCCTCTTGCTGTAATTGAGGCTCCATTGGTTCCATGCAGTTTGATCTCATCTGCTGGCAGGTTTCTGCAAAAGAACAAATCTGGCCCACTACAGACCCATTATTAAAAAGAAGGAACTATCTATTTATCCAACTCCTTTTCTTATCTGGCATAATGTTACTAGGGCAATAATAATAGAGAAGTTTGGAACATGTTTTCTCCAAAAAACAAATAAACTCAGACGGACAGAGAGGGGTGGGAGACCAAACACCCATTCTCTCCCTCTGGCATCTCTCCAGGCTCGACCCTTTAATAAATCTAACCCCAGGATGTTAGCTGGTAGTGGTCCCACAATCATGGTAGTTTCTGGGGCTGTCTCATCTCCAGGTAACCAGCATTTCACTCGAGCAGTGTATTGGGGTTGGGATTTGCCAAAGGCATCAGTTACCCATATTTCCTTTTTGTCTGGCTTAATGCCACACTGGGTAGCAGCTTCAGTTTGGAGTGCTGAGACCTGTGCACCCGTGTCTACCATGAATGTAACTAAAGATTTAAAAGGGCCAAGAGGAAAAGTGATTACCAAATCTCCCTGGTTGTTTTCTGTAAGCTTTCTCTCATAAACCCACTGGCTATTTTTTGGCTTATTTACTTGAGGGCAGTAAGTCCAGTTCCTTGACTCAGAACTGGTCAAACTGGTTATTCCGGTTTCTGGAGAGGCTGAGGGGATCACAGTGTTGGACTCCTTAGAGGGGCTGCCCTTAGGGGGTGCCTTGTGCTCTTTGATCTCATCCCAGTGCTTTATCAAGTATTCTAAATTAGCAGTGGGTAATTTATCCATCACTTCTAGAGGAATTCCTTTTGCAACACCTTCTCTCCACAGACTGTATCTCTTTCTTCCGCTAGATGACACATTTTGTTGACAAATACCTGGCGAGGCAGGTTTTTGGACTTTCCCTGCCCTCCTGCAGTGTATTCTCTGGCCATTGGTACCAGGGAGCCCCAGCTGCTGACCAGTAGCTATTAATTCTTGGGCTATTTCCAACCAGGTTATTCCTGATGGAGCACCCCTTCCTCTAGGTCTGGGGGTTGCCTTTATGCGCTCCTGTAATTGTTTAGCATAAACTTTTAGTGCATCAGGCAGGCCTCGAATTAAAACTGGAAATCTCTGTGGATCTGCCTCGAGTTCCATTGGGGAATGTCGTTGTGGGTCTAATAATTTTGTATGCATTAACTGGAGACATGCGGTTTTTTGTACACTTTTTACAATGTGGCCAATTGTGGGTGTTTTAATCGTGTAAGGATCTCCCCTTTCTATAGGGTCTAACCCACCTGCCCAGTAGGGAGCTCTCTGGGTCAGGGACCACGGGGCTCGGTTATCATTTGTGGTCAGGAAAACCCCTGGGCCCCAAAATCCTCTGGCCTCATCTTCACTTAATAAAATTCGGTCTCCCCCAGTAAGGGACACCCTCCACACATATTCAGTCTCTGACTCACTGGCCTTACGGCTATATTTTTCCTGAATTTTGGCCAGTGCTTCCCCCGTGTACGGGGTAGTTCGTGTGGTAGTTTGCCGATCTGCCCCCTGGCCAGTGGTTTCAGTTTTAATGAGGGGACGCATATGTATTACCCCGTCCTCCGGGTAACTTTGCTTCAACTCTTCTAATTCCCCAGAGGGGTACAGGGATTTGTTAACATCTGCCGGTTTAGGGTATTTTGAATGAATGTCTCGCAATTCACAATTTTTCATTTCCAGTATCTTTTTAAGCCTTTCATTTTGTTCTTCCTCATCTTCAAGGGCTGACTTAAGCAATGAGTTAATCTCTCTCTCTTTCTCCAGTGCCTGACGTTCAGCAGTTAACTGCAGGCGTTCTTTTTCTAATTGCTCCTGTAACGCCTTCATTGTCTCTTGAAGAGACCTTATCACCTCACCGGTAGATTTTTGAATAGCCTCTTTTCCTAGTTGGTCCTGCAAAGTTCTCATTGACTCTTGGAAAGATTTTGTCACTTCATTTACAGATTTTTGAATAGCTAATTTTTGCCTTTGCACTGCTCTAAGGAATACGCCTAAGACAGCACCCAAAAAAAACAGTTCTAAACCAAGGATAGCTATCAGGAGGGAATAATCCCCATATAACTCAACCCGGGGTGTCATCATCCCCTTCGCCTTAGTCATTAACCCAGCTTAGGTTAATGTCTTTCTCCCCCTTAACCCTCTGAGGGCTGGTTTGACTCTCTCCTGGAAAACCTTTCAACAGGTCCAGGTACCAGAGAACCTTTCAACAGGTCCAGGCCACACCAGGAAACCTTTCAACAGGTCTGATGTGCCCGGGTCACACCGAGAGGAGAAAAAAAAATTCTTACTATAATTTTACTGCGAGGGGACAGTCACCCTTTGACTTGCCCTCGGTACCAGTTTTAGACTACACCGATTACTCCACCACATCCAAAGGATCCTGTCCGTGACGCCAAAAATGTTACGACCCGCCCCAGGAAAAGAGAGGGGGGGGGGGTAACCCAGGTTTTATCAAAAATTCCTTTGGGGTGGATTAAAGCGAAGCGACGCTAAATAATCGGTGTATGAAAATATATAAGATTTATTTCAACAGTTTTGTATCAACAGGTAAGTTAATAAGATTTATTTTAACAGTTTTGTATCAACAGATAGGTTAACATTTTTGGGTGCTGTCATAATCAATAGGTAAACTAACACCTTTGGGTGCTGTCATAAGCTTTCTGGGGAGGAGAAAAATGCATAGGGGAGAGAAAGGCAGGATAAGAGCCAGGGAGAGTAAGGGAAAGAAAAGCTGAAAGTAGATAGATGTCCATAGTCACCGCCCACGGGGTCCAGCGATGCTTGATGGTCTTGATTCGCAGGCGGTGGGGGAGAAGAACTCCCCAATTCCCAAAGTCACCAGTAAGTTTATATGCTCTGGCGCCTCCCTGGCATGAGGGGTTGCCTCCCTTTTTTGGACTTAGTCCTCCAGAGGCACATTGTCTTTTCAGTTGTTGTTTGCCCAGCAGAGGTGTCAATAGGCAAGAGCCTGCAAGGTTGACTCCTCATGGGCTATCAGAGGTAACTAATCGCCCAGCAGGTGTGTCAAAAACCCAAGGTCAGTTGTTGTTTTTTAGGAGGACTCCCCAGCAGGTGTGTCAAAAGCCCGAGAATGCATAAAACATCAACTATTTCAGTCTCTGACAAATATCTACCACATTTAACTCCAGTTCCCTCTCTCCAGTTCTCATTTTCTATGTTTATAAAATTTTCCTTACCATTGGAAGCAGCTATATAGTTTATATCAGCTGATTTTGTACTTCAAAAAATGGATTTTACACTCTTTTACAGTATACATATTAATACTACTACATTTAATATTTATTTTCCTGTTCTAGCTGCTACAGCACAACTCCTTTTATTACATGAAAAATGTTATTTATTATGTTATATTTTAGTCTCTCTGAAAGATGAGACAACTACCTGTTCTTTTGATGCATGTATTAGGAATCACAGATCAGCTACTTGTCCTTTATCATAGGACAAATACCCTGCTTCAGTATTAGAGTGTTTAAATACACTGAATTTCATTTGTCCTTTTTGCTACTCTAGTATGAACTCTCTCTACAATTCCATGTCACCCTTATTTCCACGACCCTGAATAACTTCCTATCATTAGCAGAAGTTATTCTTTTTGCTATCTGCTCTCTTTTCCAGATAATTTATAACATTAGCAGTGTATTGAACAGCACAGATTCCAGGATGCATACTCATACAAATACAGAAAACTATTTTATCACCACTCCCTTATTCTGGTACCCTCAATTTCAAATTAATTTCTCTGTCCAAAGATCTTCATAATCTTACTGTAGACTACAAGTTAAGAACCTTTAACAAGAGCTTTGTCTAACCATGTCAACTGCATAACCCTCTTGTCTATCTGTACTGTGACTCTTTTGGAGAAATCAGGAGTGCACCATCAAGCCTGCAAGTTCTGGAGCTCTTTAGACTCATCCCAGAGTCACACCCTCATTCCCAAGTGCCCCCTAGGGAAGCAGTCCTGGGCAGTATGTTATATGCCACAGACAGGCCACTGGTTTCATTCTCATGTCATTCATGAGGAAGACCCCATTTGACCTTGGGGGGCTGCTCACTCCCCTCACCTCCAAACTCTTAACGACCTCTTTTAAGGCACTTTCCTTTTGCAAGGGTGCAGAGCTGGACTGAACTTGCCCCACCTCCTACATTGTGAACAGTTACCTAAAAGCATAGCTCTTTTTGTTCTGCAACCTTATTTTCTTCAAGTGCCACTTTCATATATTAATCAGTTTCTAGTATTACAGAAAGCTTCTTGTTTCTGATGCTTGAAAAATAGGTTTTAATAGTTTTCAGGCACCTTGTAAATTGTTTCCCAGACTCTTGGTTTGGCCTTTCCTTTGGTGTTTCCAGATTAAGCCTACCAGAACTTACCATACTTTCTATTCCCTATGGTGGGCACCATTTGAACTTTATGAGGGAAGGTTATCTTCCTCCTTCTGTACTTCCATTTATTGTACCATCTAATCACACAAACTCTCTTGATCTTTCATGGAAGTCAACCACTTGCAGGTTACGTGGCGATTTCAAGGCTTCAAGATAAATCACATCACTCTCAGCTGCCTCTTTCCATTTCCTCTTAGAGTTAAGAAATATTCTTACAGACTTCCCAGTTGGGGGGGTGTGGCTTCAACACAACGGCAAAGGACTTGTTTTGGACAGGGAAAACATCCCTGCAGGAATGAAATACAGTCTGACTGCTGATAGAGTAATTCCTCGATAGCTGCATTTCCCATATCTTAATTCAGGTTCAGTACATAATTTAGGACAAGTCAAAACTACTTTTCCTTGCAAGATCTCCAACAATCTTGTCCGTGATATTTTTGCTGTCTGATGAAAGTGTCATATTGTGTACTGGGATACTGACAACTTCTTATACAAACTTATCACCTTCTCTAAAAGGCGGACCAAGCATTTCTTTGGTCTTTCTGGAATCTGTCAGTCTTACAGTGTAATTTAAAAGGCACCTCCAGATCCTTCAAATCATATTATTGATCAATAAAAATCACTGTAGGGAATGATTTTATTGTGACCTTGAGGGGACAACAAAGTTCAAATGGGGACGATGTGATTGTGTGTATGTGCATATATTTACATATTAATGCCAGAGCACAACAGCAGCCTGAAGTGAAAGCTCTATCACTCCC
The DNA here is from genome assembly GCF_025592945.1 of Manacus candei. Lineage (NCBI taxonomy): Eukaryota > Metazoa > Chordata > Aves > Passeriformes > Pipridae > Manacus > Manacus candei. The sequence continues at coordinate 10,133,546 of NW_026138104.1, read as the reverse complement.
CTTCAGCAATCACAGTTTTTATTTTTGCACTTCTGCAGCTCACTGCTGCATTCTCCACTGTAAGTACCTAATTAAAAACGTAATAATTTTTCCCCACTATATACTGCATTAAAAGATTCTTCAGTTTGTGAGAACTCAGCAATGTTTACAAGAAATTAAACATTCCTTCTGAAAACAAATTCATTTGGGTTAAGTTTGGGCATTAATAAAATTAATTTATTCTTTTATTTAATAAAAGCACAAAAGATGTATGAATAAGATGACTCAGGTCTATTAATATTGTATTTTCTTTATTTTATTTTAAAAGCATGTCTCCTATTGACATATGCAACTAGAATTAGCTTTCATATTAGAAATATCTAGCTATGGGAAGGTCCACCTCCTTTCAATGTTATCCAGGTCACTACTGACTGATGGGAAATAATTACTGAAATAGGATGTTTGGAAGTAATAAGTTCCTTATACCAGCAACACTCATATTATCACGTACATAACTAAGGGACTTCAAGATCAATACACTGCAAACATGTTTAACCTGAATCCTACAAGTATCAGACCACACTGTCAGAAGGTCACGTCACCCAGCAGAGACAATATGCAAGTCTCTATGTACACATAAAAAAAAATTCCTTAGGGACAGCTTTATAGAACAAAAAATCCTACCAATAGCCATAAGCCATAAAACATGAATTACTTTTATGCATTTCGATAGCACCCACTGAGATTAAGTTGCAACTAAAATAGCCTGACAGTTCTTCTTAAAAAAAAGTTTTAAAAGTGAAAAAATTCATTGTCTACTGGAATTTTTACAGAATTTCATTTTTCAGACTTTGTTATTCATATGCGTTTAATAATTTCCTCCATTTCCTCAAGCCATGAGGTAAAATTTGAAGGGATTAGTTGCATCCTAAAACCAAAACAAAAAAACCCTACTCAAATCAAAGCAATTTTAAGTCGAATTGACATTAAAATTAAAGATATTCACAGCCAAATATCGACGTTTATTACGCATCAAAAGTAAAAAATATACAAATATTTTGACAGGATATCTTGAAGCTGAAGAAACTCTGAATTTCATATTTTCAAATATCTGAATCATCAAGGCTTGAATACTGTACTGAATTCTCAGATAGGTAAAAATTTTCAGTAGCTGTTTGAATGTATAAATACGTAGAACTATAATATATTCATTAAACCACATAATCCTCATCAGAACTACTATTCAGCAATCCATATTAGCAGCAGGAAGTGTTTGCTATACAGAAAATTTCAATATACTTTCCAGATTAAGAAAAATACGTTCTCAGTTGACTAATAAACAAGCTGGGAAAACATTATTCTATTAGATTTTTCAAGCTGCCTTGGTACTGCCAAGTTGCACTGCTTTTTTCCCCTCCTACTTCTGAAGTGCATATTTTCACTTTGAGCATTCCTAAATTCCATATTGATTAAAATAAAATTCCATTAGATTTAAAGCTAAGCCACTCAATAAGCAAGCTGATTCGCTTGATGATAAACACGGGTAATTATATAAGCTTCAGTGGAAACTACAGATGCTCTCTAGCCATGAAAATTAGAGAGTAGCTTTAAAGACAAAAAAAAAAAGTTCGAAAAAGTTTGAAAGTTGACCAAGGTTCACCTATTCCATTTTATGTCTTTAGTTGCTTTTGAAGAATTTTGCCATAAATGTATCTCTTTCTTACCCTATGGGGGATAAAGATTTTTTCATTTTAGACAAATGTTTTAACCTAAGTTTACCACGCATTTTTCAAACAGGACACACAAAAGTTCACCAACTACTGCAGGAAATAGAAAGGGAACAGAAAGGCTGCCAAAGGCTGCTTCACTGGAAATTACCAAGCGTTGGTAGGAGTAAAGCTGTTGCAGAGCACAGGCCAGTGGGTGTGTGCTGTTCTGACACACCAAAGCACTATCAGACCAAGAAGACAGCAGAGAACTTTTGACCACATCCAAGGCCTTGACACAAGTCCCATACAAAATCATCCTGTGGTCTTTCTGTGCAGCTAATAGCAAGATCCCAGCTCTGAGGTTTTGAACGTAGGCCATGGGACATTTGATATGGTTCTAAGAATAGGTGAAACTATTCATTACACACACCCTCAAAAACCAAACCACAAAAAATCCAGACCTAAAAAAAACTACAAGATTGTACCCATTCATGAACAAAAGAGGGTTAGAGTTTGTAGTTCAGGACAGAAGACTGAAAGCATATTGTTAATTTATGATGGGCTTAAGTCTAGAATTAAACAAGAATATGAGTTAAAATATAACATACAGGAGTGAACACTACAGGTAATTTATGTTAACTTCACTCTGCTTCAGGGGCCAGCTAACCAGGACACAGCGGAGGTGTAGGACAAAAGTTGAGATTTTCTGTTGGCAAGGAGTCAGAAGAACTCCTCTTATTCCCAAAGAGGCAATAAAAAGGTATTTTACCCTATAATAATTCCTTCTGATTAAGATAGTATGATCAGACTCTATTAGCTTGCTTTTTTAATACAAAATATCCTAAATAGTTTGGCACTGAACCTTTGCTCATGCTGAAGTTCTTACTCAAAGATGCTTCAAACCCTTCTTGAAACTTCTGTATCCATGTTCAGAGTAATCGGTCAGTTCTCTTAAATGTAATGTTTTTAAAACTTAAATTTGACTTTGCTATTTATTCTTCCTCCCCATTTATACTTCATTTTCATTACTAGTCACAATATAATCAGAAAATTAAGGCAATATATGCCTCAGCTCTTCTTTACTATTCATTATAGTGCATATTTTGATACCTCTATCTATTTAAATAGAGACAAATTTAGTAATACTTTATCTATTGCCATGGACACCTATTCTCTTTGATAATGGTTTCTTGAATGCTGTTGGTTCCTATCTAAACAGCTGGAACTCCTCAATATGACATAGCTGTGTAAAATTACTTTTTATCTTTAATCTGAAAGCACTAAGGAAATAAAATCACTGGGGTTAAAATCAAAATTGTTAGTTCTCGTGATTTGCTCTAAATTAATTCAAAGGAGGAGGAGAATGAATGATCCCTTTTCAGGGGTTGGGGATTTTCCCTTTCAACTTGCATGGGAGAAATACAGAGATCTTTTGCAGTATCAAAGGTAGTAAGTGGGCCTTTTATAAAACTATTTTATGAAGATTTAAAAACAAGTTAATAATAGAACAATATTTTGCAACCAGAGGTCAGGAATGGTTTCACAAGGGGCACAGGAGGGAGGGGAAAGAGTAGGAAATAAAATAAGAAATGCTTTTTAAAAAATGCATTTGGTTGAGGAGACAAAAAAATAACCTGGATACTACAGTGGCATCTGCATCTTCATCAGTGTGTAACACGATTTTGAAAGGTTAGCATACTTTACCTATGAAGTATGGTAAGTCCCTTCTACCAGACCTTTCTGATTTCCATTGAAATGCCTTATTTAACTTTCTGGAGCCCCTGCAAAAGTGTGCATGTAGGGTAAGTATGTGGGTCACAGAACATACTGATGTGTAGCTTCAGTACTCAAACACTGAAGAACCTGAAGGACTAATTTTTTTACTTGCCTTTAATAATAAAAATATAGGACAATATTTCATTAGAATAAAATCTGTTTGTGTTCATACTACACACAAGTATTGACAATTAAAATATGAGTATTGTGCCAAGTTTTTCTCCTAATAGACTATTTATTTGGTATGTGTAACACAAACCAAGCAAGAATTCCTATGAAAAAACAGAATAAACAGAGTATTTTAAAGCAAATGTTGCCTGTAGAGTTCTACATGACAAATCCAAAACGGCAATATTTACAAGCAGCCACTCGTTGCTGAAACAAGGGCATTAGTTATAACATGGTAATTGCAGTAGAACATCTGCATACCACCTCCATAAGGCACATATACATTCAGTATATGTATATATACCAAAGAGCTCAGCACTTGAACCTGTATTACACAATGTCATGTGCATTTCCAGACGGTGGAACTCTTACAAGAAACAAGAAGGTGTTTTACTTTTAATTTTTTAATATTAAACCTCAGCCAGGGCCTGATCAGCTAAAATGCTTCCCCAGTGTGACTATTACAGGTTGTTTAATTACCTAGGATAAACATCTGCTTAAAGAATTGCCTTACTTATACTTAATAAATAACACTGCTGCTTAAGTTTATAATTCCCAGTTCTCAAGCACTTCACACTGCTCACATACCCAAAACTGCAAAACAGTCCCATCACTGAAGTTCTCAAAGTAATAACCAGCACAAAAGATCCCGACTACTAGATCAAATTAACAAGGGGAGGCAAGTTTTTACTTTTAAACCCCATGCTAGTTACAAAAAGAAACCAAATGAATCATAAACAAAATAATTTACTCAGCATGCAATTAAAAGGGCCAACGTGAGAAAGGGTGACACTGGAATTCCCAGAAAGCATCACCCCAAAACAGACACAGGGACATACAATGCCAAAGTTTGCTGCCTCTCTCTCAGCGCAGGCTGAGGAAAGACTTGCATAAATATTACCATACAATTCTCTAGGTCAAGACAGTACAATTACATACAACTGCTCTTTGAAGGACATCCTAAAATGACATGTTTTCTGAGTTTTATTTTGTTTACTTAAGCTTAGAGATACCTCTTATTTAAAAACAAAAAAAAAAGTATCAAAAAGATTTTTTTATGGTTAAGCATCTGTGTGTGTGTGTGTGATTAACTAATAAACTAACTAAATAAAACCTATGTAGTGCAACCTCCACCAGTACAAATCACAAATGAGTTCTGTATCTCCTAATGCACCCCACAAGAAACATGCTTTCAGAAGTCTTCCTGGAAGACCGATGACTAAGAAGAGACTTCAAAAAAAGGAATTCTGCCTGTACCTGTTTATTTGTTGGGTAGATTTTTCAGTTCACTTCTCACAGTCACAGAGACAGACAACAGCTGCAGGGAAAACTCTGCATGTATCTTTTTTTCAGCTTATGCCAATGAGATGCCCACAAGACTCAGAGAGCTGGTAACTCATACATTAAAACCCCACACCCAGTAGACACAATTTCTTCACAAGGAAGTTGTTTCCAGAAAGAGAGGGCAGAAGGCTAATACTGTACTGGTCCTTTTCACCCTGTGTATTATGAAGTAGTATTTAGTGAAAATTGATATTCCCTTACAAGACATTACAGATGCAGTGATCAAAGGGGAAAAACAAGAAGTAATTAAAAAAAAATTACATAGACAGTTTGGAGCAATAAGACCTCCTCTGAACCTTTGACAAGTTTATGATCTCTCAGAAGCCAATCCAAGCAAAATCATAGCACCCTCAACTAGAAAATACTCAGGGAAGAAAGAGATTTACACTGGTTGCTCCCAGACCTGTCCCATCCCATCCCCCCACATCTTATAGCTAATTGACACCAGCAGCCTTCTGGAAATTCTGTTTATTACATTTGCACATGAGCTTTATAAATTTCAAAGCTTCTTGTGTTCAGTAATATCACTCTATTCATGCATTCACCTACTGTCTTCTCTCCTAGTGAGGGTAAGCCCATCTCCCAAACTGTAAATCCATGAAAGATACATGCAAAGTTGAAACAACAGTTTCAGTTGAGGTTTTCTCATAAATACATTAGCCTTTGTAAGAGCATATTTATTCACAAATGCATATATATGTACAATAAACCAGAAAGTGTATAGAGTTGTTGTTTAGGTTGCAAATTATTCTGCGAGGAAGTGTCAAATGACTTATTGCACACATTTCACACTATGATCCAAAACTCAGTAGAATCATCTGGGCGTTTTTACCTCTTCAGTGTAGCAGTAGAAAACTAGGAGACAAAAGACAAGGTGTGATCCCATCAGAAGTTACACATATTTTCTTCTGCCTGTCATGTCATGGCTAGGCTTTGCAAACGAAGATTTGGGAAGGGCTCTACCCACCTTTGTCACAAGCGCGTTGGTGGCTAATGAGGCCAATACGAGACAGGCATGTCCGGTTGCCAAAAGGCACAGCAGAAAGACTCCTCAGGTGGTATTTTCTGCAAGGCACAATTCTTTCTGCACTGTCTTTTCTCCTCAAGGGTGATCCTGCGTGCGTTCTCAAAAGCATCAGCAGCGTTATAGATGGTGTGTCTCCAGACATCCTGACTGGAGGTCAGAGTAGACCAGTTGTGTTGATCAGTATGGCCAAGGCTGAGATGTTGTTTCAGGGAGTCCTTGTATCTTCTCTTTGGGGATCCTCTCTTGCAGCAGACAGTGGCAAGTTCACCATACAGCAAGATCTTAGGGAGGTGGTGGTCCTTTTGAGACGTGCCCTGCCCAACGCAGCTGTGTTCTCAGTAATATGGCCTCAATATTTGTGATTGTTGCTTGTTCTAGAACAGATGTATTGGTCACATAATCTGACCAGTGGATGTTTAGGATTGTGCAGAGTGGGGAGCTTCAGAGCACACAGAGATTTGCCGTTACAGGTTTCGGGGAGGGGAAGGGTGTCGAGCGGGCTTCTGCCTGTAGTGAAACAGGTATATCACTCCTCTTCAGATATTTATGAAATAACTATTTCTGTCTATGGTCAGAATCCACTCAATGTTTAACACTCTTAAAGAAGTCTTTATGACTTAATATAACATAAGAGAAGGCCCCTGGACCTCACGGACTAGGGCACTGCTGCCACGGACATGCTACCCCTAGCCTAGAAATATTTATTTGGAGTTGTAAGACATAGCTGGAACACAACAAATAAAAGGAAAGAGGAGGAAGAAAGTTCAAGATCTGTATCATCTAACAACAATCCTGATGGTTTTCCTGAGTATTTTCTCTAGTCAAATCAAAAATTTTCATGTGAAATTATCTTGGTTCCAAGCCTTTTATAAATCCTTAAAATTACTAGTTAAAGATGCCGGGGGTGGGGGAAAATAAAGCCCTCAACAGCAATGCTAACAGGAAAAAAAACTTGTGGAGCCAAGCCTGCTTGGCTTACTTTTTGGTTTCAAGTGTTCAATGTACAATATGAAGAGCCATTAGAATCATGAAACATGGAAGTTATCTTTCTGACCCACTTCTGTGTAACATTGCACTACACAATGGCATAAGGGCAACAAAAAGAGTCAAGCCCTCTCTTTGTCAAGGACTCTGGCTCATTTTGTATTTGTTAGTAGGCTCAATAAATATTTGAAACACGACTGGAAAACTATGCTATCAGTCTGACATTCTTCCCCACCCTTTTGTCCCGCCCAAACAGAGGAGACTGGCAGGGGTTATTGTTTCTCTGCACAGTACAGCAATGGGAATTAATGCCATCATTGCACTGCACTTGGAACAACTTTATTTCAACTTTTTTTTCTTCACACTCTTTAACATCAATGTAACACCATTATTGCAGACTCTCTACTTAGCATACAAAATTTTTGCCAAATATTCTCATTTACTACCATCATTTATTTTCAACTATGAACTGTTAAAGCCACAGATATACAGCATAAACTTTTGCTTCTCTATTAACAGTGAACATACTTCACTTTCTGCAAGATTATGCATGTTAAATATTTCTACTTGCCAAACACAAATGCAATAATTGCATCCAAGCCTGTTCCATAGAACGGTTTGGACAAGTGTTCCCAAGTTCAATTGAAAACATGTAGGTTTTAAAAACACACTGCGTGGGTGGCATCATCTGGAGCAATAAGTGTTCAACCTGTACACTCAATCCATTCCCAGACAGCGACAACTAAGTATAAAACAATAAAATTCCACAAGCAGGAATGCAACAACTTTCTCCTGCAGAAGTGCTGCAGCAAAAGGAAGATTACAAAGCATCGCCCATGAGCTGCTACGCCAGGTTGTGCAGGGCAGAAACCATAATGCAGCAATTTCCATTAGCATCATTGCTTGCACACATCTTGCAAGAGCAGAGCCTCTCTCAGTAGTTCACAAGGACATTTTGTAACTTGTTCAGCAACTGAGATATGTCCAGCTTCCATTCCTCCCTCTTCCTGCTGCTATTCTACAAGCTGATGAGGGAGATGCAGGCAAAAAAGTGGAAGTTAGTACAAAGGATGGTAGTTTACACTGAGAAATACAATGCATAGTCTGAAAGGACTTTTAAAAAACCCTCATAGTACAAAATGACAGTGAATATACATAATGCAACTTACATCACTAATCCAGAGCACTGTTCACCTGTAGTCTTTAACTGTGTTTCATAAGGAGGGAGGATGTTTATGGAAATAAGAATAACAATGCTTTAATCTGGCCCAGTAGCTGTACATTTTACAAACTAGGGGTACTAGCAGTAGACTGAAGAGGAAAAAACCTTTAAACCGAACTACACTACTAGACTGCTTGTGCCCTTTAAATGAAGCATGGAAAGTTACATACAAACAAAACATGTGCAATTTCTCTAGTTTTCTCTCAATTTCTTCAAAGTAGTTTTTCTTTAAATTTATTTGTTCTTCTAAATCTGTTTTGTTTCATGCAGATGCTAATTTGTAACTAGAAAGTATCTGGAAATGTTACAAATGAGCAAAAACTTAGTTGAAAGCAGCATAAACATACTGATGAGGAAAGATTATGATAGAGACAGCTGAAGAGTAAGGCAGGAGAACTACTTAAAATTTGCAGGAACAAAACCCCCAATAAACCAAACCCCCTAAATCTTACCACAGGAATACCTTCACAAGGTATGGCACTGCAAACTATTATACTAATATAAAATGTTTGCAAAGCTTAAGTACCTACTTCATCCATCCATCTTCTCCATGGCAAATAAATGTACAATTTAAGATTTAGTCAAACTGTGATTGTTTATGTTTTCCTGTTATGGTGGGAGCTGGTCATGCTTTTTTACAAATAGTCTTGAATAATTTCAACTTGTTCTCTACTCAAGTAAGTGCAACAGCACTTAGTTGTCTATGAGCCCAAGTGCTCAGGAAGGATACTGAAATGTCTGTTCTGCACTGCTTTTTAAGTTTTTCCTTGAAATATAAACACTTGCTGTAGCTCATACTTTCTCCAGAAACTTGATTTGCAACTGTTATCTGAGATTAATATGTAGCTCTACACTTTTTTCTGCAAGGACAACTGCCTTTTTAAGAGATAAAATTCCTCCAGCAGGCTACAGGAGACACACTGTCCTCATCACGATGCTCTTAATATCAAACGACTGCAAGAAGACACTTTCCACGAGGATAAATGGAAAAACCTAAATAGTTAGAGATGCAAGAGTAGGTTACCTAAACCAAGATGATGCCCAAGTAGATTATGAAAGACAACAAGCACTAGTACAAATCTGTACTAAAACACTTCCCTCTGCCTCCCAAATATGAATATCCTCCCAAATAATCACAGGGTATCCTGATTTGAAAGGGACCCATAAAGATCACTGAAACTAACTCCTATAAAATGTATATTTAGCAATTCAACAAATTTAGTCACCAGCTGCCAATGAATACCATCATTTGAAGATCAAAATCCCATCCTGAATTGATTAGATGCTGGAAGAATCATATTTTATCCTGTTAATCTTCAACTTCCCTATGAACAATGCAGCTTAGCTAAATACAGAGGTGTGCATAGCAGGTTAAACGCTAATGCTCATACATACTAACAGAAGTATCACAGACAGTGTTTGACAGATATTAACTGATATGAGATTTTTACAGAGATTCCAGTATCAGTTTTATGGAAAGGTTCTCCTTTTCAACCTAAAGTCTACCAATCTCCAAAAACCCCCAAACCACCACAAAACTATGAAATATATTGATCTCCATTTTTTTCCTGTTTAGAAGAGAGAAATAGAATGCTACAGTTTAAAACAAGAAAAAGAAAAGGAAAGGTCAAATATCAGTCTGAATTTCAATTCAAGTATAAATTTTCTAAATTTAAGTATTAACCTTCATTCTGCCCTCTCATTCCTGCATCTCATCTAAATTAGGAGACACAGATCATCACTATACAAAATGGAGCTCCCAAGTCCAAAATCAGTTAATTATTTCAGAATGCAAAACACATGATCTACTATACTAATTAAATACCGTAAGGGCTCTTTTATTGGCATTTACACACAACCCTATTAGTTACCGCACCTCTCAGTTGAAAACCCAAGACAATGCAATTACAGACCAAGGCCATCTCCACACATAATCTCAACAGTGGTTCAACACAATTACACTTCTAAACCTCACATTTGAAACTTCTCTCACTTTCAGCGTGGTGTAAATGCACATCACCCTGTCAACAAGCATGTAGGGTGACCATAAACAAAACAATTTCAGCAAAAGGGGCTGTTATTAATGCTCTTGGACAACTGAAAGGATGAGTCAAGCTAACAGGAGGCCACATTAGTTTTGCTGGGAGGCTTTTGCCTCAGCAGAATCCCTGCAACAGAATGACAGTCTTGTCAATGTTGCTTAAAGTCAGGCTCCTCCTCTCTTCAAACTTTCCTCAAGGAACATCACAAGATGGGGGGTGGTATCAGCTTTGCATTGCAAGGTGTTCATATTGGGGTCTACAGGGGTGGCTCCTGTGAGAGGATGCCAGAAGCTTCCCCTATGTCTGACAGAGCCAATGCCAGCCAGCTCCAAGACAGATCCACCTCTGGCCAAGGCCAAGCCGATCAGTGACAGCAGTAGCACCTCTGGAATAAAGTATTTAAGAAAGGAGGAAGCTGCTTGGAATAACAGCAGTGAAGAGAGGAGTGAGAGTATGTGAGAGAAACTACTCTGCAGACATCAATGGCAATGAAGGGGGAGGAAGTGCTTCAGGTTCCAGAGCAGAGATTCCCTGCAGCCTGCAGTGAAGACCATGGTGAGGCAGGCTATGCCCCTGCAGCTCCACACTGGAGCAAATATTCACCTGCAGCCTGTGGAGAACACCATGCCCGAGCAGGTGGATGCCCAAAAGAGGCTGTGACCCAGTAAGAAGCCCATGCTGGAGCTGTGGACTCTTGCAGAAAGGAGCCCATGCTGGAACAGGTCTACTGGCAGGACTTGTGACCCCACACGAGATCCACAAGGGGAATGCTATTTTAACTTAGTAGGGGACCTATCTTCCCAGAACACACAGATCCTCTAATACATTAGGACACAGACTAATGTAATTAACAGACTACTGTAATTAGTTCAGCAACCTCCTTACCCTTTCAGAATAAGGGACATGTCTAATTTGTCCTGCTTCCCAGATGCACTCCCATCCTAGGTGGATAATCACTCACATACTCTTTCTGCTTCTTGAGTCAATAAGACAATCCCTTACATTGTAGAAACTACTGCTTTGGCTGCTTTTCACACCAGAAGCAGGCTCCCAAGCACAACTGTGAGCTCAGTGAACAGACAACCAGCTGGTAGGGGAAAAATACGAATAACAGCTTCAAACCATCTTTGAAGACTGCTAGTATTAACTTCATTCATGAGCTGAAGCCTTAAGTACAAGCAGAAACTGGGGGACACAATGGCCCGTGGAATCTCCACAGGCACAGTTGGTAGCAGTTCATCAAGAGAGCACAGTTCTGCTGTGAGACTACAGGCAGAAGCATTTTTCTTCCATGTACTGAAGTGCCTTAAGATGGTACTTGAAAGCTTGACAAACACAAACTATTACAGCTTGAAGAACCTGGATAATCTGAGTATTTCTTTTAGCTTTCTGAACAACTACACTGCCTAGCTTTCCATGACCTTTACACGTTCCAAAAGCTTTATAGCTGACAGACTTCAAAGCACAAGTATCTAAGGGTATTCATCATTATTATTCCAATACTTTGTCTGTTTGGGTATGCTGTCACTATTTGTCATCCTGAACAGTGTGAGAAATGGTTATTAATACAAACAGACACCAAAAAAGGGTCACATTTCTGCACGTGCCTATTTTCATATTACTCAAGACAGAGTATTTCCGAATGTGGTCTCGCCATGAAGGTCCAGTTTTGAAATCATGACAGGTATTATTTAGATCTATTAATACCATAGCAGCCCTTATTATACTAACAAAAGCTGCCTTTCAAATTTACTTCGTTCAAGAAATGCTGTAACATGTACCTCTGTAAATTATTATTTTCCTAATATAAGCTGAATTTAATTATTAATAACACCACTTGTAGTTATGCCTCCCGTGTACAGTTGTTCTCCATCAAGAGCATTACTCTGAGTTACACAATACTTCATAAAATGTCTGTAAAACACTTAGAGGAACTCACTCCAGCTCAGGATTTACTCAAACCATGAGTAGTTTTGACTTACCTTCTGAAGCTGCATTCATGGAGTTGATGTGTTCTGATAATCTGTGTTTTTGTTATATTAGGCATCTCTTGTATCACAGTTGGATTTAATACTAGTAAAACTATAATTCAAATTATAATTTTCTGCTTAATTTGGTAAATAACCTGGCTCAAATACTTTAATTTTTTAAAGTAAACAAAATAAAGAACAGCCTTGGCAAAAGCCTAAAATAATTATAATCAATTTTCAAAGTGGCTCTGCCGGAGGGATTGCTCTCAACAGCTTCAGTCCATCACAATCTTTAAAAAAACCAGCAAAGTTTAATTTCCCCATCACTTTGTGGCATCTTGAGTTGAACTTAACCACACAATTACTGTAAGGAATTGGCATTTTCTCTACAGTCTGGGAAGATTTAACATCTTTTGCATATGCCTCCTCAAGTAGATTTAAGTTCTAACACATCCTACAACTTTTCTTTAAACTTACAACAAAGATATCATATCCATACACTGAGAAAGAATCAGGGTAGCCTATGAAACACAGTTAAGCAAACCCAAGTTTTAACTTCTGACCATTTTATTTACCTAAAAGGAACCTGAAGTCAGAAACTGAAAGACATCAGGAGCTAAATACTGTGAAGAAGTTTCTAACAATTTCAAAAAGACTGTTGAAAGAACATAATTTCTTTCCACTGCTTAAAATGGCCACCATAACTTTTGTTAAGCCATGGAATAAGCAGTATAGACAAAACAATGAGCTATTTATGCAGATAATAACCAAAATGCAAGTAACGTGAAGAGACTAAAAACAGGTGAAGCCCCTTTGGATCAAGCCTTTGAAGAGCTCTCCATCTAATTCTAGAGAAAGTCTTTCAATTTGGCCTTAAATAGATACGTGGAACTTCCTCAATTATCTATTCCACTGCGAGAAGCTGGTATCTTCACCAAAAAAACAAACAAGTAATTCCACATTAGCCTACAAAGTACTTCTAAAAATTATATAAAAATGTTAATCAAAAGCAGCAAGTAATAACCTAAACATTAGATGGGTATGTTCTTGATAAGTACAGAAGGCAGATTATCATTATTGTATAGAATTTTCCAAAGTAACCTAATGCCTAACAGCAATTTGCGGTAAGGGGCTGGATGTTGCTGACAATATTCAGGGGCTACAAATTACCTAATTAGCTCTAAGTTACTGAGTTATATTAGAAGGCAGAGTAAGAGGGAGATGCTCTACATAAAGTATCAGTAAAATTAAAAAACAAAAACAAAAACAAAAACCAAAAAAACAAATAAAACCTCACAAAAATGAAACCCCCAAAAAACCCAAAACCAAACACATGCTCTTCATTCAGCAAGAAACAACCTTAAAGCCAGTGCAGCACAGGAGTCAGACACCAGGAGAAAAATGAAGATGAGATTTATTTTTCCTGGACAGATTTTTACTTACTACCGTCCTTTCAGAGTAGCAAGGAAGAACAAGAGTGTAATTTGTGAGGAAACGACAAGTGTTTACTATGAGGAGGACATACACTAAACCTCCAAATCCTTCAAAGTAGACAGTTCCAGCAAGGTTAAAAGCAGTCACCTGTTTCACTTTCTCAGCAAGTTCTTTTTCCACATTTGCACATTAGTGGAGAAAGAATAAAAAGACAGGTGGAAAAATGACTAACAAAACCAGTAGTGAGATTCAGTGTGGAAATATTGAAGTGGTTAGATAGAAAAAGCCAGGCTTCCTCACAGCTAGGTAAGTTGAGCTCAACTTCTGCACCTTGTGAAATTTCTTGAAGACTGTAATATGAGACAGGCATTCATTTCTTCAACCAGGCAGATCAAAGTGACTAAAGATAAGTTGGTTATGCTTATTTAAAAAGAATGCTTATTCTTTGATACCACATATCCTTCAATCCTCTGAGACAGGATTATACAAGAAAAGGAAAACCCCTAAGTCCTGCTCATGGTTTGACCATGCTTTCACAAAACTGGCTGTGGTATGCTTCATCCTTCAACTTCTCAGTTTCAATTGTTCAACATTATATACATCATGAATTAACCTTTTTCAACATCAAAAATATAACTTTTACTTTATTCAACATGAGAACAAAGGTAACTTGATTGAGGATTTTCTGAGACATGGCCACAACTTTCATACCTACTCACTCAAGATGCAAAGGCTGCTCTGCTTAATGCATTTAAAAGAGCCAGTGTAAACTTAAACTCAGGTTTAAGCTGCTGTACACTCAGGTGTGTACAGCACCTAGCTGAACTGAGATAGGCTTCTATCACAGCAGAAGCCAACAAGCAAAAAAAGTGTTATCCTCCCTCCTCAGGAGCTGCTTGGGTGCAGCAACCAACTCACCAAGCTGAATGACTACAGGTAGCTCTGAGAAGCAGACATATTAAAGCAACATCATCCCTTCTTAAACAGGCACACACAAATATTCACATAGTGCTTTACAACTTGCAGGCCCATACATTGAGACAGGTAACATAAAACCCCCTCAAGCTAGAGTTATTCAGTCCCAGAAGCATCTGATTGACACAGTAGTATGTGAGGAACACAACCAAAAACTGCAGGGAAAAAATATTAAATCTCATTTTATTCTGCCATAGAAAACCCAGATCTTCAGTGCACCTGGAACCAGTTTTTCTAGAAAGGCTCAAAGATGCTTTAACAGGTATTAAAGCGTTTTATGTGCTACAGATCTCACATCTTGTAAAATGAAAGCGATAAATAGAATGTATATTACAAGTATTTACTGAAAACATCTCTCTAATCCAAAGACTCACTTAAACCATACTGCATGAGCAGCTTGTCTGATCACTTAAAATGTTTTACACCTTCCACAGCCTTCTAGGCTTCTAGACCTTGTGTGCTTTACTTTTAGATTCAAGAGAAGGTCTTGCACTATTCCCTAGAAGAGAACAAAGGCTTCAACATGAAGTCTATCACAAGCTGAACAGAAGGATTACAATAGTGAAGAGTCACAAGGGGTACAAATATCCCATATACTTAATTTTCCCATCATGATTTGTTTTGCTATACAAGGATTCTCAGTGTAACAGAAAATACAAAAGTCCTTTGTGCAGAGGGCAAGTGTAGCTGAAATAGTGCCAAAAAGACTGACATGCTTTTTGCTCCATCTGCCTGCTAAAAACCACAGGAGCAATCAGCCAGCTGTCTCTGCTGTTGATCTCTAATATACTGAAGTTCCTGAAAGACTCACAGAAGTCCCCAAACCCGTACCCACATGCAAAACCACAGCAAAGATAATGTAATGATGTTCTCCAGAAGAGAGTGGAAGACAGAGAAATCAACAGGAAGATTGTAAGAAAATCAAGCAAATTTTTTTTCTTATCGTTTAGCAAGGATGAGACGGAGCCTTATATCCTGCTACAGTAGCAAGTTATGGTCCCAGCAGCAACTCAGTGTTTGACTTGCAGCGGCAGTACTCTTACAATCAAGGAGATTCAGCGTGCCTATATCACCACATTAAGAAAACAACACATGCAAATCACTGTTTTAAGAAGCAATTATCTCATGGGCTTTTGGTAAATGCTGCCACTTTATCAGCGAATTCTAAACCAAACAAAAACCAATATACATGGTGTGGGGAGAGGGGGAGATGCCCACAACAGAAACGGTACTGTCACCTTTTCGTTTTGCAATACAGCAGTGCATTAAACAGGATAAAGCCTAAACAGACATAAATGAAAAGGAAATCTTACAAATTTATTTAGTACCACCTCTATAAAACCATATTAGTCTACTCTGTTTTCATCTGCATAAGTGAGAGATATACTTAGCCACTGGAGGGCTCTTAAATCTGAAGATGTACATATTGGTGTTCCACTCCAAGTATTTTTTACTTACTTTCTCAGAACTGAGAAGAACAAACTGTGACCCTTCAACATTTAACACTGCTATCACACTTTGATCTCTAACCTATATACATGCTTTGCTTTTAAATACCCTAATCTCCCCAAAAGTTCACAGAGTTGTGTGTCCCGGTATCATGATAGGTGGGGCTTTTTCGTAATACAGTAGTAGAAGAGTGATCCCAGGTGCTTAATGTTAATGAAACTGGAATTACGTCTCAAGACTTGAAAGGAAAAAACCCAATATGTATTTTTATTAAACTTACACTCAGTTCCTGTAGAAAAATACTTAAAAAGGGAACACCAAGATATAACCCAGTCAGTTTTCTTCATCCCCTCAGGTTCCTTATTTTTTAGCTGTAGTGGCTTCAGACTCTTTGCCACCCAGTTACTGGAAATCAAATTTCTTCTTGGCAAGATGTGCCACAATTACATGTTCCAACACAGAGGCTTGCTCATTGTACTAGTGATTAGAACTGACTCTCCGATATTTAATACAGAGAGCTTGAGAAAGCCTCAGAAGGAGCTCTATTTTAAATTATATGTTATAAACACATATTGAGACAGAAGAAATAAGACATAAGACACCCTTGCCATTGATATTAAAAGTAATTTTCAGGCATTCTTCAGGCAAAGGATCACCCGAAGAATGACATGTTTTAGATAAAGAAACTGAAGGTACCTATTTTGATACTTCTCCTGAAATGTTATACATGACTTGCAAAAACTGGGTAAGAAATTAAAAGATAACATACAAGTTAAAAAACCACAACAAACCACCAAAGCAAACAAAACTGAATGCTATCAACTGTGATTTCAAGTTTGGTAGTAATACTTCATTTACTTTTTGCTACAAATGATGTTTCTTTATACCACCAAATGTGACAAAAACCTTCTCTCAATTCAAGAACAGCCTGTCTCAACTAGCATCACAATTAGAAGTACTTGATACTTTTTTCCTTTTCTAAGTTCTCTGCTTCATGGCAGGGTTTGGGGTTTCAGGGTTTCTGGTGGTGTTTTGGTTTTTCTTTTGTTTGGGTTTTTTGTTTGTTTGTTTTTGGGGGTGGGTGTCAGGCCCTGAATATGCTTCTGCCCTGAAACTTAGAATCATAGAACAGATTGGGTTGGAAGGGGCCTTTAAAGGTCAAACTTCCACATGTGCTGCTATTGCCATCCCTCCCATGGTAGAACAAAGTATTTTATTGTGTCTGGCTGCAGATTAAAAAAAAAAAAAGCATGACTATAATAAGAGAGAAAAGAGAAAAATAAGAGAAAAGAGAGCATGTATGTCTCATACTTCCGATGCAGAGGAAATATTTCTGAAGTGGACTAAAGTCTAGCTGAAGGAGTTTAGCACTTGCTTAAGTCTTCAGTGGGTGCTTTTTTGCTCAAAGTCAAAACTCAGAAGCTGCTTCAAGTAAGCACGGTGTGTTAATTAGTTTTAAGCAGGTCATAAAAGAGTCATAGTTCACATACAAAGTAATTTAACCATTCACTAAAATCCTATTCAACAGGCAATGAAGCCTAACAAACTGCTTCTTCCAGAGGTCTAGCAAAGACAAGTTCCAAACACTCCTGAAGTGAAAATGTATGCACTGACCTTTGTTAACAAAATTCGTCCAACATGCAACTCACCAAACTGATTTCCCCACTTTAGCTGCCCCCCCCCCAGCAAATGGAGCATTAAAAATCACTGTCAGAAAACTTAAGTGAACTTCTCCACAACTTGTCCAACCATAAAATGTATTTTCAGGAGGAGAAGGAAACCATCATTAACAGTTAACAATTACAAAGAATTACTGCCAATCTAAATGCATTAAGCCAGTCTCGAGTCCATAAAAGTCATCCAACATCTCTCTTCCCCAAAAGAGGGGAAGCAAACGAATTGAAGAGGAAAGGATGGGAGTAGACAAGACACATAGGGAGAGACTCCCTTGAACATAATAAACAGTTCTTAGATTTTTTAATCATACAAATCCAGTTACTTTAATACTGTTGACTATGACAAGTGTTAAATCTTAAATTTCTCTACTTGCTAAAAATCTCATATTAATATTTTATTCTGTTATGTAATGCTTCCTTCACACAAAGCGAAGTTCCAAAATCTTATACCTTTATGTAATACAGAGCTTACAATCCCCATCCTCAACCTTCCCCCACATTTCACATTGAATTAAGATGAAACTAATTTACTCATCCTGCAGGACAGAGTCTGCCACGTCTCCTTTCATGCCTGCTTCCCTGTGCACTCTTTTCACTTAAACCCATCTCCCTGCTCTAAAAGACAACTCAAGGCCATTTCTGGCTCAATCTACTCTGAAAAAAAAAATCTCCAAGGAAAATTTTCCTACTTTTCTTCTTCACTCACCATATGAGACAGGACATAAGCAGCTGAGGAGAAGATGAACTTACAACAAACTAATTAATAGTTACACAGAAACATCTTCAGCCCAGGTAAGTGCAAGGTAAAATTGTTAAAAAGCACACAATAAATGTTTTTGGGAACATAGCTCCTTCTTCCACTGCTTTTCTGGTTACCCCAATTAAATCACCTCTTCTGTTGCTCTTTGACTAGCATAATGTCAAACAAGGCTGTCAGAGGAACACTGGGACTTCAATAAAGCCTAGAGCCTCTCAAGACAGTGTTTATTGACAGTTACATGAATACTTTCCTTTAGAGTTTTGATGTAGTCATAATGCCTAGCATCATTTCTTCAATGCATCAGGGAGACAGGAGGTCCTTACATGACACACATGACAGGAAAACATTTTGGTTTTTGTAAATTAGTTAGACTTATTTCTTCTTTTGAAGGATATGATTGTTCTGATGTATTCTTGTTGCAATAGTGTGTAACTATCTTAAGAGACTTAAGAATATGAAAATGCTTGGCTGGAGATCAGCTTACTATTAGCTGAAAACAAATGACAGCATTCAAATATTAAACTGTGAGGTTTATTAGGGAAAAACACAAAAACAAGTTGGGCCAAAAATGTCTTATTCCAACACTATTAATTCTTGCTCAGGGTTGCTCTTTCACACTCAGGCTTTATAGTGTATGTTGAAACACTTTATAAGTCCCTGCATTTGTATGGAAGTCTTTTCATTCTGTTTTTGCCAGCTACTATTCCCTCAGAAAAAGCACCACACCAACCACCTGTATTTAAAGTACCATTTCTGATAATTCTTCCTCATTTTCTTATGCTCCTTTTATAAAAAACAACTTATAAATAATTTTTTTCCCTTGAATTAAAGCACAGCCTTAAGTCATGTCATCTCTCCTGCAACTAGGCTGGTTCCCAGAAGCCTGAAGCTTCAGGCCTTGGACATCTCAACTCCATAAACTCCCCCATATTAGCTATGTCTGCCAGCTGCTCTTCTCTTTTCATATATAAAATAATCTTTAGGCAGCATATGGCCTCGACTATGTGTGTATGTTCTGGCAGGTTCAGGCTAAAAGGGTTACAGGCCATTTGTCAAGCTGTATCACATTTCCTCCACGCCCTTCCTCTCGTGAGTAACCCAATGCCGCTCACAGCTCGACCCAGACGCCGAAGCACGGCCATGACCGAGTGAAGGCTATTACTTGAACTCGGCGTAATATGCTGGTGCACATATAGTGAGTCACGGCTATTAAAGTCAAGGGCATGACACAGCAGAAGTTAAATTGATAAGGAATTAACATTTAATCAGGCTTGAGGAGAAAAGCCTGGTTCTCCAAACTCACAAGGGGTTCAGCCTTCAGTTCTTGTGTTCGACAAATGCTGGAGCCACCATGCACCAGCACAAAAGTGGGGTCATGCTACACCATTCTTCAGATTCATGGGTAAGGAACCCCACACACCACGTGCTCAAGAATCCCATTCCACTCTGCAGCACGAGATTTGTAACCAAAGGGCTTTGCCATTACAATACAACTAGCCAAGTGACGACCTGCACTGTCTGCCTAAGAAAAGGACAGATCTAATAACATTTACTGGCTTATCTCAGTATCTCCAAATGTGTTACGGGAAAATCAGAGTTTTGTCCATATAAACTCCTAAGTGATTCAGGCAACTTTTACTGCCATAGCTATATCAGTCACAAGTCAAACTGCCATACTTCTTGCCAACACCTTTGAAACCAAAGCAATTAGGATGAGTTTCCAGTACACTACAATCTTGCCTTTGGTGTCCTACTTTCTTGGAAGTACAGTAGTGCTCTGGGACAAGGTATCAATGGATGGCTGGAACATCAACTTCATTTCTCCCATCCACAGCTTCACAGACAATTTTCTGTACTTCACAGTTAAATCCTTTTATCAAGCCAAACTTTTTCCCTTCTAAACAGTGCATTTAAAGTAAGTAAATTGCATATAACAGCAGACATCTCTTTTCTTATTCAAAACAAGCAAAATAAATCTTTATATTAACAGAGCAGGTATGACAATTGTGAAAAATCACACCAAAAGCTTCTCGAAGAGAATTCTTCCGTTTCACATAGGTCAGTGAACACGTAATTTACAAGAAGTGCTTCAGTATCATGATAAGAACTTTGTCCACATCTTGGTCAGACACCTTTGGAGCAAAACAAAAAATTACTTCTTAATACATTTAATTATTGTTGAGAAAATTCTGTGGATGCTTCCATATTGGGGAAAAGGTTTTTAAGTTTCAGAACTTGAAATGTACAGGAATTACACTACAAGAATGAGGAAAACCATTTTGTTTGCTTAACGCCTCTAAATTTGATCATTCCCATTCACGACCACTGACTGAAGTCATAACAATTAAGTACTACACAGTGCAAGAATATGCTGTATAAATCTGCTTCGCTATCTACATGGGGAAATACGAAATAATAATTGGTTTCATAAAGCAATTTGTGAACAGGTGGCTGTGTTTCAAAGCTTTTTGTCCAAATACAGTGGCAGCCTCATGCTTGAGAAACAGCAAAAAGCCTTGTTTTCTAAACCTTCAGAACACTCCTTTTTGAGTCCACAGAACATATGGCAATACACATGCTGAACAATGAGACATATCAACATGCAGCAACAGATTCAGGGGTTTCATCCTTTTCTACCAGCTTGGTCCTGATTTGTTATTTCAAGTCGCTACATAGCACTACTTGGACAATGCATCTACTTTCCTGATCTTACTGACAGTTAGTTCTGAGATGCCTCAAAAGAAAAGTTTCCTCTCATGGCACAGGATCAAGCAGTTATCTGTAGAAAATACTCTTGCCTTGGGACATGCTATTCTTGGAATTGCTTACCCTTTTTCTAATGGAAAGCTATGAGCTTAAATAAAAGTTACAAATTACAAAACTTGGCTTCTGAAGATACTTCTGCGCAGAAAGTTTGTCCAAATTATTAAGTATACCATTAAAAGTATTTATAGCACAACAGAAGAACCAACCACAGGAATGCCCACTCAAGCCTAAGTATTCCTTACACCTCAAGAAGTTAAGAGTTCACCAGCTAAAGTACACATACCTGCACGTACTTGTGATCCTCTCTCTCCTCCATCCACTAACATTCATTAAAGTGGAGCAAGCTGGGGAAAGAGCAGAAAACATCTAGGAGGCCACCTACGTCCAGATTTGTACTGTCTGAAAAACAGTTCTTTGGTGCCTCCTGTGTATGACAAAGAGGCATCCATACAAATGCTACAGAAGTGCCAAAACATAACCAGATCAACTTCTTGGGCTTGCAATTAGAACTGCAATAGACCTCTCTACTGAGACTACTGATGGCACAGCATCACAGAAGACAATTACTGATTTTGCCTGTCTCACTCCAGGGGTAGACTGGAAGAAAGGGATGAAGGCAGAACAACATATTTATATAGTTAAATAACATGGGAGAATTGCAACAGTTCAATAAGTCTGGTCATTTTAAACAGAACTTATTAGCAAGCTGCATTGCAACCCCCAGAGAGCTGCTAACTCAACAACGTAACAACTTTCAGGTTTGGATCAGTGGAAATACAGCAGCAAAGTTGTGTTCTCATGTTCAAAACGTAAATCGAGCTCTTCATTTACATCTCACCTCCATGGATAACAGCGGAAGCTTCAAACAGTGCCTTTGCCATATCTATACCCACATATTTTATTGGCTGTGCTATTTATCAATATAACAATAGCAGGTGGAACTTGGAATAAGAAACCGCAAAACTAATATCAGTAACATTTATTTCTAAATGTGAATACCTAGATTCTGAAACCCTGATTTACTGAATTGGAGCCTGAACAGCTTCTTACCACCAGCTAAATGCCACACATCTCACCTTGAAATGTGCTGCAAAACAAACTGCCAGACATTTCTGCATTAGTTTGCTTCACATTTAAATTGGGGCTTTTTTTTTTTTTTGGATCATTTAGGTTTTGTTTGTTTATTTGTTTGTTTTTGGAGCTCAAAGCTGTAGAAACACTCTTTGTGGGACGTTTTCCAAACTCCTACATATTGTAAGTTTGAGGTAAAAACTGCATTTGTTCCAGCTTCTCATGCTGGTTACACAGGGGGCTGGATCTATGGTAGTACTAACAGTTTTAGGATAAGAAAAGTCTCATCCAAATGAAGCTTTTGCCTCCTTCTTGTCCCTCAACAATCTTTAAGTTCCCAAACCTTGCCTCACAGTTGCCTGCTTTCTACACTGAAAATCTGGTACAGCTCAGGGTATCAAAACTATTGCTAAGCATTTAAAAGAAATTCCTTATGTGTCCTTTTAGAAGTTACTCCTCAGGGAACACTTTGAACCTACCTAAAAAAACTGTCAGGACTCATTTGTAGCTGCTTCACTTGACTAAACAGCTCTGCTAAAGTAAGTGCAGACCATACAGGTTTGAAATGGTCCCTTATCATGTAACTGCTGCTTTGGTGGTTCAGAATAGCCACTGGAAAATACTGACCAGCTGTCCAGATTCCAGTAGACATCACAGCAGGCATCTTTCCTTACAAAATCAGTTGATATACCTCAAAGGAAATCACTGACAGATACAATAATGCTGTTAACAATTAATTCACTCACAGGACAAGAGAGCCTATGAGTTACCAAGATTGTTATTATTTAATTTTTTATCTTGATGCCAGGGCAGCAGGAACTTGCTGCTGTAAATTGGCAGCAAGGAAACTATTAAATTGCTGAAGTTGTAAACAACAGGTTTCCTTTTTACATTAAGAGAAATCCTGCATTTTTCCGAACACATGAACATTTACCTGTTCAAAGTAACAAGAAGGTACTCAACTAGTTCAAAGAAACTCCTATTACAAAAAAAATAGTTATTTAATACAGATGTCCCTGTCCCTAGCCTTTCACACACAAATATTACACAATTCTACAAGATTGTTACAGGACTGTTCTAGGTCATTACTGACCTTACCAAAAACATTACAAGTTTAACTTCAGTGCACCATCCTAAATTTATACAGATCTTCTACACTTGCATGGCTAGCAGAAGCCTTTTTCCTACTTCACCAGAAATTATGTTCAGAGCACTGCTAGAGCTAAACCTACAGTAGTTAGGTAGGAGTAGGGGAAAGGGGAAGGGAGAAGAGGAAAGAAAGGGGAAAAAAACCTCACACAGGTCTAGAAGCAGTAAGGTCCACTTGGACCCCAAATCCAAAAACCATCCATCTTTCATTACCTTTGGAATATAAACAGAAAATTGTAAAAGAGCATAGCAAGAATGCAAAAACTGAGAGAAAAGAAAAAAAGACACAAAGAAGTAGTAAGTTGACTCTGGAGAATGTTTGGATGAAATGGGTACAGCCTGGTTTAAATGTGAGTTGAGTTCTTCTAGCACAGATCATGGGATTTTTCCCCTGCACATGATCAACATCTCAGTGCTGTAGTTATACCAACAGGGACTGATGGCATTGATTCAGTCCAACTACTGTTACGCACTACTACAACAAGAATACACCAGAACAATCATATCCTTCAAAAGAAGAAATAAGTCTAACCAATTTACAAAAAACAATGCTTTCCTGTCATGTATGACCCTACACTTGGAACAGAACAATTACATTAAAATCCCTACAACATCCAGAATTTGAAGATATTTTTGGTTTATACTATTAAAAGCACAATTTTTTAGCTGAGAACACCACTCTCCCAAAACTAAAAAGAAAATTAAAGTAGCATACACTTCCTAGAGAGATTCTATCTTAAACAAGATGCAGTTGTGGAAAGCCTGTGATGTATGTTATGCGCACTGAATTAGACCTTAAGTAAAGCTGCTCTTTTCGAGAATTTAAGAACCGGAATTCCTGAACCATAGTAACTATAACACTGTTGCTTGCAACAAAGTAATTTGTGGAGGTGCAACCAATTATGAGATTGTAACTCTTCACTAAGTTCTGCAAAAAGTTCTACACCTAACAGAATTGCACTGCAGGTGGATATTCTTCATTGGATAACTCTTCCTCCCAAAAAACTGTTGCTTCATTTACAGGAGGATGTTATTAAGTAGAGTTATGAAATATTACTTGTTCATATCCAGTAAAGCAGATGCTGGTTGATCCATGGGGTGCAAACTCATTCAGTATTGCTGTTACCAAGTAGAGTCCCCCAGACAGCTCCTGCACAGTTCAGAGAGCAGACAGTCTCCTGGGGTTGGCAGCATTTCAAAGCTGATCTTGGCCAACACTGGTGCCATTTGCCAGCTGTGCAGTAAAGGGTCACATTGGGCTGTGCTTCCAGAGGGCCAGGCACCTTAGATATGCTGAAGCACAGGGAACGTAACCAAAGAGGACACACATTCAGCAGAAAACCAGCTCAGAGAAAAAGCAAATGTTGGATTGGTAGCACTGCAGGTTACAACCATTATATACTGGCTTCCAACTGCACTAGTAAGAGCCTATAGAAGAGTGCATTCAAGAGAGGAATGGGAAAAAGATGACTACTTCACATCATCACTTTGCAAAATAGCTGGCAATTAGAGTTGCAGGGATGCTTATGACCAGCGTAGTTCCTTTTTCCTTTCTGATCCGTTTGAAACACCACAACTACTTTTCTTCCCTTTTGGAGGATAAATCAAAAATACTAGGTATGTTCAGAGCTCTAAAGTGCAATCGTAGCCTTTCTTGGTAATGGCAGAGGTTTAAGGTGCATCAGCACATGAGCAAGGATCAAAACACTCACCTTCATCATTTATTCCACTCAATAAACAGCAGAAAAGATCACTGACAGTATTAGCAAGGCATCTTTTCCCCCTCCACTCCACTCAACAGCACGTCTTGTTTAAAACTGTCTTTAAAAAAAAAAACCCTCAAACCTCTTCAGGGAAAACAATAAAATAAATCTTGTAACAGAAGATGTTAACAGTATACTCACTCTTTGCTGAGTTTTTGGAAGCCAACAGCAACTAATACATTGTACAGTGGAATTCTGTGTTTCTTCCCAATAAAACAATGTAGTTGAAAGAAATCTGAGATACCAGGTGTAGACCAAGAGCATCTCCAGCTTACTGTGGGCAGTCTGCTGCACATGTGACCAAGAAAGAACCTAGCACCATCCAGATCCCAGAGAAAGTATAGCCAGGTGCATTATTAAAAAACTCAGAGGTCTGATACTTGAACAGATAAGTATCAAATAATTTACAGTTCTACCTGAGTATATTTACTTGCTGTTCTCCTGACACAACCCCAAGAATCCAGACATCCTCCTACATATGTTTAGACAACATACAAAACTCAATAGTGGAGTTGGTGTAAGAATCAGCTATTGATTAACTTCCCAATTTACCTGTTGGGGCAAATAATAACTCCCAACATCTCCACTATCTGTGGAAAGCCATCACAGACACCAATGCTACCTACCAACTCTTTCACTGCAATATACTTTTGCTATGGGAGAGTGATGCAGGCTTGATCATTTTAAACAAATTGTATAAGACATAAGACAAATTATCACATAAAAGAATACTTATAAAAAAGGCTGCATATATTCTCCGCACTTAGAGATGCACTGCATGCACGTCAGCTTCACTAAACTGCATATAAGTTTTCCTTAACTTTTCTTAAGCAACCAGTATTTGGAAACATTTCTCAGAACATAAATACTGAAATCTTGTATCTAGACTGTAATTCATTTACGAATGTGCAAAGATTTGTGTTTCCCCCAGCCCTGGTTTAAAAACAGATACCAGCATAATGATCTGGCCTGACATCTCAAGTAGCACAGAACAGAGAAGTTTCACCCATCAGCTCAAGAAGCCCATGATTTCTGTTTAATCTGGAACCTACTATTTAAAAAGGGCTTATTATTTAAAAATGGGCTTATTAAGCCCATTTAAAACATTAATTTACAAACATCACAAGCCAACTTTTGGTAAATTCCCCAATTTTAACTGTCTTTAAGATCCGGCATGTAGAAGCAGAAACTCTGCTAAAAGTAACTACTGAGAAACAATGCACATCTCCCTTTGCCTGCAAGAACTACCCAACTTCAGCTTTCACATCTTCCTTTGGGCTATGATGCTTACCCAAACACTTCCCACCCTTCCTCCAGGTAAGCTGCTTCCTTATTCTCAGCAATAATAGTTTTCCTACATTTTTTTTTCTAAGTTTGGTGTTTTGTTCTGATGAGGTGGTTTTGTTTGGTTTGGCGGTGGTGGTGTTTGTTTCCTTTCGGTTTTGTTTGGTTTTTTGGGTTTTTTTTATTTGCTTGTCAGTTTGGTTTGATTTTTAATACAAACACAGAATCTTTGCTGCACATCACGCTATGCTGGCAACCATTCTGAAGAGCTGGCACAAGAAGCAGGCTTGATATTCTAGCTCTGGTCTTCAGTAGTGACGTATACAACTGCAGCACCTTCTTATCATTTTCCTGCAAACAAGGAGCCACTTCAGAGCCCTGGAAGCTTACAATCAGCTGGTCACCACGAACCTCAAGGTCTTTCAGGACCACCATTTCTAAGGTATGCACACATTAACAGCAGCGAGCAACTACAGTTTGAAGAACTTTCTAGTGTTTTCTGTAATTATACTCTAGCTGAAGCTATTCGAGACCAAAATCCCCAAAAGGTCAATTTGAAAATTAATGACTGAAGATTCCTTCTGAGTAGATAATCTCACTTACTGCTATATATTGGACAAATTATTTTCAGATCACCAGTTTCTTTCATATTACATTTCATAAGTTTAATTATCAAACATGGATTTGAATTCTTCAAAAGGATATTTGCAAAAACAAAAAATATGTAGGGGTGTGGGGGTTTTTTTGTTTGTTTTGTTGGTTTTTTTTAAAAGGCATTTCCTAAAGATTTCCTAAAATTTACGCTAATGTAAAAGGATCAGAAGAGAACACTGTATAGACCATTTTCACTCAAATATCACATTTTCAGACTACTGAAGGAATGTGGTGACTAAATAGATTTTTGTGTATAGCTTCAAGAGGTTTTGATTTCTACAGAAATAGATAATTATATTGTTTGGTTCTTGAAATTAAATTAGTTCTTTTCAATGGAAATTTGGAAAAATTAATGTAAAACTAATGCAGTTGTGCATATAGACTTATCTCCTCTGTAATTTTTAATTACCAGACAATTTAAGTAAAAGCCATGACACAAAAAAAGACCAGTTACATACTGATGTTTCGAAGCAGACAGATACTACTCTGATACACTTATGGAGAGAAGAAAAGGAAGCAAAGATACTTGTCAGGCTTCATGAATTTGTATCTGCAGAATAAGACACTGAAGAAAAAAATCAATATGAAGTTTGAGAGAAGAGTGGTACAGTTCCCTCCTAGCCTCCTCTTGAAAAATTTGTACCTGAAGGGATGGTTCAAACAATCCCATCACTTAACCTCAGAATCCGAGATTTTAAAAACAAGACAGTTACAGGCTGAATTCCTATAGAATACTTAATCTGTGTTCCACCAGTCCACTGGTCTAATGCCATAGTGCAAACATACTCCTGTTCTAACATAAATCTCTCCATTTCCATAAATAAAGTAAAAAAGACTGTAAAACATCACTGTACAGCATGAAGATTAGAAGATGGAGCAATTTCAGCTAGAACTTTCCACAAAAAAGTGGGAGATTTAACTAAAACTATCCAGTTGTTTAAGCATCATTCTTCAGGTTATTGTCTATGTTGCCCCCCACAGTCACTTCACTCACTAAGTACAGATTGTATCTTGTGGTTAAGTGGGAATCAGCAAAATCCAAGCTGTCTGCATGTCCAGAGAGATGCACTCTGGCTATGAAGAAACCTTTAGAAAGCAACTATTAATATAACAGGAAGAAAAACGGAGTAAAAAAAGACATTTTTCTGTCTAAGTTGCTCAGCTACAGAATTGACTCTTCCTTGATTTGAAACAACTAGCAATTACTCTAACCACATTGAACTCAAGGCCATTGCACTGAAAATTTCACTGTTATTGAAAAAAAAAATAGTTCTTCATGCAGCTCTCACAATTCAAAGCTTCAAAGCAGCTTTTCCCATTATCAAACCTCCCTGCTCACATGCTCACAGTTTCACTTATCATCATCGTTTCAGTACAAAAGCACTAGTTAGGTAATCAACAGAAATTAATATTTTAAGTTAAAAGCTAGCTGTGACCAACTCTCATAGCACATGCAACTGAGCAAGAGACAACAGTACAATTTCATTGCAATTTCCTCACAACAGTTCGAGATAGTACACTGATTGCTCACTCGTTTCCCATTATGAGACAGGAAACCTTGCTTGAGTCTGGTGGGTCCAGCTACAACTTAACACTATGATGTTCTGAAGGGGGGTACATGGGGCAGGGGGAGGCAGGAAGTCCATTTCCTGGCTGAACTAAGATACCAGTCTATGAGCCCCAGAAAACTGAAAGATAAACCTAAGATCAGATCATTAGAGAAAGCTCTGAGGCAGGTATCATCTTCAAGATGTAGCTTTTAGCACTCAGGACTTTCAACCATTACTAATATTTTCAAAAGGAAGTAACATAGGAGAGAACTCACTAAGGCAGTTTTAATAGTGAAGTACCATAAACCAGTTTTTCAATTGTTAGAGATAAAAAAAAAAATGAGGGTGAGATACAACTCACGATAGTAAAACCTAGATTTAGGCATTTCTAAGCCAAATAGCTGCTTAAGTTCCCACTATAATAAATTACTTCTAAAGAACTATTCTGTTCACCCTAAAAGCAGATACCTGTGTTCAGTCAGTTGAACAGCTCTTCAGGTCCACTGACTAGGTCTCTGCAGACTATAACGGGAGTGCAGGCAATGAGCTCACACCC
The DNA here is from genome assembly GCF_025592945.1 of Manacus candei. NCBI lineage: Eukaryota > Metazoa > Chordata > Aves > Passeriformes > Pipridae > Manacus > Manacus candei. Next base: position 10,104,238 of record NW_026138104.1, on the reverse strand, counting down.
TGGCATCTAAATTTAGGTGCTCAAGTCTGTGAGCCAACCCTACAATTTATACAGCCAAAGTACATAGGCATGCTGATAGGCCAAACATACACATGCTGTAAAGCAACTGCTGGGAGAACAGTCCTTTACAAAAAACCTTCTGTGAAAAAGGACTGGTGAGAAAATACAAGTCAATAAGAAAGCCTGCTAACAGAACAAGAGTTAAATTCCTTAATTACGTTCCATACAAGTTTCAGTCTGCATGAAAAGCAAATAGTTTCTAGATATACATAAGCAGGAGAGATTCTGCCCTACAAAAGTTGTCTTCAAAAATAGCAACACATCTGAATGACTTCCAGCACACAACTGCTCAGAGAAAATATCCCTCATTCATGAATAGGGAAGGGCTGACATGGATTTATCTTTTTAATAAGTACGCATTATAGTTGTGCCACATTTTCCCCAGCTGCGATGTGTACGTACCTAGTGCTGGACTTACAATCTAGAATATTAAATAAACAAAGAAAGGTCGAGTGAAAGAAAATAATGTATTCTAAACAAAAGCAAAAAAGAAAAACCTTAAAACCACAAAAGTCAGAATCTGAATTAGGGCATGCTCAGACACTACAATAAGACAACAAAGCACCACTTCCCTGAATTGCTGTAAATTGACCACTTGTTCCTAATCTGTCCCAATTGTGAGATAACAGATCCACTTGTTGACAGAGCCGCAGATTGCATCAATTGGTTGCCCATAGAATAACACTGGGACCACTTGTTTGACAATTATGCAGGCTAACATCCTTTTCTCTCTCAGTCCCTCAGTACCTCAGAGCCACAGGAAAGTACAGAAGAGGGAAAGCACAGGCTACATTCTTAACCCTTGAGATGCCGACAGTTGGCTTACCAAGGTGTTCATCTACCCCCAGCTTTCCTGGTGACCAGGATTCTCCATGGCACAGTGGGACTGACACCTCTATCTACAATTCATCAGTTCCTTCTCCTTTGGGTTGCCTGTCACCTTGACCAGGAATGATTTTCAGCAAAGAATTAGAATGTAAAAGCATAGATTCAAGCAGCAGTTACAGGGATATTTGAACTAAATATTGCCATAAGTAACGTGACAGTGATCCTGCATTATTCTGTCATCTTGAAGTCTCACAAGAATTGTCCATTCCACACTTTCACTTTTTCAACATGACCACCAGAGCTAATACTTTCCCTAAACCTTTGTTTAGCTGAATGTTATTTCCTTCATTTAATACTTTGTCAAGTAATCCCCAGAAGCAAGCTCTCTGTTATTTTGCCCAATTTTGATTACCTTGTATCCTCTCTTAGCAACTAGGACAGGACTGGCTTAAAGAAATAAACCAAACCACCCAATAAATAAAGACCCAGGAAAACAATTCCACAGTACTAGTAGCGCAGAGCTGTCAGCTTGTTTCAGTCACTAGTAGTTGCTACTTAAATAGGATCAGAGTCAGTTTTAAATGAGCAGCTGAGGTAACTTTTGGAATGAAGTACTCTGCAACATAACCAAATTAAAGTAGTTAACTAAAGCTCAAAGTAAGAACAAAAGCCTTGGGGCTGTCAGCAGCCAGACATGCTACAGGGATTCCAATGTTCCCTGGTAGAAAGAAAACTGGGGACAAACCCACTTGTTTCAATTTTGAGATGAGGCTGTTCACATGCTCAAAACTAAAGCAGGTAGCTTACTGAAATCATGGATTTCAGTCTAGTTTGAAGGAATGCTTCATGCCAGTGGGCTGCAGGCCTTGGAAGGCAGGCTTTCCAAATCAGCAAGAAGATTCTGCAGCGTGGCAAGTTGAAGGGGCAGATGAGCTGAAGGACTCCCACATGGCAGGCTTCTGGTCAGCTATTCCGCCAGGAACTGCGGCTTTGAATGCTTCTATCTGTGCCTTTATGGTCTAAACTATTTCAAATTAGACAGCCTTTAAGGCATATTAGAGTTCATTTAATCCCCCAGGCACTTGCTTGGGAGAGTAAGAGAAACTTAAAATCCAACAAGTCTACATTCCTGGATTGTCAGCTGTTGGTATGACTAAAGTATATAGCTGCCTCTTTGAACTAAACTGTATTTGAGATCAACTGTGAAATTAGATCAGCAGCACCCAGCTAGACTGTTTTGCTGCTTCTATGATGGATTTTCAGCATTGTATAAGTTCTAAAGAAAGAGAGCTGTTACCTCCTTAATATTCACACAACTTAAAATACTCCTTAATAGCAGGTTTGACTGGCTCTTCCTTGCCCTGCCACTAATTTATTCCCTTGTTTCACCTCTCTATTGCATGTCTTCCCACCTCAAGCTGGCAGAAGGAGAACAATTATGCTGACCTTCTTGGAAGAACCTAAGAGCAACTAGGGATGTACTATTTCACAACTAGGTACAAACCAGCAGGTTTGTTTCCTCTGCCATTTCCTCTTCAGTTCAGCCTTTTCACTTCCCAGCTGATAGAGATGTTTCTCCAAATCCCACCCTCACTCCACAAAAAACAAGAGAACACAGGTTTGGCAGCCAACAGAGAAGCCACGGGAGCATCAGCTACCAGAAAACCTCCCTCAACATTTCAAGTTTGAAACAGTCTTGAAACAGAGAACATAAAGAAAAGAGAAATTCTTACACAGCATGTAGTTTCATAGCCTGACAGAAGAGGAGGGAGGCAGAAATAAATGAAATGCCATTACATAACAGTATAAGTAGCATTTGAAGAATGCAAGGTTTGATTTACCAATTAAAAAACCTGAAACTGCAAAAGTGAACATTCAACTGTTGCCTTTTCATTCTGATTAGTACAAGCAAAGGATTTTCTGGTATTATTTGCAAGTACACAAGATAAGTAGATGAGAGCTCATAAACAGCTCTGAAAAACGTGTATCAGTTTCACTCAACTATGGTGGAATTGTTCAGAGTTTTGCTATACTGTGAAATGGTAAACATTGTGGCATATATTTGTAGGTGGATACTCTAGACATAAGTTGCTAATTTACAGCCTTACTCAAGGGAGTTTTAAGGTGCAAGTTCTTGCTGGCATTAATGTTATACAATTAAACTAAGCATGCAACAAAGACACTACATGCAGATTTGTAGGCTCCTCTATGCAGGCTATTGACAGGTATACAAAGTGCAACATCCAGAGAAGTAGAGGATGGCAGGCTGCGATGGGAAGGGTAAACCACCAGGGCAAGAACCACAGAAAAAAAGCACACCATGCTGCTCAGCCTGAGATTCTCAGCAAAAATACATTAATGGAGTCAAACAGAGGCACTAAACCTATTCCTTTAAGCAGTAAAAGACGACGATGATGAAGTAGGTTCCCCAGAATTACTCTACTAGAGCAGTTAGAGCAGCACCAAGCAGACTGGAGGCTGAAAACATCCCTCTCCAACACACACAAACCTTGAAAGGATGCAACTAACAAGGAATGAAAGCCACTACTCAAACCCTATCAGACCTCTTCCTAACTCTAAATACCTTTTCTGCCCTCCTGCCAGTGACTAGCGCTTCCATAGCCCAGACAGCTAACATAGGCATAGGTCCCGGCCTCCACTATTTTATTTTTAAATTACTCTGCTGGGCTGGAGCCTGTTCGTTCCAGCCCATGTGTAGGGTTGTGACCTGTGGTGCTGAGTACTCTCTCCGTTTCTTCTGTGGAAGCAGGACCCAGCTCTGGGTATTCATGTCCTGCAAGAGCTTTGAGCAGCTGCCTGTCTTCAGCCACCCCTGCTCACCTGGGTCAGGCAAGAGAAGCAGAGCCCTGCTCTTCCCAGAGCACTTGTTCTCTTCTCCAGGTGGACTGAAATAACTCAATTCCCCTTTAAAGAAAACAAACAACAAACCCCAAAAACATCCAGTTCATCAGCAATTCTTCATGTGAAAGTGTTTTAAATCTGAAAATTCAGTGCTGAGGGAAGTGTATCTGTTTTCAAGCAGAATGAACAGGTTTTTAAGTACTTATCTTCTAAGATATGAAAAGAGAAAGTAAACAATGAAACACATGGAAGAAGCTGAAGGGAACTGGAGATTTAACACAGAGGACATCAAATTTTTAAGTTTAGTTTTAAAACTAAAAAAAGCACACGTTTTCAGAATGACTTTTACTAAGTTTAGTTATAAAAAAAAAGAAAAGAGATCTCTCCTTGCTGCTTAATGTGCTTTTAATATCTGAAGTTAATGAGGGTGAATTATTTCCGAGTCTGGAAGCCCTTAACCCAAAAAAACCCCTCCTTATTTAAAAATAAATTTTTCAAAATTTAATTAAAAAGTATACAAAAAAACCCCAAACAAGTGTGCATGTAAGATGGAAAATACTGGTCAAAGTATCAGACTGGGAAGTGCTCACCCCACGAGGTGTGAGGGGTTCAGAGACACATTAAGTCGTTCCACGGAAAGCCTCAGAAGGCACAGGCAAACCTACACAAGCTGAAACCCCACAAGTTGGAGAGAAATTTCCCACAAGCCCCGTGTGAAAGACTGCCTCCTTATCCTCAAGTCTTTGAATAGTGCTTTTCTTCTGAAACAAAGTGTATGAGGTACAGCGAACAAACTGTAAAGGTAACTAGGTCTTTTGTCATATAGTTCCTCCACCCACTTGTACTTTACTGCACAATAGCTCGTTTACAGATTCAGACCACTCCAGCTCCACACAGAAACAATCCTGTATTGTGAAGTGAATCTACCACAGGAGTAAAAATCTAAAAATACTGCAAAAAGTCTATAACAATCATTTAGTAGAACTCTACGGTTCTTCCCTTAGAGACAAAGGCTTTCCCAATTTGAATGGGTAATAACAGACTTAATCACTCCTTACTTTTGTGACTAATAGCCTGCAAAAGCAAAGAATACATATGAACCCTATGAAGCTGTTTATCTCTTAAAATAAAAAGATGATTTGCACTGAAGCAAAAGTAGCTGTAGTGTAAAAACCCATGTCATTCCCTCCCCCCCCGCCCCCCATGTCCACTGGGGAGAACAAAGCATTGTGTAGCACAGACCCATTTCTGCACGTGATACCCAAGACAAGTTATATGTGTTTGTTTACACCAGTGGATAAGCACAGCAGCTACAAAACAGTGATGGGTAGAAAAACTAGCAAATCACATGGATCAGCCAGCAATCTGCCTAGTCAGCTGCACATTAATGCAAGTAAATCATGAGAGACCAGTTAGGCTGTTGGGAAAGTCTGGAAGAAAAGACGGATAGCCTACCTACACTCTACTTGCACTTTCACCTCACAGAGAATAGTTACTCCATCCCCCACAAGCCGCTATAATAGAATAAAGATAAACGCAGGGATTATGCCAAGTTGACCCCAGGCTTTGTTCTTTCCCTCCAAGCACATCCAGTGAAAAGGTCTAAACACACATCTGATTTGACAAGCATTCAGACTCACAAAGAACGTGGTGAAAGTGAAATCATACTTGGGGCATTCATGGGTCCCTATGTCAAAGGTCATTCAGCAGTGTTTCAGCTGCTGCTTGCTAGGATTTGAAGTGAACTAGTTTAAACCCCCATTGCCACAAACATCGACATAGAGTTTATGCCAGCCAAATATATGTCACAGCATGTTTAGCAAAATTTAGCTCAGTGATAACATAATTTTTGCACAAACACTTGATCCTCGCAACTGGCACTATCTCATCTAGAAAAGATGGATAATTTTCCTTTTTAGCCAGACTCCTCACGTCAACTCACATAACTCATCTGCAGAATATTGAATTATTATTAGAAAGAAGGTCGGAACAAAGCATTTATACACCTTCCCTCTTTAAATAAAAAACCCACATTTTTTTCTACCTAACTAAAGGTTAATCAGTTGATTCAAGCAGAAAAACATCACATTCAAATCACTTAGCTAAACCAGAGAGCTCAAAAAGCTTTATCAAATAACTTGTCATTGATTTTCTCAGTTTATCAAATATTATTCAAGTCTTCCAGCTGCCATTAAGGATGTTTAAAGAAGGTGCATTAGAAACTATGTCGAAACAGTAGCAGGCCAGGCAGCTTCAGGGCTACAAAAAGTGGGGGAGTAGCAACCAAAAACCTGCTGAGAAATAACAGTGCAGGAAAACAAATGTATTCTTCCAAAGCCTTTGTGAAGCTCGCTCTCAGCTACGGGCAGCACAGTGGTAAGCCCAGCTGTCGATTCAGCAAGCTGCAAGACTGTCACTCCAATACAGGTCACAGTTCAGCAAGCAAGTTGTTATTTGTTTTTACTGCTGATGAAGAGGTCTACTCTTTAAAAAGGGGCATTTCCGAGGCAATGTTTTCCTAGGAACAACTATATGCCTTTATGTATTACATAAACTACAGCATTTTGCCACCAGTAGACATCTTTACTCGAGAAAATCTCAATCCTCACTTTATTACAGGAGGTGGTTCCACATAAGGATGCTGGTTTGCCATAGCTGGCAGAGATGTTTCTGTCACTTTGTCAGCAACCCAGACTTCTCCAAAGCTGATGCGTAAGGCACCAACATCTCCTCCTAATACCGCTCCTAGCTCCTGTGCCGAAGTACTGTGAGCGCATGTGCCAAAAAGCAGCCTCTATTCCTTATGGTTTTCACCAAAGCCATAAAATTTGGTAACAGCAGACACAGGATCCCCCCACCAACTACGTCTGAAGGAAGCAGCAAGACGGTCATGTTTAGTGGGATGCGTGCCATTACATGATGGGAATTAGTTGCATTACATGCTCTCATCTCATCCACTAGGGCATCGATTTAAATAACCTTTGGGCAGAAGACAGTCTTTATCCTTTTGACAAATGGGAAAGAAACACTCAAGGAAGCACAAAATACGCTTGTTCTTTTTGGCTAAGGAAATATGCCCTCTAAACCCCTGGATGCTCAGTATGACATTCATTTGCACCCTTCCCTATTAATAACTAAGAATCCAGTTTAAGTAGAAGATTGGAACAAAATATTCAGTCTTTGAGGTTATGTCAGAGTCCTCATGCCTAAATGGAAACCCACATGTAATAGGCTTTCCATGTGTCACGCCTGCAGAAACGGAGAAAATTAAAAAAATAGGGACACACTTCTAAAGGGTTTGAGACAGGAGAGATGACTAAAAAACCCTTGTTCTTCCTCTGTGAGACTATAAGGATGACAACACAAACATCACAAGGCAATGCAGGCCTCACTTCTCTCCAAATCCCTTCTGTCCTCCTCTGGGAACAAAGCACGTTGCTTCCCTAATGCCTGGCAGGTTGTGTTCAGGACGGTACAGAAATCCCTCCTATTCTATCATGCTGCGTAAGCAAACAGATTTGTCATGTTGATGCATTTGCTTACTAGTTTTAGAATATTCTGAGTTTTGTAGATGGCTGTGATGGCTACCAGATAGTTTGGGAATTCGCAAGGTACAGAGAAATAAGATTCAATTAGCAAAATTAAAAAAAAAAAAGAATCAGAGGTATTTATTAGGTATCATCAATAACACCCAAGGCAGTAATATCAACATGCTTTTGGCTGTATGGTTTTCCAGAACACGCTTACAAATCAAAAGGAAATCTAAAGGCAAGCACATGTGAATGAACCTGAAAGACATTGAACACATGCTTCCTCCAAAACAGAACTTGACACTCCTTGTTCTCATATGCTACAGGCTGATGAGCTGAGGATTACATTTCAGTCTTTGCAAGTTATCTAAATTAAAGAGTTCCCAACTGTAACAGACAATGTCCACTGAAGTACTTTGCAACAGTCACATGGGTTTTACATGATTTGCTCCAAGAAACCTCAACCACCTATTACTACAGCAATAATCATAAGCCTTATTTAAGCTCAAAAACGTCAATTTGGCTTTTTTAGTAGCATTTTTTTCCATTCTCTAAAACAGTCTTGCTTGGAAGAGGAGGAGGGGGAAGAATGGAGGTGAAAATACACTGTAGCTCTGCATATTGTAAAATATTGCAGTTCTTAGACAGTTAGATGAGATAGCATAACAGAGTTCATTACCTCATGCAAGAGCACTGACACGTTTAACTTGTCTTAAGAACTACTCAACTCCAGAATAAGAAAAAAACATAAGGCTTTTTAACATCTGTTTCTGAAGTGCATCTAAAAGACTATTTTCAGAAAAGAAATCCCACAAAACTGGAATCACCTGGATTTGCATAGGGCCTACAACACACAGAAAGCTGGCAACAAGCAATATCTCAGTCATAAAAACACATACTCTAACTTGTCTACTGCAGAAACACAGTTCTGTTCTACCTATGGAAAACATCACACAAATAAAACTGAGATAAACTGCATGGTTCTAGGCTGAACTAGGGAGCAAAAGCAATTCACTGTAAAAACTACGAGTTTCCACATCTTCATAGCACTGTGTTTGTCAAAGCTTAATACAAGGGTTGGCCATCAGGATTCGCAAAAGGAAAATCAAGGGGAGAGTACAAGAATGCACCTTGCAGGCATCTCATTTTGTGACAAGCATTGCACTTTTGTTTATACAAGGCCTTCTGTAAATTCATACACTGGATACTTTACAGAAGAGACACTAAGCTTTTGCCACCTCCTCCTCACTCCAATCAGCAAACAAAAGACAATCTGTTCACAGAAAGTTTTAAAATATGTTGTAGCTTGAGTTAAATCTAGCAGTAAATATTCTGAACTGGCTACCTTTTAAGCCTGAAAATATGGATTTCCAGGTTTCTCCCCCATGCCACCTCAGGCACTCCACAGCTCTGCAGCTGGTGGTCTTAATTATCATCCTAAACTCAGGATTCCAAGTCTACTGCACTAGTATTTGCCAATAAAAAATTACAAAGAGATCTTAAGCATCAACACAAAGGCTGATAAAATTGAAAGCTAACCTTGTTTATTATTACTAGGACTACATTCTACTAGTGTATTTTTCAATAAAGAACTTCAATCAGACTAGTTAACTAAATGCCTATTTCCATACCAGCGGGGCCCAGCTAAAGTTCTCAGAAATTCCTGGCTGCATTGAATTTGTCTGAAAGGGACATTTGGAAATGGTCTACAGCTTAGTCAGACAGACTGATGTGTCATATCAGTGGTCACTGATGAAGAGCAATCATACAACTCTAGGAAACAAGAACACTAAGTTCCACACCCCTCTCTCCCCACCCACAATGGTATATACCCCATCACAAGACTTCTTTTATGAATGTTTGGAATATTTTAGCACAGATCTTTTCATATCAGCAGACTTTCCTCAGGCATGGTGTTTGAACCAGTTATGCCATTCTTGCAGCCTATACAACACAGAAAACAGCAAGTAAAACTATCTGCCAGAAGAATATTTTTTCTATGAAAAGTCATATTTCCTACAGTTCTTTTTGGTTAAGTGGAGCTTTCAACTGTTTCAATTTGTCTTTGGAATATTTTGCAATTTTCCAGATCTGTCCTGAAAACCAGCTATGGTACATCACCAGCCATATTGGGCTGAGTCAGTCCAAGGCAGTTAATACCCTTCTCTGGCTGATGTGCAATTATGAAAATCACATAGAAGATGGGAACAGTTTTAGATTTTTTTAATTCATATTCATTAATGCAGCTTAGGAAAGTTGCATTTATGTGCAGCATACTGGTTTCAGTAGTGCCAATAAAGTTACAGATGTTGAAAGATTTGTGAAATAATGTAGCTACCTCCTTCCCCTGTAACACAGTTCACTTTCTTATTTTTACTCAGATGTCTTTGCATGACCTACCCGTGAATACACCTCCCTTTCCATCTATGACTGCAGAAACTAGTGGCTTCCTACTGTAAACCACAGCAATCACATGGGACAAGGAAAGAGCAGATGAGAAAAACCCCACAAATCTCTCTTAATAAACTAGTCTGGAACATATTTTATTTGTCACCAGCTACAGACTACCCACTGTTGGAGATAGTTAACTAAGCTTTAGTTTTATCACCAGCTTCCTTCCTAAGCAGCCACAGTCTTCAGCACCATAAAAAGCTCATATGATCATAGAAACAATTCTGAACTACATAATAAAAATGCATGTAAAGTGAATTGATACTGCCGTAAGGGAGCAGCATCTGGGGAGCTCTGTGATATAATCAGTCTCAAAATCATTCTCAGTTGTTTCCTTTTTCTTGGGGGGACATGCAGAGCTGGCAGACTTTATTGGAGGAGAGAAAGGGAGAACAACTTTTTAGGAACGGTTTTTGCTTAAGGCAAATCAATGCAAGAGTGTGGGGAAAAGTTGGTTTGTAAAGTAGGGCTAAAAGGAGATCCTCAAGGGATGTCAACCTTACAGCAAATACCCTACATGTCCAGAACAGTCACAATGAGATCTGGCAGTGGTTAACAGAATGAAAAAAAAAAAACCAAAAAAACACAAAGCTTGTTCAAACAGTATTCCCATTTTATTTATTAAAAGTTTTAATTTGTACATTTTGCTACTAAAGCATAGTTTTGTGGAGTCCACTTAGGTTGTATCCACAGTGACGTATTGAACAGATTTCAACAGTGAGACAGATATTTAAGGCTTTTCTTTACAATTAAGCATTTTAGGACAAGTTTTGCATGTTTTAACATGGAAATGTTAAATTCATTTATACTCTATATAACAAATTGTTTTTATGCTGAATTGTCAGTTAAATTTGGAAGCTAACATGTATCTGAAGTTGCCTTCATTTCCTGAGCAGATGCAATCCAGGAAGATCTTCCACTTAGCACAAATTAATGTAGTATACCTCTCTTTTTTAGTGGGGAGAGTACCTTTTAGAACTTGAATGCCACAAAAACAAGCTAACAAAAAAGTCTTTTTGAAAGTTATAACTAGAAGTTGGAAGTGCACAAGTAGCCACTACTACTTATGGACACAAACTGTAGACAATTGAGAGGGTTTTTTAAACACCAGATTCTTACAGTGGGTAAGAACAGCTGTCAAAAAAACTTAAAAGGATTCATAGTTATTTTTCCTGCTACTGTGCTTCTGCACACAGACTCGTGTGTTTGTTTGATCCAACTCTCTACAGCTTTATATTTTATATCTTCCTCCAACATCTGGATTCCCTCTGTTTCAGTCAACCATGTTTCTGGCCCAATTTCCTTCAAATCTGTATTAGTACATCTTCCAAAAGACTTAATAAACCTAACACTCCTGCAGGGGAGATTATGTAATCCTATAACTAAGCAAAACACTTGAAATAAAAAAATTGAAAAGAAAGAAAAAACCACACACACCTGCACGATGAAAATGAAACTGAGCCATCATGCTGTTACTCCCTTCCTTCCCCACACATATGCAGCAATCAGGAATAGCAAGCAGTACATCACCCATTTAGCTCATCAGTATTTTCCTGCTAGAAGAATCTTTATTACTCTGTAAAGCAAATAGGAATACTTCTGACAGTTGTAAAAAAAAAAAGTTTATTTTACATCAATTAACATGATCATAAGCCAAAGGCTACTCTCCATCTCCCCAGTACAGATATCCTCATTGCAGGTTTGTCATTTTTTGCTTTAGAACCGAGTCATTTTATTGTATGCAAAAAGCCCCAGGCACTTTGTACAGCCCATTACTCTTTGCTGCCCACATTCAGATGGCTAATCTGCTATCAGCCAGAAGCTTGACAGACAAAAGGAAAAGGCAGGAAAACAGCACATGCAGTTGCACATGCGCACACCCTCTTCAGCTACAAACTGTTTTGACAGTAGACCCAAGAATGAACAAGACACACATTTGATTGACAGTCCTACTTAACACTTCTGTGGCTGAAGGAAGACGCACAAGATCTTTCAAGGTAGACAGGCTGGGGAAATATTTAAAGTTAAAAAAGCTTAATTAGGATGCCCATTTAAGGTACACTAAGGCACAAACCTGGAAGACTTTACTCAGTAAGCAAGCAACTTGGAACTTGAAAAGTCAAACATATTTTTGTTCTGAGAATTTGCTACACAAGACCTTCAAAATGCTTAAAAATATTGTCAAAAGTTAGAAAAATGAAAAAAAGGCTAAATAGGTAACTGTAAACTATTAGAACAAGACATTTGGCAAGTAATCAATTTCAGCACTTCTGTTTTCTTACCTGCTCAGAAAACAACTCAGACCTTTTAGAAAAGTTGTATTTTGCCTATATGCCAAACTGTTGTGACACATACATATGCAAAAAGAAAATACAGTGAAATGATTTGCACACCATACTGCAACAAGGAGCTTTTTAATTACTTTTCTCAAGTGCTTGACATAAACAAATTGAGAAGGCTTGCAACTTCATACCAAAATAAAGAAGACACTCGTGTTTCCTGGAGTTCTTAACTACCTTACTTATTTTGTTTCTGAAGGAAAGCACCTTAGCACTGTCACAGGCAGTACTGGCAAAAATATTTTTTAAGCATCAGATCTACACACAACAGTTTTCATCAAATATCTTGTAAAAATTTTCTGTCAGGATTATAAACCTCTGTTGCATGTCATGGTTTTTGTTCAAGTCTATTTGTGACCTTTAGAGCTGGAAAGACAAAATTCCCCTTGTGTGAACTGGCTTACCTCACAGAAGCAAAGTCTGCCACTAGTTTTAGTCATTCACATGCTGAGGTAAAAACCTGGCTCATCTTTTTAAGGTGCCTGCCTCCATCATGTAACTACCACATCAGCTATGCAGGCTGATCCCTGAAGGTGTGATTAATCAGGTGGTGAAAAACATAGAACTATGGCACATTATACTGTGTTATGTGTCACTGGAACTATTTCCCTTTTCTATGCCACAACTACCAATTCAATTTTGTTTCTCATTTCTAAGTTATTCCACTTTTGTCCAGAAAGCGCTTCCCAGCATTTTGATTGCAATGTAGAACCAATTCTATCCACTATTGCTCTAAGTCATACTTAGGGTTCCAAGAACACAGTAGGTCTGTCCATTTCAAATATGGAAAAAGTACAAAGTAAGCCTTACCATGAAGGGCAGGAGTTGTCACAACAGTCTGTTCCATAGAATTAGTCTTGGTGGTTTTAGTATCCTTACAACACTGTTATGAACAATAGTTTACCTTGTGTTATTACAAGGAGCATTCAAGCAAGTATAATATATCCGATAATTTAATCTAACTACACATATAGAGATATACATTATGTCTGCAACACAAATATCTATTGCAATTGCAAACACACTTTCAGTAGCTAGAATGTATTAAAATAGGTTGTTATAACAAATTGCCAAAATCTGCTACTATCTAAAGTTTAAAGTTGGCAAGAATATTGCTTTTTTGTTGCCTTTGAGACCTGGAAGTTCTGAAATCCCCCACTGAGTCTTGTCCGGCAGGACAAGTTACTTCTCCTGTGGCAGTCTGCAGCACCTCCTCAAAAACAGCACCATTCCCAAGTATTCTGCAACCTTATCTTCTTCTCCCACATGTACAAGGTAAGCAGGAAAAAAAACCCTACATTTGCATATGTAATTATGGTGTAGCTCAGCAGTGAGCAAAAAATTACTGGAAGTTGAGAACAGATATGCCCGATGACCACACCTTAGTTTTTCAAATGAAAATGCTTTGCAAGGAAGGGGAAGGGACAGCAGCAGGGAAGGAAGCCAGTCATTACAGCTCCAAATCTGCTTCAAAGTCCTTATTCACCACCTCATGCTCTTTGTGGGGCCAACTGTACCTAGGTCCTTCCTGTGAACAATAACACAAGAATGAATCCAGTAGTATGTAACTACTTCTATTTTGCCTCACTTTATCAAATAGTTTTACCAGGAATACTAGGAAGAAAAAAAAAAAAAGCTACGGAAAGACAAAGAAAACGGGATGGAAGACTAAAGAGTCCAGTTCAGGACTTCACATGACTTACAGTAGATAGTTTACAGGAACTTAGGAGAAATAATAAAATGGACTAAAAGGCATGAAAAAGGAAAATCTGATGCATACCTGAAAGCTACACAAGGCAGAAATTCCTCAAGACATTAAGAAAGACTGTTTAAAGATAAGTGTATTTCAGCAACAGGACAACTCATCTTTTGGACACGAAGAAAAATTACGTTAGATCAGGGAAGGGAAAAGGTGTTAGGAAAACAAACAAACAAAAAATACAACCTGCTTCTTTATGTCAAATCTGCCAGTTTAGCAAAAAGCAACTTAATCCCTGTAATTAAGGTCTGATTTTTCTGTTCCTTGGTTTGCCCTTTTTCAGATGGAATAGATTTCCCCAGGCCTTTTTTAAAATCATACCACATTTGTGGTGTTTTGTAATTTCATTTTGCTTTCTCCCATATACATGCTGTGGACAGATGTCTGCAAAATGGAACAGAAAACTGCCCTCAGTGTCTGTCAGTTGTCTATCAAAGAGAATTTGAAAAGGGATGTTTGCTGAAATAACGAAAACATTACATATCACAATAACTGAAGGTATTCCCAGCATCACTGGCCCAACCAGCATTTGATCCTAACAAGGACAGGCACACTAGTTCATAGGTAAAAATACTCTACCACATCAGACTCTCTTAACCCCTTTACTTCAAGTGTTGTCCATGAAAGTTACTCTCAGGCTCATGGTGAAAGGCCAGGTTTATAATCCATTTACCTCCAATGCTCTTGCCAGCCCCTTCAGCGTTCCTGATCTAACGCTTGACCTATGAGAAGCTAAAGAACAGAGAAGGTTGCAGAAAGAAAGATATCTGCATGAAATAAAACAAATAGAAGAAGTACAGAATACTATGCAGTTAGTTAAGGAACAGTTGTTTCTTTTCCTTCTGATACACAAGTGATTTTACACGTCCTTTCATTGAACAAGGACTGCTACTCATACTCACAGATGCTAACTGAACAGGATGGAATGTCATCTCAGCACAGCCCAGAATTTCTCCTTTTTTTTTTACTCTCTCTTCTCAGCCATAATTGAGCACCCCAACACATCCGGAAGGATACATTCATCATTAGACATGTTCGTTTGCTTGACATAGTTCTCCAAAAATAGGATCAGTGGAACACATTGAAGACAGAGCAACGAGGAAGATGCTACCAAACAGAAAGCAAACATTTGTAAAGGAAGCAATAAAGGATGCCAGTTTTCAGGCTTTAACCTTTGGGTGACAGCAGCTGTTAACCAAACTGCTTTGAAACAACAGGGGTAAAGTCCTCACATCAAGGAGATTGTGACAGCTGGAAATGACAGCTGAAAAGGAGAGAACTGAAACAGGTTGCTTTTCAAACTTCTCAAAAATGAGAAAGCATATTTTTAGTTAACTTCTGTTGCTCTGAAAAAGAATGTTAAAATAAAAGATACAGTTACCTTACAGTAATGGCATCTGAGAAAATCACAGAGTGAGGCACAGTAAAAAAAGCCTTCTTTTTTCCCTATTATCCCTTCTGGGAACAAATATTACAAGTCTAAGGAAACCTGGCTAATATGTTCAGCATTAATCAACTGAAACATCTGAATCACTACCTAGCTGCTCCACACATAAATATACAAACTTAGCAAGTTTCTTCTTTCCACTCTATCATCACCTATCCTCCTAACATGTGAATGTAAGCTGCCAGGTACTCACAGGAGGAATTGGATGTATAGGCCAAGATAAAGGAAGAGAAGGCTCAGGACATATATTTTTACTGCCTGAAAGGTGCTTACATACTGTGATGATGGGGGTAGTATTTTTCTCAGGAGTACTGAGGTTTATAAAGCTATGCTGCATTTAACTGTAGTCAGTATTTTAACCATCAAGTCTCACTCCTCTTGACTGGGCTTCCCATTTTCCTTGACTGTCCTACAGAAATATTACTTATCTACACAAGAAAGGAAAAAATGGGTTATTAAATAAACAAACTGTGGCTCAATACAATAGGAAAACTGAAAATAACTCTAATCTTTCTTTAAAGGAGGAGGTCATGCAAAGATTAAAAAGCTACAACTGTGAATGGTTTTTTAAAATACCAAACTTCTGTTACTCTTTCCAACAACTTAAAAATAAGATGCTAGGAACTGGACAACTAGAAAAGCAAACCAAGACTGAGAAACACACAAGCACGTGATAATTAGCTCAAGAAATCAACTCAATCAGAATATTAGAGGCAGTGGCTTATAAGAGGTTTAAAAACCTTACCAACATAACATGGAAGCAGAAAGCATTACAAAAACATACACACATGAACCCCTCTATACAATTCAGTAACAATTCCAGTACTTAGAGGCATCACTCAACCAGCTGAGGTCAAAGCTATTTACCACTGTGATATTCTCAGCCAGCAACCAAATGCCACTCCCTTGAAGGCCACCAAGGTGGACCAGAAAGCAGGTATGAGCCCTTGAGTGAGAAGCAAACTACTCCCTTGTCCATTCCATCCTCCCTCCTTCCCCACACATGTTCTTTGCCTTGCCCGTGCACTGCTCATACACACAGCCCTCTGCTCTTCATGCTGTGCTTGGAGGTTTGTTCATTTTTTATTTTTTACTTTTAATTACTAAATACTTAAAACAGCATTTCCCTCCACAAGAAAGAATCCCTATCAAAACTGATCTATTGCAGCACCTCATGACTGGAGCTAACCACACATCTTCACTAAATGAAGATACCAGAATACTCTTCACACCCACCTTGCCTCATGCTGCCCAGGCCCTCCAGGCAGCAGCATCACCCACCTGCACCCACAGCCACTTCCCACATGACTCCACCTGTGACAAGCAGCTGTCATGCTAAAAAAGCTAGACTTGCATGTGTTTGTCCCAGTCAAGTAGACTTACCAGGCCAGACACTTACAAGTTTCTGGGAATTTTTTTTTTTTTTTTTTAAAGGAGGACTTATGCTTTTTTATTTACCTAGCATTTTCAAGTATTAGAAATACCAGTCACATACTGAGACTCTTCTTTAGTCACTACTGTCACAACAAAGCCAACATCTGATTAAATCATCTCTGCCCAGATGTTAAACCCCAAGAAAACAGTCCCCTTAACATCCTCCACATAGCAGTATATATGTTGATGTTAACTGCAGGTCTTAAGCTAATTCCCTCCTAATGTGTTTCACTTTTATCTATCCTCACATAATTGAATTTAAGATTTGGGAATACAGAAAGACACCAGAAGACAAAATTCTACTTCTCTGGCACATCATTACATCAACATTGACTATGAAAACAGGAAACATCACCAGAGAAGACACTATCTTAATACCATCTAAAAATGACTAAACACAGAATTGAATTTTGTATCTTGCCACTTGTTTGCTGAAAGTACAAATACTTCAATACAACAAATATGAAAGAACTTAAACACTTAAGCTGAAAGGAATAGTAACTGCTAAATGATAAAATTGCTCTTTCCCTTTAAGGCTCTAGATCAAGCTAAATGCGAGGGTAGTCCTGAGAATTAAAAATGGACTGAGACTCAGTCTTGCTATGGACTTCCTGTGCGACCTTGGGTAAGTCACTTGAGAATTCAGTTCTCAAAAATAACAGGCCTATTATAGCTGCCAGAACGAAGGACCAATGTTTCTGAGACCACAGATTAAAGTCAGGGTCCTGCTTACTTGCCCAAAAAAAAGAAGATCCTACCTGGTGTGAGTCCTTTGGAAAGATGTGCGTAACAACCACCAAAACTTCAGGAATATTGATACTTAGTTGCTGAAAGTTTATCTGGAACTGTACTTTGAAATACAGTATGAAAGCCTACATAAAACCAGAATTATTTTAATTTTTCAACCTCTTTTTTTGTGTGAAACCTATAACAAATAGAATCTATCTCCAGAGATGCAGTTTGTACTGTTAAACATTGGTTTTACAGTCAACAAAGGACATCATATTCCAACCAGTTTGCAATGCCAATGAATTAGAGCTTTTGAAATGACTACAAACAGATAATAAGTTGAAAGCAATAAGCTTATATTTTTGGTACATAATAATGACTGAATTTAGAAATAGGGATTCTTAAGAGCCATTCAGTCAGATACTGTAGTTGCAGCAGTTTCTCTGCAATACAGAGCAGCTGCTCAAAAATCAGTTAAAAAACCAAACAAGCAAAAAACTGCAATCCAAGTTTCATGGAAGTTAGTTTTATGTCTATAACATAATAATATAGAGTGCCACAAATATTAAAAGTGTCTGACATCCTTCGCCAGCATCTTAAACCCTATTAAAAATCTGTTTCCACATGAAGAAAGGCATTACAGTCATATTTTGACTACAGAATACGCCAGCCTCTCCCCTCACCACCAGAAAACTTCTATAAGAAGAAATGACAGGTTAATACCACAACCTGAGTCCCAGTGGGGAAGGAGGCAGGGGACAAGTGTAGAACCCCTTCCCCCTGCACCACCAACAGATGAGCTCACACACAGCAGGAGCTAACCAAAGTCAGTAACACCAGTTAACAGGGCCTGTAATGAAGCCCAAAGTCCACAAAAAGACTCGGTGAGAAGAGGTATCTGGTATAACAGAAAATATTCAACAGAAAATTTGGACTGTGTTCAAAGAAGTCAAATCCTCAGACTTTTAACTCAAATATTTAATTTCAATGACTTGAAATTAAATATTTGGGAAGACCATGTCAGAAGGACAGTTTCATCTCCTTGCTACTTTTCATCAACCTCTTCAGCAGCACACTTACAGAGTCCTACAAGCAGGGAAAACTGTTTCAGGCAACTAGTCATCTTAAAAAAACCTGCCTCAGGTAGTTAATTGCCTTAAAATACTCTACTTCACAACTGTTAAAATAACAAGCACTGACTACTAAGAGAAAAATGAAGACATAATGACCTTTTAAAGAGTCTTTCCATCATACTTCAGTAGTTAACATTAAAACAGAAGTATTATTTGTTTATATGAGAGAAGATTTCCCTGGACTCAAACAGTTAATTCAGTTGTCCATGTAGACCTGTTCACTGTGCCTGGAATTTTAACTCGGGTTACATTCCACAAATCCCAAATTGCAAATTTAAATTAATGCTACAGTGAAAACATGATACCTAGTCAAAAAGAAAGGCAAGGGGGCAAGAGAAGACAAAAAGGAATGTATCCCAAGCGTCACTAACACCTGACATCCTGCCAGTAGTTAACACCTTGGAGCTAACAGAAATACACCATGCTTTTGCCTTGTTCAAAGGCACTTAAGATCTCCTTACAGTCCTTAGCTTTGTAACAAAACTTTATATGAAATTGTTATCTAATAGAAACAAAAAGAAAGGAGATCCAACTGTAAAGCAACTGAAACAGCACTCTAACAAGTCAATCTACATAACCTTTTAACAATGATCTCACTGTTACCAGGGGGTAAAAAAACCCAGAAATTAAAAAAGCTGGCTCATACACTCTCCTCTCATATACCTGACAGCATGCAGAACTTACTCAGATTCATACAGTCTTCCTTTTGCTATTAAATATGCATCTGAAAACCTGAATGCATACTCATATTATTTTCAGAACACCTACATAGAAGGTGAACATCTTTTTAACCCTCTAGTAAGGAAAGTTTCAAATATTGTGCTTTTTTAATTTGTGTCACAGCATTGCTGAAGAACGGGATGTTTTGCTGTTTAATAAGAGCTAAGACAATCCTATAATGTATGAGAGAATCTAAGAAAGGAACTAATCCTCACCCTGCAAACCAACTCGGAATGAGAAAACTTTTGCTGAATCTATTTGAAACCTACAAAGAAGTCACATGGCACGGCTATGCAGATGACTAGCCAAAAAAAGAAATAAATAAAATAAACCCTCTTTTCTCCTTTTCGTTTCTCTATCAAAAGAAGGAGAGAACGGGAAGAAGCCGACAGAAATAGGGAATCCCGAGCAGCACTACGTTTCTGCTTTATCATATGGTCTCAACACTTTGTTAACTCCTTGACCATAGCAGATGTTTTTGTGTATTGGCCAAAACTAAGGACAATGACACAGGATAGTTTTCTTCAGGTAGGAAGTGCCAGATTTCCTGGTAAGTGAAGGTTTTAATGACAGGGCCAATCGCCTCTTTTGCTGATCTCCTGTAGGGGCCAATAAACAAGGTAGAAAAGGAACCAGTTCTAGAGGTAAGAAGATAAGACTGTCTTTCCAGCCAGAGTTAATGCACCAGGATGGCTCCCAAACAGAGAGAAAAAGCCGGGGGGAGGGGAAAGAAAAAAACACAAACCCCAAAACAACAACCAAGCCTCCACAACAAAAGTTTACAGTACAAGAATAGTCGTGTTAAGTTTAACACTAGATAAACAGAAGAAAAGTTTACAGTATAATAACTCGATGCCATAGCCCAGTATTATTAACTAGCATACTGGAAGTGCAATCTCTCTTTAATAATCACATATTCTGTGGGAAAGCACAGCATAATTTTGTGCTTTTACTTTTTATACTACAGACAAACCCATTGCTGATGCATCTCCTCTATGCTCATTTCTCATGAACATATGATACTCACCTGTAAGAACCAAGTGCGTTTAGACTCCTAGGGGAAAAAAAGTCTCATACCTATTTATTTTAAAGGTTAAAGGGTTAACATTTTTCTAGCCTTTTTCTTTAATAAATATTTGCAAGTCAAAAATAAACCCGCTGCTGAGAAATCTCTATTAACCAGAAGCTATTAGCTAACTGAGCCTGATGCTTCAATGCACAGTGACTTAAGTTGGTTTTAATTCCTAAAAAAAAAGGAACCAAAACCAGCCTAAAGCAAGACACACTACATTCTACATTGCAGAACTAGTTGATAAAGACTCAGAGGTTTTTTTTAAATAAAATGAGTGCAGAAACGAGGTCCAAAAGTGATGAAGATGAAAGATACCTGGAATGATATCGCATCTTATACACCTTTTGTTTTCTGAGTGATACACGCTGCAGACAAAACATTTTGTGCTAAACAGCCTTAAATCTGGTTTTCTAATATTAAGCACAAAGGAAAAACACTGACAGCAAGCGTGGTAAATAAATCCCTCCCTTGAGAACGAAAGCAGCAGACAGGAGGGGGCTGACACGCATGCAGGAGAAAACTAAACACCATCTTTTTTTTTCTACCTGCACAAGTTGCCATTTGCTGCAGCAATCAAGAATCCCTTTTCCCCGTTGATTTCAAAAGCTAGGTTTTCAGAAAATTTCTCTCGCAAGTCATCTGTTGATAGGCTCTAGGAGTATTATATTCATATCACTGGATCTTTAAGAGAAAAATCCATTTTCTTTCCTGTTCAGGTAAACATGTTTACAGCTCCTGCACAGACACTGGGTGGTTCAGACTCACATGTCACACACATGTCGTCAGCAACAAGAAAAGCCCCTTTCTCTGATCATCCACATTTTTAATAAGGTAAAGAGAAAAGCACTTTCCAAACTTACCTTTAGCACAACCAAATCATGAGCTAAATATAAATATTTACACAAGGACAAGGAATTAATAACATGAGCGTGCAAACAAAAATACTTGCTAGAAAACGCACACAGAAAAAAATAAGAAAACCCTTTTAAGTTCAACGCAACCAAACCAACCCGTTAGCCCCTGGAAAGGCCGTCATTTATCACCGTTACGCCCCGAACAGTCAGGATTAGAGAGGTGAAGCACCGATCGTGACTCTGATCTATTTCAGAGACCATTCACTGCGTATGAAAACATCTCAGATCGCAGGCAAAGCCTTCCTATTTGTGACCCTGCACAGGAAATGCCACATGAAACCTAAAATTGCCAAGGAGGGTTACAAAATCTCCTGCTTTACATCCTACTGCGAAGAGTCGTGCTACGAGGACCGAACTACTTCTCCATTTTCCAGAAAATAAGTAGAGTGGATGTTACGAGCGTTTATTCCCCCCGCCGTGTACCTTCCCAATGCATCTTAAAGTAACACACGTACCAAAAAGGGGGGGGAACCACCACCCCACAGCAGCCCTTAAGTCTGAAATGTAAATGTAATTCCTTATATAGACTGCAGCAGCTGGTCACACACGCACGGAGAGCGGAGAGCGGGGGCCCCCGGCCAAACCGTTACCACCCATTATTATACAAACAGGTACCTCCGAAGACAAGAGGGGAAGAAACTTCGCCGCCCGGGCGCAGCCCTCCCTCCCTGCCTGCCTTGCCCACGGCCCCGGCGGGGCGGCCGCGGGGCGCTGCGGGGACCAACTCTCGGCGGGGCGGAGAGGCGGGAGCGGGCGGGGGGGCGCCGGCCCAGGGCGGCCGCGCTGCCCCCGCGCGAATCGCTGCCCGGGGCGGCGGCGGAGCCTCCCCCGTGTGTGTGCTCCCCGCCGGGGCTGCCCCCGGCGTGCCCCCACCGCCGCCCCGCAGCGAGGAGCCGGCCGCTGCCCCGGCGAGGGGGGCACTCCGGCGGGCGGCACGGGCGCTGCCGGGCGGGCGGCGGGGCGATCCCCGCCCGCGGGGCCGGGGGGAGGCGCGGGGGAGGCCCCGCTCCGCCGGGGCAGCGCGCAGGTAACAAGTTTCGGAGTTGGGGCTGGCGCGGCCGGGCGGGCGGAGGGCGCTCCCCCGGCGCTCCCCGCGGGGCTCCCCGTCCCCACCCGGGCCGGAGGGCGGCGGCGCGGCCGGGGGGCCCCGATCCCGCTGCCGGCGGCGGGGCGGGCGCGGGGCGTGCGGGGGAAGCGGCGTGTAACGGTCCCGGACAGCGGCGGAGTGCGGAGGCACCGCTAGGCGGAGGAGGGAGGCGGCGGCGAGGGAGGCTCCAGGTAGCGGATATAACGGTGCGGAGGGAGCCGCGCTCCCGGCGGAGCCGCGGCGGGGGGAATTACTTTGGCGCTCGCCCGCCCGCCCGACCTCCCCCCTGCGCGCTCGGGACGGCCGTGCCCGGCCCCCGCCCCGGCCCCGCCACCGCCCCGGCGCTGCCCCGCGGGTGACTGACCGTTGTTGCGGCGCGGGTTCGGCTGCTTCCTGCGCTTACACCTGGGGCCATCCGCCATGATCCGCTCGCTGGTGTCTAAATGCTCCAGTCACCTCCTCCCCCGCCCGCCCCCCTCCCTCCCTCCCTCCCCTCCCCCCCGGACCTGGTTTACGACACTGGGTGGTTTTACTTTTACATCACCTTCCTACACCTAGTGCTCGCCCGGAACCTTGTTGCCAGGGGTGACCGGGCGCTTTACGGCAGCGCGTTTGAACGGCGGCGGGGGAAAAAGTTGCGCCCGCAGGTACCGGGGGCGGCGGCACCGCCCGGGCGGGCCCGGGCACACCGACCCCCGGCCGGGGCAGCGGGGGGGATCCCCGCCGGGCGTCGGTGGGCGCCAGCCCACGGAGGGGGGTTCCCGCGGGGGAGCATCGCCGCGCTGACGGACCGGCCCGCCCCGGGAGCGCCTCCAGGTGCGACCCCCGCAGCGCCCCCAGGTGCGGCGGGGCCGGGCCGGGCGGGGCTGTGCCCGTCACCTGGAGGGGCTGGTTCGGCGGTGACGGGCGTCCTGCGTTACAGCTCCAATGGAGAGACAAACAGCTGGACGAGAGTGACGCTGTTCTTGCTGAACCTGCCGTTCTTGCGCTTTCCTGAGTCATACTTCCCGCTTTCGCGGAGGAGAAGAGGTATAAAATTCTATGCCTCTAAAAAAAATAATAAAGGGAAAGGAGCAAATAATTAATGGAAGACCTCCTTTGGGCGTAATAAACTTATTAAATGTATTAAAAATTAAAGCATTATCGCCAAACGCTTGTGCTATTTATTAACTCTTGCTTTTCGCTTCAGGCAATAAAATAATTTAGTGAGTTTGTTTCTAGGCTTCCTTATTTCTCTCCTTTTTTTTTCCCTCCTTATCCTAGGATGATTCTGTAGAAACTGAAATTCTGTGCTTCTTGGGAATTCTTTTATCTAAACAGATGAAATTTCAGTGCAAGTGTTTCTGTTAATGGGATACTTTCAATAAGAAATTGATACACTGCAGAACTTGAGGTCTTTAGCTATTCTACATCATTTCCACATGCTGTATGTTCACATTCTGTAACATATCACCTCATTTCATGGAAACAGCATAGCGTGTCTCCAGAAAAGGAACAATTGAACACTGCCAGTTTGTGGGCATACCTTGCATCCCCTAAAAGCCAGTACAATCAGAAGTGCTTAGAAAAGAAGTATTGCTCTAAAGTGGAGGCAGAATTAGGTAAAGATCCAAAGGGATATTTTCCAAATTAATCGTACCAGCAAAAGTGTACAAGAGTACACATGAGTGTACAAGTTTTCACATGAAAACATTTTTGCAGGTAAAAATCATTTGTTGGGTATCTCTAAAAAAAATTGGTAAATTTAGGTGTATTGTTTTTACATATGTATCTTTACTCAGTGTTGGTTGGCTGCTGACCTCAGCATTTTAATAAGGATCTACCTGAGAGTCATTAAAAAAGGTTAACAAATCAAACAATACCACATGTTCGATGGACTAATAGAAGTCATTTAAAAGCATTAGGAACCCCAAATACAAGGATAGGTAAGAACTGTGACATGAAACCAACTGCAAGATAAAAGTGAAACTTGTCAGCAAGATTTTGAGTGAATGGATTGCAAGGTTTAGGGCAGAATTTTGTTGGTACTTCAACCTCCTTGCTTGTCAAGTTTTTGTGCAGAAGATACCTGTCACTGTGAAACTGCAAATGAGGGCTTAAGGTGCTTCAGAATTCTTGGATACTTTTTATCATTCAGTGGATGAATTTAAGCAAAATATCATGTACAGGTTTTCATACTAAGTTTTTGGTTCCTTAAAATTAGTCATGGTTTTAGAAGGTAGTTGCAAATAAAAAATAATCTACAAATATATTTGTAGATTTGTAAGAATATTCCCCTGCATGCCCCCACAAAATTCCAGGCCCTCTTTAAGCAACTTTGAAGACCTTATTTGCTTTGAGTTTTGTCACTTTCCACTTCTGGATAAGAATGCTTGTATCTTCATTTTTGAGCAATTTCTGAGCAGAATGAAGAAAGAAATCATCTCCTGGTGTTTGTTTTGCTCTTTTTGCAATAGCCATAGTGTCTGTTTGAGCACTAGTCTCTTGAGATTTCCAAGCAGCTGGGAGAAACTAGTGACAACTCCTGCTGGCCATTAGTTTCTGAAGAGCAGAACTGAAACTGGCAGGAGCCTTGGTAGCTCTATGCTGCTATAGTTTTGATAAATGAGAAGAGAAAACCAAAGCAATCTTTGTATATGTTATCTTTCATACCAAGGAGGTCTAGAAACCAAAAAAACAGAGGATAGTGTTTTGCATCAAGTTATTGATGACCCCAATCACTATTCATTGTGAAAGGTGTCTCATTCACAACTTGTAAATAGATGTGTGGATAGGTTGCTTTTTTGGTTTTTAAACTTTGATATGTTTAATCCAAGCAACTGGGCGCTTCACATCTTAGTATACGAAGTTCTCATTATTTAATGTGCTGAATTAAGGATGCAACCACTCACAAACAATTTTGACCTAATACTTTCTTCTAATCCTGGATGCAAACACACTAGTTAAAATTCTTGCTATTTTTGTCATGTTCTGCAGTGTAGGAACACATTGTATATGTAGTTTAAACTGGTTTGTGCTGCAAGAGTGGAAAATCCTATTTTTCTTTATGGTGCACATGTTTCAATCTGACTTTTCAGCCAAGGATGCAGACATTAATTAATGTATTCTTTGGAAAATCTTAGCAAAGCAGTATGTTTCTTCATCCTCCTAAATGTGGTAATCTTGAGAAGATGTCTCTTTAAAAGAGGAGTTCTGATACAGTGGTTATCCATGATAATTAGATGGTTTCTAGTAATCTGTATGGGAATTTAGGCAACCTAAATAGCTATATTGTAGTTGAAACCTGAGATTGCATAGCTGCAGTACTTCACTCTTTTTGAAATTTATTTCCATTGTCTGAAGATAGGAATTAAAATACTTCCATAGTCACACTGTTGTAAGGATGTTCAAAAACTAACTAATGACTCTTATAGACAGCTTTTCCTGTTTTAAAAATGCTCATGTATGTTGTGTTATGATTTATGATCTCTTAAGTATGTATCATTAAATAAAAGCAATCAGTCCTCTGTTCGTATGCGTACTCCTCATTCATGTTCATGAAATGCAGTTTCACATCCTATCTTGAATATTGTAGATTTAATGGTGTTCATTTAGTTTAATGAATTTAGAATTACAGTGGCAAATGACTCAGTATATTGTTTCTTGTTTCATTTCTAGTTTGTGGAGATTCTTTTTTTCTTTTTTTTTTCTGATTTCCATTAGCGAAACTCTATTTTCAATTCTATGTATTTCTTGGAATGTCAGTTCCTAAAATTTATTTTCCAATTGATTATTTTTTCTTTTAGGTTTTTTTTAAATACGTTTTCACTCCTCTATAGAAACTGTAGTTGGAAGATTTACCGGGAGAACAATGACACAGAAATACGCAGCTTGACTGCAGCTAGCTGAGGAACTGATCTTGAATAAAATGTTGATTTTAGAGATATCAATATACAAGTTTAGTGCCCTTTCAGATGGTTTTCCAGTTTCTGTTTAAGCTTCCAAATGAATCTAATCCATATTGAAGGTGTACCCTGGGATGCTGTACAGTCTCAAAAAATAGTAAATCTGCTTGAAATTGGCACATTCGCTTGGAGCACAGTTTGTAAATATTTATCAAGAGAAATTATCTTTTTTCACTTTCCTCATCTTATAATCTTGGTTTCTGTTTCTGTACTTTACCAAGAATTTATTTGTTAATTTAAAGCTTGAGGCTATGAAGTCTAATAAATTGTCATGTCTCGCACAATTTGAGAAGACTGTACCTGCTTGAAAGATGTAAGTTTAAGGATGTAAACTACCATAAGGCATCAATATGTACATAGCTATAGATAGCTACAATGACTTGCATATATGCAATTGACTTTTCTAACATCTTCCTTGTTAAGAAAAAGTGTTTGTGAAGGTCACAAAGGCCTTCAAATCCATTTTGTTTCTCTTGCTCTCTTTTTGCCCTACTTGTTGCATACTGCTTTTCTCTTGAAAGCAATTAACCTGTGCTGATACCTGTGTCAGGTTGGTGTGCTGTATAAAATAAACGTACTAAAACATAACAAGGACCTACAGTTCCATTTTTATGCTAATTTTAACTTTCAGTGTGATCTCTGTTTCAGAGCCTTCACACATGCAAAAAATTATTTGAGAAAAGGAAAAAACTTGAAAAGGTCATTTCACATTCTTCATCCAAAAGACAAATCTTGCGTATTCAAAATGGAATTGGAATGCAGATTTGGGTATAAGTGGTGGATAGCAAGCAGTTGTGATTTTTTTGTTTGTTTGTTTTTAAAATACCCGAAACTTTAGCTGAGAACGTCTACTGTAATATTTTATTTTCTGCCACTGGATGCAGTAGCAAAATGCTGTATCAAAATACTACTTTTTGTTTTAAATTTCATCTGAATTTGTGACTGATCAAATTACCCTTGTAGTGCAGTTAGATTACCCAGCTTTATTAGTAGCACGTTTTCCATTTATCTTTGTTTATGATGACTCTGCATAAGTGTTCTTATCCTTTATATTATCTAATTAAACACTAATGGATTGTGAATACTTTCCCATAGGGTTCATGTTTGTTTCCTTCTGTAATTTCCACTCTATTTCTGATTTGGTTCTGCTCACCAGCCCCCTTGCTGTTTGCTGTCTCACAGTTTTGTGCAATTGCTCATTTGGCTCTCATTTGGGGTTATTCCCTTTGTTATGATATCTGTACAGCTGGCTCATTCAGCTTTTTAAATCCCAACTTAAAATTGATTTCTTAATTATGTAATTGTATATTCTTCTCATTTATATTTGGGGGGGGGTTAGTTGCTGAAACACATTCTAATGTTAGGCATTATTCATTTGTTATCTCTCATTTGTCTTTTTTTTTTCTCACTGTAAAGTGCATAATGCTTCTCTAGGGAATGTTTGTTGATACATAAAAGGAAAGCTGTTGTGTTGGAGCTTGCAGTGTGTCTTCTGAATATACAGAATTAACATAAAGAAAACAAGAAAAAAGTATGAGAGTCTATCAAAACAAACAAATAAATAGAATTAAGAATCTCATTTTGCTTAAGAGACCTCAACAAAACGTCAGTCAATGCCATAAGGAGAAACACAGATATTGTAATGGTTATTTCTGGGATGTGAAGAGAAGCTTTGGTGCACTCAGCATAGTTGGTCTGATTTTCAGGTTTGGCAAGGTCTGTCTGGTAGTTAGAAACATATGGTGTTAAAATGCACAATAGTATGTTTGAAACTCAGATGCATAGACCAAACTTGTTGGAACTAAAGAGCAGTGTAAAATTCTAGTATAATTATATCGGAGTTTGGTTTATTGGAGCAGGGAACAGCAGTTCAGTGCAAGAATGATCATGTGTTGATACAGAATTGGAAAGGGATTATGATTTTCATGTGGGACTATGCATATCAAGAATTTTTGGTTACAATATCAAAAAGGAAAGCCTAGTTTGGATCCATCCAAACAATAAAATTTTCTGTTTTCCCTTGTAGAAGCAAAAGCCTAAAAAGATTTTGCGTGGGATCAAATAAAAATGTCTTTTTTTACCCAAGTATTAAAAGTCTGTATTAGAGCAATTGTTACAATCAGGGCAGGTGGTCCAGCGGTTTCTATGAACTAAATTATTTGAAAATTTCCTTTATTAGGTTCCTTGTTCTTACTGGGGAGCTTTGAGCAGAGATGTCTGTGGTGGGCAGTACCGTAAATCCCTGGACTTTAGCTTTTCTGAAGAACCTTCATTTTCTCTTATTGATGCTGACTAGGTACTGTAAGAAGAACGAGAGCTCCTGTGTCATCTTAAGGACTTTAAAATACTCTCTACACCATTTAAATAAATGTTCTGGCCATTAGGTTATAGTCTTTCTTTAGTTCCACGATTATTTTGAGTATTTTATAGAAACCAAAAACATTCATTAGCACAGATGAAGACCACCTGAATTGTCTTTAGGAAGGTGACTTTAGATCATTGCTGACGGATGACGGTTCAGACTTTTATTAGGAGGGGATATAATCAAACCTTGGTTTTTATTATCCTGGGGCATCTTGGTGACTACTGGGATTTCATATTAAAGATGGATTACACCCAGCATTTCATGCATACAGGGCATGTTCTGAATAGTCCAAATTGGTTGCTGAAGAGTAGTCAGATAGAGAAAAGCCAAGCCTCAAGACTTGCAGGTGGTCAGGTAGAGTGAAGAGTTAGGCAGATTAGGGAGGACCAGAAGCAGATCTTCACATGCCCAGAGAATTTAACTGAAAAATCTTGAGTGACTGGAATTAGGTAGAAGCTGAAAACAGTAAATGAGAGCTTTGTTTGAATTTAGATGTTTGCAGGATCTTGATTGACCACTGTTTTGCAAATGCAAAAAGATGTCTTGAGTAATACAATTAAAATTTGATGTATTTCAGGTAATTTTATTTAAAGGATTCATGACCTATTTCAGTAGCTGTTGGTAGATATTCAGTGAAGCAGCTGAGTTCTTGCAGGCAATGACTCATTCCTGTTTAGTAACTGTGGTAGGTGATCATATGTGGGACTTACCTGCCTCATGTGGTTTTACTTCTGGGCTAGTCCCTCCAAACTGCCTTTGCAGTTAGTGAGGATCTGGTCAGTGGAACCTGGGACACCTTACAGGCACATAAGTAAAATGAGATGAATTCCCATCTCTTACTCGTGACAGCAGTCCAATCAGTGAGGTACGTTTTCCTGTCATGAGGTGGTTGGGGTTTATGGAGATGACTTCATCCCTCTGCTCTGACTTTTACTCCAAATTTTGTAGGGTGAAAAGGCTTAGAATTTGTTGCCTCACCTGCAACTGATGTCTTTTTTGCCAAATATATTTAGACATTGTTTAATGACAAGGCCATACCAGTTCTGTGGATTTTCACATAATTTATCATATATCATACAACACCAAAGACAACAAAAGAATTTGTTATGGCATTAAAAAAAATGCCTTTTTTTTTTCCTAAATATTTGAAATCCAGACAAATGTTTATAAAACATCTGGGCAGTCTTAACATAGAGAGGATAACTATTCTGCAGAGATGTATAATTCTAAAGCTCAAAGTTTGTTCCTGCAGCCAGATGTACTTGTATTTGCATTTATCTTTGCAGCATCTTGCAGAGAAGGGCAGAAGAAATTTGCTTAATTGTTAATAATAATAGCACTTTGGTGCCATGTCATTTATTCTAAATAATGTCAACAACATAATAGGATTCATTGCTAATTTTTGTTGTGAGATTAATTTGCAATATGGAAAAGCTCCTCACTTCAATAGCATTCTTCACCATGAATCCAGGACTATACCTGACTTGCATGCTTCACCTTAGACTGCTTTATCTTTAGTAGCTGGTTTCTCCATAAAGACTGCTCTGTTCCTAAACAGTGTTTATAGGTTCTGTAATGTTTTTATCTTAACATTGTTGCTTGCTTAAATGTTTATTCCAGAAGGTCTGAAAAATTTTTGCAACTACTGTTAATTTCCCCTTTGAAAGGTACCTTATGCACAACTATTTTTCAGACTCTTTTTCAAGACATTTTAACTACAGCCTAGGCTTAAACTGAGTCAAATCACAGTCACATTTTCTACTGAACAGCAATGCACTACATTAGTTTTACAGCCTCTGTAACTGCATTTTAAGGATATATGCATTGCTTGGGTCTCCATTCTCCTTAATGCATCTCCTGATGCATACTGGTATGAATCCTAAGCAAACTTTTTGGTGCTGTTTTCCCATCCTGTTTTTCCTGTGGAATATTGATGGATAACCCTTTCTGTTGACTTGGGCAAGATCGAAGAAAAAAAAAGCAAACAGACAGACCTGTCTATGACTGTGACTACCTAGTGTGAAATGCCAAACTCAGCTAACAGGCTGTTCTTCATACATAAAAGAAAATACAGACATAGTATCCAGCCAGCCAGGAATCACCAAATATACCAGAGCAAAATCCATGGCTAAACTGAATGGAAATATTTTATGTAAATTCATCTATTTGTTCTTTTGCTTGCTTGCTACTCAATGCTGTCTCTCATGTCCTCCTACACAAGAGCTCAGGGTGCCTTTCTTCATTAGCTTTTCTTACCTTTCAGAATACTAAAAAATATGCAAAACGATTTTAGATAACATTTATGGTGTATACCTGTTACTACATTGTATCTGTTTGTATACACACACACACATACAGAAAGCTATTTTTAAAGATTAGGAAGGTCACAGAGTCATGGGCTTGGCCTAGATTCATGATCCCTTGGTTATACCCACATCTGGCTGCCCCATCCCTCTGCAAGAGATTACTCCCACCACAGCTGAGGCTGCTGTTCAAATCCCCATGTTAGCAGACTGAAAACAACAGTAGTTCAAATTAAAAATGCTACATCGGACCAGCAGCTGCAGACCCAGTCTTTCTCCCATTTACTTGAAGTGGCTGAAGAGGCTACAGATTCCAGTTGTAAGATCAATGTTCTTTTCAGCTGCTCCGGCTATATCCAGCATGGATGGCAACATTTCAAATGGGAATTATGAATGTTTCTCTTTTCAGTCACAGAGTTATAATTTTATGCCATATTATGTTAGCTACATTGCCCCAGCTCTTCCTACAGCTCGAGAAGGTGTGTCACTCAGCAATGTGTTAATGTATCTTTCCTCCTTGTTCAAAATAGTTTCCAAATACTAATCACACAGGTTATCCAAACCCCACTCTGAAGATAATCTTCGAATTTCCATGGAAGACAGTCCTGGGCAGATGCTTACATTTGATTTTGACTTATATGACATGCAATATATGGAAGGTCATACATCACGTCAGGCACACTTCATTCATCAGAGTTGGCTTCTGAAATGCTTTGAGAAACTAGCCAAAATAGTAAATTTCATAACCAAGAAGGGTGTTTGAAAATTCATTTGGACTTTCTTGTTCCAACAGCTATAATGATAACTACCAGCTATGGGTACACATTTCTGCATCTCTAGGGGAGAATAACATCAGGGAGTAGGTAGCAGAGAAGTTCCAAATACTTTTTATTCCACTTATCTAATGGGAAAAGATTCAGGTTTCTCCAACCTTTTGCTCTTCTCCATCAGAATCTCAACAAATTTATCAGGATGCTCTTTCTTCCTCAATTAAAAGAATGTCAAAAACATTTAATTTCCCTTTTGCGGTCCTACTTGGATCTAAATCTGCATTTGACATTTCATGCTACACCCAGTTCCAACAGATGTAGGCTCTGTGGCCTTGCAATTAGGTACTATGTTAAGTGATATCTAATTTTAGGACATGCCATATGGCTTTCCCTGTATTCTCTAGATCGTGTATGAAAGGTGAGCATGCTGTTTCATTGCAGAGATCCATCATTTCCTGAAGTCATGGGAAGGCTCATGCTTTCTCAGGAAGACACACTGCTCCTTGGACTTCAATCCATCAGCAGGCTTTCTAGAGCCCTTCCTACCTCCTAGTTAAAGATATGATCTCAAAAAGAAAAAGGATCAATTAATATCAGGACACTGATCTGAAGCCTGAGACTGTAAGTTTCAGGATGAGGATGTAGCAATCATTTTTCTATCTTTCCCTTTAGAAGATGCTATTTGATTTTAGGGACTAGTAATCTCCAATTTTTAAGCTACTATTAATTTCAGTGAACAGACTTGTCTTCTGTTACGTGACTAGCCAGAATCCTTTTATAAGGAAAATATAATTCCAGTATTAGAAAGAATAATTCAGCTTGCCATATTTAATTGAAATATATTGAAGCAAGATGTAAATCAGTATCAGACGAAAGCTAAATTCCTGTTAGATGCCGAGTATAACCTTCCTGTCTAAAGAGAGTCAAAAAGTTTAAGAAATTACCTGCTTATTGTTATGCAGAAAATAATAAGGAGCAGTGGTTTAATAATGACACAGTTAAATATAATTATAATAATAAACCACAGAAAGATTAAGATATGTTTATTATGATATATGCTAAGACATCTTAAGGGTTAAGATATACATGGAAGAGAGTGTCAGATTTGTCTCCATACCTTTCCCATTAGGTATTAGATCACATTCCACAAGGCTAAAGGTAATCACCTTGTTATCATTTTCCATTATAAAATTTTCCATGCTGCTCTGTCAAGCTCTAACCATGTGTTTCCTGAGCAGAGTTTATCCGACCAGTTGTGAGCTGCTCTGCTTGCTGGTGGTGCATCTGTCACTAGGAGTGTATTCCCTCCTCACCTGACAGCACTGCTAATCCAACTGTTCCCAGAGTGGGAATCTACGGAAGGCACTTGGAGAAGAGACAGAAGAGGCTGTTCCCTGGAAATCAGGGCTCTTTGAGATGAACAGAAGAAGGATTTTGGCTGATGCCTCACCACATTTTGCTGAGTCAAGTTAGCATTAAGTGAATACAAATTATCCCTTGGGAGTCCTAATTACAGCTGAGAATCCTAGGAAGTTACAGAAAGAAACAGAAGAGCTGGAGTGCTTTCATAGCCTCTTCTTCTGAATATACAAGGAAAATACAAGGAAGGACCCATTACCCATGGCATCCAGGAATTACAATTGGAGGCCCTACTCAGCATCATTCCCATTGATTCCATGTAACTTGTTGGGGATAATTAGCCTGTAGCTGCCCTTCAAGGTCAGCAAAAAGTAAAAGGAAATTATAGTCCTTTCTTGGAGTGACACAGCTGAAATAAATCCATCACCCAAAACTGAGTGGTAGGCAAATTTGTCCGGAGTCAGCCGTGCAGATGGATGGGTGGAAGTGGGTGTGACTGGCATACAGCTGGCAAAGCTGCTGATGTAAAGGCAGAGAGAACTAACGAGGAGAAGTTAAAACGGCCTCTGGGGAGAAAGTCCAGCAAAAGAACATTTTTGGCAAAGTACTGGCTAAAACCGGGCCTGAAATGGCAAGCAAAGCAACTGCATTCTAGTATTTAATTCCTGCTTCGTTAGCAGAGCCATAAGCGAGAGTTTTCTGAAAACTCTTCTGATGTGCATTTGGCAGCCAACAGCCTCAGGAGCAGCTCAGGGCTCGGAAAAGGATGGGGGGGTGGGTGCCCCTGCCTGCCGCTGCTCCCCCGAGCCCCGGGACATCCCCTGCATCCCCGAGCCGTGAGCCTTGGGAAAGCGCCATTAGCACCCTATTAGCAGAACAAGGCAGCTGGATCACATTGGAAAACATCCTAAAGCATCAGCCGGTAATTAAGGATCCTCAATTAGGAAGAGCCTTGAGGCAGGAGGATGACCTGTGTCCAGGAAGAGCAAGTGGGGCTGTAAGTCAGTATCAGCGCTTGAGAACCCTTGGGTTGGGTTTTGTTTGGGTTTGGGCTTTTTTGGTTTTGGAGGGGGTTTTTTTGTGGCTTTTTGTTTGCTTATGGGTTTATTTTCTCATTTTAATTAGATATATATCATTGTATTTATTACTTTATATTCCTAAGTGGTTTAGAATGAACTGCTCCAAAATAGTGAAGAACAGATAAAGAACAAGAGAATTGCCAAATATTCGACTTAGTAATCATTCCCAGAATTTTGAGTACAAATTCTTGATACACAGTGTTACAAAAAAATAACTAAGTTCTACCTGTTAGTGGGGCGTCAGGGAGACATCCCAGAAAATTCTCTGAAAATGAGCAGGGTCTTGAATCTCTTGAAGTGAAAGTCCAATGGAGTATGAACTTCATTTTTTGGCATTCACTGCCTTTCCTTCAGCCATTTTTTATGCTTCATTTTTGTCTGTCCAGTTTCAGATGTAACTAATCTCCCCTGGGTGGAGATTCCAGCATTGCTGCAGAAACCGTCCCACTGCACATTCCGTAATAAAAAATACACCACAACAGGTTATATTTAACAAGGAAAAGAGGAATAGAAAGTGGTACATCTGCACAATGAATATAATATAGCATTGACTTGGAATTTCCTGACTTCAGCAGTGCCTCCAAAATAATAATGCATTAATAGAATTACACTTAGCTTTCTGCTTTTAAAAGGAAAATATTTGAAAGCAAAAGTATTTTCATCTTCCAAGTTCTTCTGGCTCCGCGTGTGAGATAGTGGAAATAACACAGTACTGTGTAACCACAGCAAACAAGTGGGGTGGGAATTCTGTAGCTGCTCGGCTGGCCTGAAGCAGAGTGGCAGTGAAGCCTGGATTTTGAATTAAATAGGTGAAATAGTTTTCTCCCCTAAACTCCATTCATTTATGTGGATGAAAATAAAATTACTCTGCTGTAGATAGAACTGGTGGTGACCTACAATTAAAGGTGTCTGACATTTCCATTATAAGAGGCAGGTTTTAGTTGGGTATAATTTCAGCTGTTGGTTTAAATTTTAACTGATCAGGCAGGAGTTTCCTTTGCTGGCTAAATCCTGCAGTCTGACTTTCTCAAGAGGGATAAAGTAGAGAAGGAATGGGAATTTCAGCAAAATTGTTTATCGGTATCTATAAATCAAGTAAGCAAAAATACATTATTTTGACCACATAGAGAAGCTCTATATTTTAAGCTTGCTTAAAATTTGTCAAAGAACTCACCATGTTTTTGGGATGTCTTTTCTGCTTTCTGTGGAATGTCTCAGCTGATACATAGACAATAGAAGTTTGTTCAAATTTAGTACATGGATGTCCAAGAAACAAATAAAATCCATCTACTTGAACATGCTCCAAAGCAGGGACAGAATTAGATCACTGAGAAACACTCGATTGATCCACCAGTGAAAATGCTGAAAGGCAGCAGAAATATGTACATATTTAACCTCCCAGCAATTTTAACTGTAGTGGGGCTTAGCTGGTGGAATGTGTGCTTTTCTTCCACATTTTACCAGTAAAATTCTCTGATACAGACAACTTTAAAGCACAGATTTTATTCTCCCTCTTTAAAATGAATTTTGTCTTTAGCATCACTGTAAAACTAAAAACATGACCACCTGACTCAATGACTTACTTCTGCCTAAGTATTTCTCTGGAAGGCATTATCAGATGCTCTTTGGATACTGACATTTTTAACCATAATAATAAAAACATTGATGCTTTGTAAAGATGACATAATTTGGGGATCTTGGTCAGTGAAGATTAATCGACATATAGCACTAGTTCCATTCTCTGTTAAGTCTGCTTTTAATGTCCAGCTCGTTGATAACAAACAGAGATATTATTCATGTACTGTAGTAACAGGGTCTGGTTCTGAAGTTTCTGCAGTGCTCTACCAAAGTGAAAATCTCTTCTGCTCTTCATTGTCCATGTATCCTTCCCCTATTTTGTTTTTCTGACATCAATAAGATTTAAGAAATAAAAAATTGTAGAACTTACTACTGTTAAAAAAATGGCCTTATTAATCTCCACAAAAGCAATCCCAAACTTTTGTTTCCATGATTAGAGAGATGTGTTTGTTTTCCTCCACAGGCAATAATTTTAGATATTGAGTTTTGACACTTCACTGTTTTGCTATGGGAGTATTTGGAAATAAGTTCACAAACCAACAGGTTTTAAATAAGACATATCACTCCTGGTTTGAAAACAGCTCTTAAGGCTGGGTGTACTGGACACCAAACACCAAGGGGCCTGATGGACAAGCTAATGCCATCATGGCCAAGTGTCCATGAGAGGCTGATGGATATCAGACCAGGACCTAGAAGTTATCCATCTTCTTCTGTTTAACTGCAGGCTTAGAGCAAGCCTGAGCAGCTTTTCCTGTGGTGAGCTTAAGCGTGGGATCAGTGCAAACACATATGTTCTTGTGGCTTCATTGGACCTAGAAAATCTGGTGGGAGTATGTATGAAACTTAGTCGTGATTGCTGCAAGCTGTGAGCCTGACCAGGGACACTGCAGAGCTTCAAAACCTTGCTGGAGACTATGTTAAGGTTAATGACATTGGATATTCAGCTGATTTACAGCACGCTGATAGCATCCTTCCTATATAAGATATGGAAGAAAAAGCAGTGTGAACTGTGGCTTTTTTTGATGTGCAAGTTTGACACATTGCTGTATCCTAAAATCATCTATGAAGTTTTTTTGTTTGGGTTTATTTTTGGTTTTTTTTCAGACTGAAGATATAATAC
This sequence comes from Manacus candei, assembly GCF_025592945.1. NCBI lineage: Eukaryota > Metazoa > Chordata > Aves > Passeriformes > Pipridae > Manacus > Manacus candei. Next base: position 10,067,355 of record NW_026138104.1, on the reverse strand, counting down.
TGATTTTCAGTAACTACAAATTGCAATGTGTAGGGCGTTTACAAGTTCTAGAAGCTAAATCAAGGTTTTGTCTACCACTTATGTGGCAGCTACCTACTCTTTACCCTATTATTTAGCTTAAGGGGGAAAAAATGTACTGGCATTATTTTCCCATCTGTTCCGTAACCTCTGATATTGAACTCCTAAAAAGCTCAAAGCAGACTAAACAGGTCACGGTCAAAACAGTAAGGTTGCTTTTCATGCATTCTTTAAATCAGATGTTTTAATTATAGCTTTTAGTTTGCTTGCTAATTATAAAACAGGTCCACAATGTGGTATCTATCTTCTTCCATTTGAATCAATAAACAGAGAAGTCATGAGAAAGGGATCTCTTCCCTTCAGGGAGTCTTTTCTTGTTAATGTTGACTCAGGTTGTTAGTGCTTATTCTTGTCTCCTTTCCTCTTCTGCCTACTTCCCAGTCTTTTCTCTTTCAGTTCCCCCTCTTGTTTCCCAGTGTGAGATCTGTTGCCTTTCACATTAGCATGTGTGCATTTGTCCTTCATATTTACCTGCTGTGTTGTGAGTGTGCTGAATTTTTCAGTCTGCTTTGTGAAAGTAAGGTCTTTAACCAGGCTGAATGAAGCTTTTTAAGCCTATAAAAATTTCAAACACGAGTTTCATTGAAAGTTAAACAAGAGAAACACTTCAGCTGTAAATAATGGATATGCACGTTTAAATAACTTGTGAGACCTGTTTGGAATAGTCCCGCAGGTTTGCCTCCTATCTGAAAATCACAGTGCTGGCTGAGAGATGAGTATTTCATGTGCTTGCAACTTGATTAAACTGAGATAAATTACTAAATGGTCTCATTTTTTTGGTTTGCTCTGTTCTTTGGATGACATAGTTAGATTTTATAACTTCTCTTTTATAGTTAGCTGAATCTGATTCCTGCAAGGACTTAACATGTATATTTAACTTTATTTTGGTTAACTGTCTGTGGAAAGATTTTTTAGATTTGAGACCATGATTAGTTTCTTCCTTGCTGAACAGACCACTGTAAATTTCAATAGGGAAACAGAAAAGTCCCTTCACAGATTTTAAGGAAGCTTTTAAAACAATGATTTGAGGATGTACTATTTAAAATAAATGGCACCAGGTACTGGGTTATTTTGAAATAAAAGATGTTCGAATAACAGTGACCTGATTTTTGTGTGTTCAGACTTGCTACTGCACACTAGGAAATTCAGAAACTAATTGTAGGGAGTGAATAATCAGAAATTCTAGTGTAGCCAAATGCCATGGTGTTCTTCAAGGAGTGTAACTCCCACTTGTTTAACTGTGAGTGCAGGATATAGTGGGTCCCTGCAGACTCTAGATATACCTTGCTTGAACGCCATATTTTTCCTGTGTGTCAACTCTGAAGGGCTTCTCCCATGATCTGGAAATAAAGAAAGGTCAGTTAAAACACATACCATAAAAGGAAATGGTAAAATTTTTCAAATTTTAGAGACATTATCTATCTTCAAATCCCCTCACTAGACCTACATTAAAATAATGATCACATCCCAAATATAGAACATTTGAACTGTCCTTTTCCAGGCCAGATGTGCTATGTTACATAATTCCATTTTAGGGTGATTGCTGGAGCTTGTAGTAAAAGGAAAATGAACATATTGTAGGTATTGCTCCAAAGAGAAAACATCATAAAAAATGTCATAAAACTCAAGGCCTTGAGCAAAACATTTTAGCAAATGTAAGTTCTACACAGAGCCTTGCCTACAGATGGGCTGAACTCTCCAGCAAGGTACAATCCAGCCACAGGCCCCAGAGCTTACAATAAGACACAAATACACATCCCTACACCAGCCCACTTTACCTGGATACAAAAGCACTGTAACTCCTAAGAACTCATTCCTCCAGGCATGGCACACACAACGGAAATTTTCTCCATAGGCTTTTCAAGACTCTAAAAATAAAAACCATCCAAGCGAGTAGTTGTTGATACGTGTGTGCAACAGGCTTTCCAGAGATTCTTTGTAAATAGAGCATCAACGTTTTCCACTGCTCGCAGGGAGAAAATCTGCTGAGTTCAGGTGGCTGTGATCAATCCACATTGCAAAGTCACAAACAGAGAAACAAAGGACAATCGCTGTCCGTTTTTTGCACTGCGGATGCATTGATCAGACTCTGCTTTCTTCACTGCTTTGGACTGCATTCTTAGGGTGATGTGCCAGCCTCCTGCCTCCATCAGTCATGTAGCTGTCCCCCCTGTCACTGCAGCCAGAGATGGGACAGCACACTCACCGCTTGAAGCATTTCACAGTTGTGATCTCAAGCAGAAGACCAATGTCTACACAGAGCATTGGAGAGGCAGTTATACCAGGAAAGGCTTGGAGCATCTACATTAAGTGTCTGAATACATATAGGGAACATACCATAAGAGCTACTGAGCTCAGTTGACTCAGGGAGCATTTCTTCTCTTTCAAATCTCTTTTCACTGTGAAGAAAATTTTCTTCCTTTTCAGGCATTCTGTAACAAGGGCAAAAATAGGAACCCAATTAGGCCTGGCCTCTCTGCAGGGATGAGAGAGTGGGCGAGGACAGAGGGGGCTGTGCTGTGGTTGTGCCTAGGGCACAACCTGCACAGGAACTCACTGTCCCCAGTGAGAAATGTGACCTTTAGCTACTCACTTGTTCTCGGAGGGGATGGCAGAGCAGCTACACTCAGCAAGAGCAGCAGGGGAGTCTGTATCTGAGCCCTGTTCCCTGAAGTGCTAAGCCTTGGGGTGTTTATATTTTAGGCAACCTTTACTTCCACCTCATAGACTCAGGATGCAAGACAGGATAAATAGTCTTTCCCCGAGCTATTTAAGAGAAACCTGCTTCCTTCTGGGAGAGAGAGACAGCAGTAAATGGGTAGCATTTGTAGGCTATGAAAGTGCCCCTATGACTTCAGACTCTAAACCTAAGTGGTAGGAATAGGGAGGGATGGGTAGGTAGTTTGGGCGCAACAGTTATCAGTAATCTGTCAACTCTTCTTGCCACACGCTCCATCTCTGTGCTAACTGCACCAGTCCAAGATCTCTGACTCTGCCTTGGGAAGCCTAATGTGCCTGCACAGCTCTCAAGTGTTGTTCAGAAAAGCCAGTATGGGTTTTCAAACCTATTTAGTTCTGCAAATGTGTTTCATTGCCACAGCATTTCTAGATCTGTGCCCTCTTTCTTCCTTTAGCATCAATAACATTAACAGAAGAGATTTAAAGACAGAAACCATATCTCCCGTCTGGGTTTACCTAGCAGGTTTTTTTTTTTTTTGGTCTCATAAGGTAGTTTACTCATAAAATAAACTGCTTAACCTCATAGCCTTACTCTGCACCTAGCCCAATTTGACTTTGTCTTTTCTGAAGAGCATCCCAGTTATTCAAAAGATGCCAGGAGAGATATCACCAATGCCCTAGACAAGAACCTGATTGCTTCATATGCTCTGTCAATACTTTTCTGTGTCCCATGATCATGTTTTGCATCCTACAATCACGTTTGTAATTTCTCAGTACCACACTGACTCGGCTGTGCTAATCCTGTGGTCAACCAGCAAGTTCATGCTAATCTCCCTCCTTTGTTGTTTCCATTTTATTCTTGTTGTTAGCTAAAATTCTTGATCTCACACTTTCTACTTTTAAGTTTCTGCTCATTTCTATTACCCGACTCCCCCTTCCTGACTTTTTCAAAAAAAAAAAAGTTATGTTGACGGTGCCACTTTATCCTCATTATTATCTATAGTTTTTCTGCAGGGCACCGCTATTTTATGTAAAATAATACTTTAAGACTCTAAGTAGGAGAATCAGGAGGCCTTGCACTTTTTAGAGTTGCATTAATTCGGGTAATCTTAGACGGCGTGTGCCTGCTCGCTGCACCAGGGCTGGTAGCTTGTGGAAAACAAGTGTTGCACTGTCTGACAACACATGTAGAGTCTGCAGCTCACAGAGAATCACTTTAGGGAGTTTATGTAATTGATTAAATCATATTGTGCACAGTCATCACAAACGGAGCTTCATCATTACAATAGTTGTAATTATGTGCTTTGTCCTGATATTTGCTTGCATAATATCAGAGGAACATCTACTTCTAGACAAAATAAATGTAAATGGATATAGCTGAGCCTGACAAAGTTATCAGACTTTCCAAGTGCTGGAGGTAAGACGAGAGAAAATATAAATTCATTATCTTGTTGCCAATAAAGTATTTTAAAAACTCACAGATGGAGTATTTGCTGCTTTAGGGGCCAGTACAGCAGGTCCCTGAGTGGTCACGCAGCAGAAACAGCAGCAATCCGTGTGTTCACGAAGGTGGGTTTGAAGAAGCGTTAGAGATTTTATAGCAGCTGAAATATAAATAAAGGAGAAAGGCAAATGTCTGAGGATGAGTCAGCCAAGAGGTGAATGCATTTACTCATAAGTAGGCTGTTTTGTAGATCACACTGATACTTCTAAACCAAGATAAGGCTGCAGTCTGTGCTTGAACTTTTTAGAAATCTTTGATTAATTGCTAGAGGATGACATCTAAAATGTCCCTGCTCCTTTCCATCTTTCTTTTATTCAGCTTCTATTTCTTCAGCTTTCTGTTCTCTTGCCTTTTCCTCCGTAGTTTTTTTCTCTAATTAAATATAAATAAAAAGGACTGCATGTTCTGTGCTGTCACTTGCGATACATAACTTCTCAGCAGCAACCCCAGATCCAGTAGAGATTTTAACTGACATTTTGTAATTAAATAAAGATAGAAGGTTTATAGGTTTCAACTGCATATCTGCACTTCTTGTGTGGTTTTGTTTCAAATTTAACTGTGTCAATCAGGACTTTTTTACATGTGTACATGTATAAATATTTCTGCTTTTCTATCTGATCAGATTAGTATTATTTAGGTCACCTCTAGTCAAGCAAGCCGTGCTGGTATGGCAATATCAGCTGGGGGAGTGACAGGTTTGGTTGGTTTGGTTTTTTTTTTTTTCCTTTCTAACTGGGGAAAATCTGAGTTTAATGTGCAGTGAAACTAGAAGAATCCAAACAAGGGCAAAACAAAAATTCATGCTTTTCTTGGGAGAGCTAATATTTCTTTGGGTAAAGCTCCACAGGTGAGATTAAGTCTTTCACGCACACAGGCACATACACCCTTTCCAATTGTCAGTGCGCTGCTCCCGAAGGATCCGGGGCTGCCAGCATGGCTGCGCAGCGCGGCTCTGCCGGAGAACTTCCTGCCACAGCCAGGACGACGCTTCTCCCGGGCAGCGCTGCCATGACTGGACTTTGGGAATGAGCCGGATCCTCCCACCGCAGCCCAGGCCGGGAGCAGTGGGTCAGCCGGGGGTGAGCAGGGCAGCGGCAGGAGCCGGCCCTGGGGAGCTTCCCCGGCTGGGAAGGTTCGGAGACCTCCGGCTGCCGTCCCCGCTCCCTGGCGGGAGCCGGCCCTTGGCGGCCGCCGAGCCGATGTGTTTCCCCACGTCCTGCCAACTCCAGGCAGACAGACCGGCCGCGGGAACAGCTGCAGACCGGGAAGCGAACCCAGGAAGAGCTGGAAACTGATGTTGAGCAGCAGCAGCCGGCACAGAGGATGCCTGATGCAGCTCTGCTCCCTCGACCGTAACGGATTCCCGGTGGGACCGTGGATGCGCCACAACGGCGGCGATCGCCCTCCTGCAGGAACACTTCTGTGCTAAATGTCAGGCAGCAAACCTGAGTGCGTTCACCTACACTCAAACAGGCGAAAAATCTCAGGGAACCTCACCTGTAATTTCAAAAAAAAAAATCAATACTATGGTTTCACAACATAAAATCCAATGGTCTCAAAGTGAAATATTTTTCCTTAGCCTTGTAGTGAGTTGTCTTTCTGAGGAGAGGCCTCCTCTTTTGTTATCATTCTTCATTTCTTATGGGGGTGATCTGCACTGTCTTCCCTGGACACCTGAAACAGACCCCTCAGTTCTGTGTGGAAAGCCACGCCCAAGGCCACCCCAGCTCCAGGTACACTTTTAATAGAAGGGCATGCTGTGAAGCAGGAAAAATTGATTCCATCCTGGGTCCTATTCACATCTAACTTGGCAATCACACTTCTTGTTAGCAGAAGTACTAAAGACTGGGAAAACTTAATGTATGCTATGCTGCTTCAGAGCTCTGGAGCAGCTGTATCCTTGCAGCCTTCCTACTTTGTCTGCATTTAGTCCCTTTCAGAGTCAGTCCTGCTCACTGGGAATTTGTTATGAAGTATAAAAACCTTAAATGCAAACTACTTCCCAGGCCAGTAAGAAATATTTAAACACTTCAGGCATTCAGTCTGTGATTCAGAGATTTATTTATAAAACTGTTGATTTTGGGACACTAAACCATTGCATTTAAACTGCAGAAGTGAGTCATATTTGTGGGAGGTAATTACTACCAGAAAGCACAACTAACTTTTGTAGGTTTCTCTGTAAAATGTCCACTTAAGATCCGCAACTACTAAAAATAACATGCTTTGTTGAATTTCAGCACAAGTTATCTTTACAGAATTACGTGGCTTTATACATGTATTCTGTTTTTCTGACATATGAAGAAATAAATGACTCACATGCCTGAGAATTTATTTGGGTGTTTTATGTGGACTGTCCTGACCAGGTAACTTGTTCAGCTTGTATGGTTTTCATCAAAAACAAAGACTTTGTGGTGGCTTCTAGAGAAAACCCATTTAGCATGGGAACAATGATTGTAGCCAGCACTTACAAACAGTGTTTGTTCATCAGAAGGGTCTCTGATTTCTTGCTTCATCCAAAACCACAATAACCTACTTAATCTGTTCTCTTCTCAGTGGTTAATAGATCTTGGGAGCTGAGGGAATTCCAGATGTCCAACACCTGCAGAAGCTACTTGCAAAGCCGAAGGGAACTTTCCTCATTATCCCTCAGTCATGACTGAGGAATTCAAGTTTATTTAACTTGTGGTCACTTAGCAGCACACCCTACTAGCAGATGAGTCAGATGGTATGCCACCTATCCCAAGAGAATACCCTGCAACTGGGTTCAGAAAAATAATGTTGTCCATCCTGGTATATTAGGTTTGAACAGTGTTTCCCATGTCAGTCAGGGAGAACTTAAGGTGCACCATGAACCCAAGCAGCCTTTCATTGCTAGAAGACCAAAAATGGAGTTGCTATGAAGAATTTAAACCACAGTGTTCCGAATATCTCCTTCCCCTCCAAGGTGGGCAATTATAGAAGACATGTTCCTTTAAAAACTGCGATTACCTGTGTGCGATTTGGCAGGAAACAGGTAGTGTCTGCTACATTTCCCAGGAATCCTGTGAGCAGATCATGGTCAGGAAGTCTTTCCCCTATTCTCCTTGCTCTTCCAAAGTGAATCCAGCTACCACTAGCTCCATAGTCTGGTGAGACCATGGGGTCAGAGATGGGGAGGATGGGACTTGCACTTGCCTTTCCATGGCTTTCTGAGGAAGAAAACTAAGTATTACCATCCTTAGTGCTGCCCCTTTGAGCAGCTCCACCCTTTTCTACCCACAGTTCTTGGACAAATAAGCATTGATTTTATTTTTCCTGGTTTTTTTTCTTCCCCTGGGATCAGGTTTTAATTACCGGCTCGCTCTGGGTAAATGTGCTGCACTTGGCTGTGGCAGAGGGGCTGGCTGCCAGAGAGTTTGTCCACATAAGGTGAGTTCCCCATGCTGAGATACCACTCTGATGTACTCAGGAAGAGAGCTGAGTGACTGACAACCCACACTTGGAGACAGCACTCATAGAAGGATGTCAGCTGGTGGTCAGGAAATGTCAGGATTGTCTCTCATCAGCATTGAAGTGGACTTGGGTACACTTTACACTTCATGCTTTTGCCTTTACAGGCAAAAGGTGGTAAAGGGCTCTTCCCACATCCTAGCTTACCTGGCCTAACAACAAGACCTCTTTGTCTTATTCTTTCCTCTGGCAAGTTATTGCTCTGAGTTAGAGTGAGCATCCTCCTGAGCTTTGCTACTATGCTGCTTCTTCTGGGCTTCTTCCCACCATAGTCCCACCATTTTTAAGCACAGTTAGTTTGTACGGTCTCCTGTAAGTTACTGCAGCTAGAAACTCCTTTATATAGTACTTCTCCTTTACTAACAAGAAATACCTTGCCAGAGCACTGAGGTGACCAAGCTCAGATCTTGCACCAGGAGAGATTTACTCTGTGCCTTCTTGCTTCTTTGCCCTTCTGACTTTGGTAAGGACTGTCTACCTTTTAGCTTCTGCCAAAATACTTTGGCCTAATATGGAGAAGTGGTAAGAAAGGCTGCCTGCAGACAGACAGACCGACCAACAGAACGAAAACTGCACTTTCGTACAGAGCTTGGGCTCTGCAGTCTCTGGTTTATGTGTTTGTGAAGGGTGTCAGCAGCATTGTCAAGCCACTTGCTTCCAGTGTTTCACCTTCAGGACACCTAGAAGTGTAGTGGGGTTTTTCAGGGATAAAAACCGGTCATAGATTACTCACAAAAAGAAAGGTATTTTAGTAGAATAATTTAAATGTTAGCCGACAATCTATTTGCCAAGTTTTAGTTCAGTAGAGTTGAAACGGCTAAGTTTTTAATGCCAACAATTGAGGTTTGTAAAGGAAATACCAAACCAACCTGGTGGAAAAAGAGGCGGACATTAAATTACAGAGCAAAGACTGACTTTGCTTTGTAGGCAGAGAAATAGACAAAGTACAAAAAAGAAAATCAGGTTGAGTTTTTCAGTTCAATTTCTGTGCCTAAGCAGAAAAGTGTGGGATTTATCAATAATCTCTGAGCTCAAGTGGACATTCAGCAAGCTGTACAGAACTTTTGAGGAGGGCAGAGGGAAGGGGACCATTATAGGGAAGTGTTGCAAAAATGCTCAGAAACTGTTGCTCAGTCTAACCATGTAAAGACTTAAAAGGACCCCAGACCACAAACTCTTGACTGTTCTTATTTCAGCAAGTCCCAAAGAGACTTTAATGTACACAATAGTTTTTCTTGGGTGCAATGTCGACAATATATATTTGTTATTGGACATTTGTGTAATTTTTCCTGTATAATGTGTAAGAGCATGTTCCTGAATTCCTGCGGCAGCAGCAGGCCAGCTAAATTCACCATGAGCCCTATCTTCCATCCAAGAGGCATTCCATTGAATTTGGAGAAACTATTCACTATGTGGGGACTGCCAAGGCACACTGGAGCAAGGAGAGCAAAATCATCTCCTGAAAGACTATTTTGGTTTTGTAAAGGATAGGAGAAAACATTGTACATTGCATGGGTAGACTTATTTGTCTGCTCCAGAAGGCTGAACGTATTTCATCCAGAAATGACAGCGGTGCCTGAAAAAACACTTACCAGAATTAGAAGGTTTATTTTGCAGTGCAGATTGCCAAGCCCATGTTTCTAGACCCAGTAATGGACATCAGAGAGATCACAATACAGAATGACAAAGTATAGGCACTGCTTCTTTTAGAGGACCAACCCAGAGATAACTTGATTGAGCACATTCTACACCATGGAGATCCCTAACAGATGTGCTGTATGTATGGTCAGTGGCAGACACTGGCAGTCAGTGGTCAAAATTTCCAGAGCGCTCTCTTCAGATTACCTGTGAATGACTGTCCTCCCATTTTTAACTTCCTAGCTCAATGTAAAGCTTTCCTGTTCAGTTGAGCAGATGTCATGCTACAGCAAAGTGTTTCTGGGGTTTCTGCTAAATTATTCATATCTGGAAAAAAGCAGCACCAGCTAATATTTGGGTATTCAATCACATACAAGTCACCTGTATGTGCCTTTTGTGATGATTATAGTCATTTGCAATAAGCTGCTGCAGTTTTGCTTACTCTGTGTTATGCTTTTCTGTTATTTCTCAATTGTCTTTCTCAGTAAAATAGTTTTTAATAAATTTTAAATAAATATGTGTTTTATTGTGTGCAAATGTGTAAATTTTGAGGTGCAGAGGAATATACAGACTATTGTTAGTCTTGCTTAATCAATGCACAAACTTTGTAGTTTTAATCTACCAAATAAAATCAGGGATAACTTTTACTGATTAAATTATCTGTAGCAGCAGGAATACATTATTTAGTTTTCCTTATATGCTCCTTGCTAGAGGTAAATGAGATATCATTGCAATACTGTTCATTCTGTTATAGCTCTGACTGTGTCAGCATTTACATTGCAAACCTCTTCCAAGGGCTTATAACTCAGCCATAAAACGCGCTCCAGTCTGAAACTTGGCATGCAAGGTCTCAGTCTGGCAATGAATTTGTTTTACAAAAAGTGAGAACAATGCAGTATCTGTTTGGCTGTATCTAAGTTACAATTGTTTAGATTTTTAGCGACAGAGTGGGCTGTACAGCAGGGCTGGAGAAGTATCCACCTGCCTGACACATTGCTCCAGCCTCACCTTTTAAGGTCATCATAAAATCCAACTATGTCAAAGCCTGAGATGCTTAATGAAGTTTTGCACACTGCAGTGGGTTTAATTCCAAAGGTGGATTTTCAGAAGTATTGTGCATTGCACTTCTCCAGGTAGCACTGCCACTGCTCCCACTGCAGGCAGAGCTCAGCCGAGATCCCAGACAGCTTTTCGTCGTTCGTAACCAACTCCCGGACCTTCTGTGATGTTGAGTAGAGATGCCTGTTTCACTTACACTTGTACCTTTATTCTCAGGACCTGAGTCTTCTCTCCCCTTCTGTCCTTGTATGGCAGCAGGAGCCCAAGCACCTCATTCTGTACCACTCAGTGCAGCCCAGGGCTGCACAGAGAGCTGGGCTGCCTTCCACTTCACAACCTTTGATTTCCTAGCAATCACATAGGAAAAGGTCCCATAAATGGCAAAGCTGTTAAAGCCACTGGATTTCGTGTTCAGATGCCTTTTTTTTTGCCATGCCCTCCCCTTGGGTTTGCTGGGAACGTTTGATGTTACAGTCCCCAAGGCTGGGTCAGTGGGCAATGGAGAAGGAGTGCCTTCTCCACAAAGCCACAAACCTCCTCCTTCTCCTCAGCAGCAGTTACCTCCCCAAAGTCCCCACTGAAACTTTTGAAGAGAATTCCTGGCATTGTGCAAGGCTTTTTTCTCCTAGTAGTGCTGGAACATAAGTTGGGTGTTTACATCTTTGGATTTGCCATAAAATTACCACTTCCAAAGATGTTAGTGTGTTAAAAGGTGAATATTACTAGAAAAGCAGGCAAAGGACCTTTTTATGGAGCACATCTACTCTCTGCTCTTGCTCCACGCCACACCTCAGGTTTTCTCCTTCAGTTTCAAGAACGTGTTTTGGCTCTCTTTCCAGACAAGCTGAGGAACTGAGTGAACACTAGCCAAGTTCACCAGGTTTGATATACACTCACCAACCATTAATTATAAAAAAACATTTAAAGCATGTAAAGGATACTAATATAGAGATTTTGAGTGATGCTGTTATTAACCATTAAAGAACATGCTTTATTTAAATAGAAAGGTTGATGAGATTTTATCTAGAATCCATCTTTAAGACAAATATATGAGATGTAGTTTCCAAATACTCATTCGCTTTCATCTCATGATATTTCCTCTTGGAAAGCCTCAACCCTTCGGGTTCTCTCCATTTCTGCACAGCAGATGTTGGAAGATTGTGATATTGATTGCATCTGTTTAAAAATGAGCCGTTTGCACCCACATCTTTAATCCAAGTAATATAAGACTACATTTGGGAAAAAAATCATAAATGTGGCTTTGAGCATATACACACAAAAGCCTAATATTAATAATGCCATCATCTTAAAGTATAACTCAAACAGACACCTACTGTTCTATAAAATCTATTTAAAGAAAAACAGACATGATGTTCTGACTTACTTAAGCCAAAGTTTGCATTGGATGTACATTCAGGGCATATTTTGCCTGAATTGTTCAACTATTCATGTCATTTGGAAGGAGATTATTTCCAGTCTTCAGCAATGTAACTCATCTTCCAAACTCACTGAGAATCTGTATTATAGAAATAGAATCCCAGTGATTAGGTGATTAAGTCACTGAAACAACCAATTCAATTAAATATTTGGACTTCATTGTAAAATATAAGTTAACTGATAGTCAAGCTGTTTTGTTGTCTCTGGGGAATATCAAGAAATGAGAAGGAAATAAATCTTAATATTAAAATATGTGAGCTGTCATAACAAAGATTTTGGGAGAAAAATAGGTAAAATAAAAATGTGATTCAATTTTTTAAAAATTGAGCAAATATTGTACACTGCACATTTACAGAACTCTTAGAGTTACAGTGATGTACCATCTTTCTCCTGAATGTAGGATAAGATTTTTTTCCATTAAGGTTTTTTTCTGACTGGGAAAGGCATATGCACTTTGTGAGCACAGTAGAAACATACATTAAGCAAATATATTCACCCTTACATTGGAAAATTGGACATTTTTTTCTGTAGTAGTACCTCTTTTGAAAAAGCACAAATACTAAAAGTTCCTATTGTCACCAACTTCTGTTCATGAAGGAAAAAGATAGAGGAAGCCCCACCATGCAGACAGTGTTGGAAATGCAACATTAACAGAAATGTCGAACCTGTAAATCTAATTAAAAAAATATTTTCATAGCAGAAAAAACAAATCACTCAGAAATCTTATGAAATGTTTGCTCTGATAAATTGTTAGACTGAGTCTGAAATTGGAAGAGGTATCTCCTTTGCTGTGATGTTATGGAGATGATGTTTTTCTCAGTGCCGAAACCCTTGAAATCACTGGCAAAATTCAAAGAATGAAAATATAGGTCTCAAGTGACAAATTGTATAAAAAAAATCTCATGAGCTTTCTTAGAAATTTTTCTGTGAATGTATGAGATCAGGAAATAGTCTCACATTTTGAAGAAAATGAACTGAACATTTCTTTTTCTACCCAAGGCCTTCCCCTTGCTGGGCTTTAGGGTCATGTAAAACCCAGCTGAAACAAGCGTGCCAAGGCAAGGGTTTTTCTGCCTGTCCACCAAGCAGCTGCAGTGGGGGACCAGCTTTTTCCTCCCTGTCCTACAAGCAGGGCATCAGCTCCAGCCCAAAGAACTAGTGTCATCAGGATAAAACCTTGTGGTTTTTGTGACATAATAAATCCTTGGTTTTATCTAGACACTCAAGGGAAAGATACCTGGGCTGTGCTGGTTGCAATTCGTGTATGGCATCAAATGAGTTCAGCCACCAACTAAGAACAGATTTTGATTGCTACCAGTCCTCAACAAGTGAAAGGTTTTCTCTTTCCCTAACAGTTCTCCAAGTCATTCAATCCTTCTACTTTGTCTTTGGTCCTATTTAGGGGTGCTATATGTAAATTAGATTCATTTGCCTTGCAGAGATTATCCCTCTCTGTAACGTCTGCAGGCCCAGATTAGCACCTTGAAAATGACATTGTCTAACCACTGGGTGCTGCTACCAGGATCAAAAGTTATCACAATTTAGTAACACCCTTTCATCCATCACCTATTTATGATCTCTCATTTGCTTTCTGGTCCATGATTTCTGAGTGGTTTATTTGTCACAGAACTGCTGTCTGAGCCCTGGTCTGACCTGAAAGAAAGACAGTGCTGGTTTAGAACTATTTTATACAACAAAACAAACGTAGGGCAGAGAAGGGAAAAGAGCTTCCAATTATTATTTTCAAAGCTGACAAAGACTTTTTAAGTCCAAGTGGGCAGGTTTTTATTTTAAAGGTAATCTGAGATAAAGATTGCCTTGTGGGAATTTTTGGTGAAACAAACCTAAACAGATGCTTCGTACTATGATTCATGCAGATCACTAGCACGTTCTTTGAGAAAGCTGGGGTCATCAGCTAGATGAAATTAATAAGTATCTACGAAAAAGATGCCATCATCACCGTGCATTCGTCTTCAGACCAGAGTGAATTAAGCTGAATTTGAATGCAAATCCCCTGTGAAGGATAGTGTCCATATCCCCAAGAATCAGGTCTGCTGGTATGATCTTCCTCTACACTGCTTCCTCACAACTCCAAGTTCATAGTGACTGCAGTCTGTATATTCACATTTCCACCATGATGGTGTTCACATACCTTCATGATGGTTGCATTCTGTGTGGCCACCTACCTGTAACTCTCTTAAGAATATACAAACTAGCACCCTGGATCAGACCCAGCCCCTTCAGCCCCAAGTCCTGTCCCTAATGTGTTTTAGGGCCGTGTTAGAGCCCCATGGAGAAAGGGACAACTATAGAATGAGACTTCTTGGTATCCTCCTGTTTTATGACAATCAATATTTTAAGGTATTTTACAATAAGAAGTTCAGTCTGGAGCATTGAGCTCATCACCAATAGATGTATATACCTGCTATGATAGTATTCAATTCCAAATAACAAATCACTTTTTTTTTTTTCACTCAGCTATAGTTTCACCATTCATAATTTCAGATTTCCATTGCAACTATATAAAAGAGAAATCATCTCCTTTCTGAAACTGAAAATCCTAGCCACAGCAGGTTCCATCTACAAATGCTTTTCCAGACCTCTGAGCCGCATCATACATCCTTTATTCTTTGCAGTTCCGCTGTGTACTCTCTGAAATGAGATAACCGGACCTGTGTGCAGCATTTAAGAAGTAGGAGCACTGAGGGCTGACACAGTGGCACACTGGTTTCTGCTTGCTCTTTCTCTCCTAATAGCTCTTACAGGCTGCTTGTCTCCTCAGCTGTTGCAGAGCACTACGCTGGTGTGTTCAGACTTGGCAGTCTCAGAAACATCATTGGATTTGAGGGATATGGGCTTTGTTTTTTGAGGCAGTGAAGAACCTTCTGTTGGTAGAGCTGCCCTTTAACTTACTGTGGTTGCTAATTCCAACGAAGAAGCATAAGGCCAATATATGGCTGCAGATACAGCTCTCCATTGTCAGTGAGAGCAGAGCAGGCTTTGCTAATAGAGTCATAGGTGAAGCACAGCTGCCACAATTAATCCCTGTGCACTAACGAGTAGCTCTGACTTCCTGGCTGGGACAGGAAGGTGTGTGGGAGAGAAGGGTGCCAAAGATTTGAAGGAACAATTCATTTAATTTTTTAATTTCAGTTTTGACTGTAAAGCAAGGGTGTTCTTACTTGCTTTAAGTAAATATGTGTTTATTGGGAGAAATGGCTTCAGATTACAATGTGAAATTGATCCTATGAAAACATTTTATTAATTTTATTTGTTCAGAAAGCTTTGGAAAGCTGGTGGAGCCCATATCCTTGACCAAATCAGCCTATCATTAGCCAGATTTTACTCTTCACCCCTGTAAAAAAGAAAGGGTAGTGTAAATATTGCTCAGTCTCATTTTCTTAATTCCCAGTGTTGCTATTTCTGCGTCACGAAGGCCCTCCATGTATATTTAAAGTGCATATGCTGAGAAGAGCCCTTTGACTCTGCCCTTTTTGTTATTTCAGTTTTCAGGAATGAAATACACTGTTTATGTGACTCCAGGTTTTGCACTTGTTCATATGCTGTGTATACTGTTCATAAGCTGGGTTTATAAAATGGAATGACCTCAGCCACCTAATTTTCAACCCCCAGGTCCAGATGTTGACACAAATTCTTCAGACTCAAACACATTTATTTCCTTTTGCTATTGACAGTTTTTATTTTAAATTTGTATTTTTTTTTCTTGCTACTTGCATAATAAAAGTTAAAGAATCTTGGTATTCAGCCTTCTCCTTCACTGAAACTTTAGAACTCCCTTAGAGACCACAATTTCTTCCTGCCTTGTTTATTTACTTTTCCAAAATATGCTTCTAAGAAGTTGTGGTTTCTTCTCATTGCAGAAGACAGACAGAACTCTATTAGTTCAAGATACCAGCCAGATCCTGCCCTGATACAAGATGTGATACATTTGGAGTGGGACCTGCAAGCACCTGTATTGCCTAGCTGAAGTAAACAGAAAAGCCTAGTAGAACTAGCTTTTACTCTATGAAGTAATTATGAAGTCCAAATTTCACGATGTCCCAGCATTCCCTTCCTATCAGCCGACCTCCACACTCCTCCCCCCTCCAGGAAAATGTTGTTATTCTTGTTTAATATTAAAATAATTATACTATGACATTTGTTCTTAGCTTGGGAGGAATTACAAATCAGAAGTATCTGACTTTCTTATCTGCCATTTTATCCTACCATCTAAAACTTTCTCTTCTCCTATCATATAGGAATAAAACATTCTTCACCTCTTTCTTATCACTTGCTTTTATTCAAATAAATGTTCATTTTTTTTATTATTTTCCCCCCGAGTAAGGAGTTGAACTTCTGGAATTTGTGGTTCCCCATTTGTGAAATAGACCCAGACTATCTTGGAGGAATGTTTTAATAGAACCAGTGATTTCAAGGTAGGAGGTCATGCTGGTAGGAGGTCTTGAGCTAGATTCTGGATATATGAACCTGCTTGGAAGCTGGGGGAGGAAAACAGCCTGAAAGGCAGAATATTTGGAGAAGGCAGTAAAAGGTCAATTTGTGTGCACATGGCTCAGTGTTTGCCACAGGTGCGACATCTTTGTATATAATTGACTTTATTTTCCCAGCTTTGGCTGCAACACTTGATACATTCTGTTAGCAGACTGTAGGATTAACAAAGAGACTCCAAGAGTAGATAAAACAGATAGATAGTCCATAAAGATTCTTTGAGTAGGGGGCAAGTGGCAGCAAAACCTGAATGCTTGTACAGAGCCATGGCCATAGTCATGAAAAGATAAAATTAGAGGTAAAGTTTTTTTATTTACTTACTTTCTCTTGCTTTTGCTCTCAACACACACAGGAAATAACAAGGAGTGAATGAGACTTCAGCAAGGAGTAATGTCCAAACCACAGAACCAGTGGATAAGAGAGTCAGACAAATAGCCTGTTCCAGGCAGATGAGACTACCCAAGAGGAAAATAGAGATTTATACTACACAGATGAGAAATCTGGCATTGACTATGAATTTGGAAATATTAAATATTCCCCAGTTAATGACAGGGTCATTTGTGAGACATGTGTTTCCAGCAGAAATGATCAGTGATAAAACAGTTCTAAGCTGCAGATAAAGGCCTCAGAATGGCGAAGGCCACTAAACTGTCCTGGGAAAAAAATGGACACAAAGGCAGAACAGATATGGAACACAAGAGAGAGCTGTCTGTCCTCTCCTACACTGTCTGGAAAAAAAATACTCTGGTTGTGGGTGCAACAGGGTGAATGGAGCATTGCTGAGAAGCAGGATTAGGTGGAGAAAAGCCACCATAGCACAAATGCATGTGGGTCATAGCACAAACACATTCTGTGGCCAGTAAGAAGAGGAAGGCAGATGTTGAGGCAACTAAAGACAGAGCTGTTGTCACCAGGATCACCCACTGCTTCTGCTGAAGGAGAGAGGGTGGGTAGATCGATGGGCAGTATCTATTTGATCCTCCTGGGAGGTAGGTCCTGAGGACCAGCCTTCAAGAGCCTGAGATGTAGATGAAGTTAGTCTCCTCTGCCCTGCTCCACAGAATGCTCCCATGATTGCTAAGCTGCAGACCAGTTGTTTCTGCAAGACAGTGATAAAGGAGGCAGGTCTGCATAAACAGGCATTGTTCATCCTCCAATCCCAGCAGAGACTGGGTCTGCCAGTGGCTGGGAGAAAACCATCAGGTAACCAAAGCCTCTGAAGGCAGTTAAACTGAATATTGAAAAGAATTATTACATAACATTATTATACCTGACAGTGTATAGGATAGCATGCACCACTTGTAGCAGTGACGGGCGCTGGTTTTCTGAGGTGGATGAGCCACTAGGCTGCGTGCCAATGCCAAAGGTCAGACGGAGAACATTAGGGCAAAGTTAGCCCAGTGTTACTCCTCCGCATCTGATGTCTGTTGATTTCTGAAGAACGTTGATTGACAAGCCCCAACCAAAAGAAGAAACCTGCCCATTTGTATAGACAGGCATCTGCCTTCCCTCACCCTGGAAAGCCCAGGAAGAGGCACGAGGAGACCTTGGGGGCCTCCTCAGTGAGTCACCAGCCTTGGTCTCTATGGGACAACCAGAGCTCCAGTCTTCTGCCTCAGAAGACTGAATAAAGCAGAGCAAATTCCAGCAGCCCTGGGCATTTGATGTCAGAGTCCCAGCATACTGTCGGGCCGAGCAAGACCAAGAAAAGTTTCTTTCCTCTGTTTTCTTTAGGTCCATTAATTCAACTTTGACTTTTCGAGCATCACTAGTATCCCAGAGAGGTCCCGATGACACATGTAATTACACCAAGCAACTACATGATCTTTTAATTTTTTTTAGTACTACATTGAAAAATAAGGTACTGCCCTTAGAACAACACCCAATCTGCATGTCTATGAGGAAAAAATAATATTTAATGCACAACAAAACTCTGTTAGAAGTGTCTAGGCATCTAACAAAGTACTGAAGAACTGCAGGTGCTATAGAGATTAAGGCAGTTCATGGTTACTTGTAAAAGGGATAGTGCCAAAGAAAGTACCCATGCTGCTGGGTAAAAGAACATCTGTGATCATGGCAATACTGTGAGCAGTAGTCTCAGCAGACTGTCCTCAGAAGATGGACACTCAGGCAAGCCAATAATTATTTCTGCCAGTCAGATTGAGATGCTCAGCTGATGTACATCAAATACTGTGACCACTGAGCAATCAGGTCAGAAAAATACCAGCCCTAAAACAGAGTCAGAACTGATTTGCTCCATTTTAAAGGCAGGAACTACATGACCATGTAAAATTGCTGCTTCTCTTTCCAAAAAAATAGGCTGTGTGGAAGGCATTCAAGCAAGAAGTGAGATCATGAAATTCAAGGTACATTCCTCAGACAGTAGGTTGTAATGCACAGCAGCAAAATTCAAATCATTCAGTACCATGGGAATCTGAGCACAAGACCTCTTCCCCTGGGTACCTACAAAACAAGCAAAAGGCAAGAATGACAGTAAAGAGCCAGGAGCAAAAACTGCACAGACAAGAAGAAATGTCTACTTGGAAATGCTGTGCTCTTGCAGCAATCCTCCCAGGGACTAAACACCAGCTCAGCAAGAGACCGATGAGTAGGAAAATCAAGACCCCAGGGTAAGCTGACAGACAGGCTGTCAGCAGCTACAGGCATCAGGACTCTGGGATAGACCAGTGGCTTGCAGCAATAAAGGGAGTTGAGGGTAAAGCCACTATAGGACAGTGCCTGTGTGGCAGAACAGCCATGAGGCACAAGGCAGCACTGTGATCTGGGCACTGGTGGGTACAATGGCTGGTACTCAGGGCAGCAGTGGAGGTAAAACTGAAGATAGATCAGCAGAAGGCAGCACACAAGAGAACAAGGAAGACATAAAAGGATTTCAGGAATTCACTGATTTGACATAGTAGTACTGGGGAAGTGAGTGTCCCAGGAAGCCACAGGAGCAGCAGGGTACTAGACAAAGAGGCTTGTAATGACTCATCAGTAGTGATAACACAAACAAGACATGGAAGGCTGGACTGAAGGGGCACACCTGAAAGACAAAAAGGCTCTAAGTACTGCTGGGCAGTAGCAGTAAAAGTCAGAGCCCAGCTCAGGCTGTGCAGAGGTGACTCCGAGCTCAGCAATAGCTGCCAACATGGTGACAATAAACAGCTAAGAGGGGAGATTAATGACCTTCACAGGCCTTGGAGGACTATGTGTGGCTGCAGCGAGGGCTTGGAGGGGGCACCAGGAGCTGCATCTGCAGCTTGTCTTGAATGGCTGTGACGTCTCAGGTTTTACAAGTGTGGAGTCCTTTCATGTTGTTGTCCAGCGCCCAGAACATGAAACACTTGAGGTGAAATCCTGCCTCCACTGAAGTTAATGGGAATTTTGCCTTGAGTCTGGTTTCTCTCTGCTCGCACTCTCTGGTATAAGGAAAGACAGATCTCACCTCAAGGGAGAGGGAGGGGAGAAAAAGGAGCCAAAGAAAAGCATTAGTGTAACTTTGCTGGTGAGTGTGTGCCGAGGGCACAGGGCTGGTGTCCCTCACTGCCGGGGACTGAGGCAGGCCCAGGGCTTGCTGAGCTGAACAGAGATGGGGCTGAGAGGGCAGGAAAACCCTCAGCACAGAGGGAAGGAGGTGAAGTGGGGAGCTGGGAGGAGAACAAAAGCACAAACTGAATTAAAAGGTGCATCAAGGAGCAACAAAATAACAAGAGGGGGACCACCTCCGCAGGGCAGGAGGGGAAGCAGAACAGGCAACCAAAACCATGCCTTGGCACCACCAGCAAACACACAGCAGAGCTGGGAAAAAGCACAGGAACAGGTTCCCCCAATGCCTTGCTATTGTCTTAGTTTTGCTGATGGATTGACAAGGCAAAACACAGTCCTGCTGTGCTGCTGGAGTGGGTAACTTCAGGGCTCAGGAAAATGAGTAACGGGAGAGTTATCGCTTCGTGGAAAGAAGGCAACAACGTTACTGTCAGATATTTCAGTGGGATACCTGAATCCTGTGGGTTAATGAAAAATAAGTGGCAGAAGCAAGGAGATAGAAAGATCACACACAAAGAGTAGCTCAGTATCTGGAAGCTGCATGAGAATCCACCATAGGAAAAGTAGCAGCTACATTTGTCTGAGTGGTGTTAATTTCTTTGACCCAAGCAAGTAGATTTAATTATATCTTTGGAAGAGACACTGTGGAAGACACAATGAAAGACCTTGTAGAAGAGGTCCTTTCCTTAGCTGAAAGCTACAATTGTGATACGTACAATTCCTAATTGTCACAGTGCTAAAAGTGCTACAAAAAAGTCAGAGAGAAAGGAAATTCCCACAGTAGAGCTGCCAGCGACAGATGACAGCAGTGCTGAGGAAGGTAAAAAAAAAGAATCAGAGCAAGAGAAGTCTGTAGGCAGACCTATTTGGTGCTTTTCTTTTTTCCTTTGACTGGAATGTTTTCTTATGGGAAATGCTCAACATTTCTCTTTTTCCTTTCCTTCAAGAACATGTCTGAAGTCGATTTCCTCTTGTCTTGCCCAGAAACCTCTTGTCACTCTCTGGCCAAAATGGACATGAATTTCCCAGGAGGCTGCAATGATAGAGTTCAGTGTCTATGCCCCACAGGACTGGGCAACTGTGCCAGGGTCTGCATCCCACCACCCACAGCACCAAAGCTGAAGCAAGGGACTGGGCTGGATCATCACAAACTCTGGGCAGAGGTAGTGGGCAGGCACTGAGGAAGCAGAAACCTTTCAGTTTTCACTCTTCTCATTCATATGTAAAGTAATTTCTCAGAAAAAGACTGTGGTTTCTATGCTCTTTCCTTGTGGACATAAGGGCGACCATCCTCGGCACAGACGCAGCTCTCAGTGCCACATTGCTTGCTATTGTGAGTCAAGCTGGTAGCCCAAACCCTGCCTGTCTCCTCACAGCCTCAGCTCATCCCTCTGCATCACCACAAAGAGTTGTTCCCAGCTCCTCAGGCTGTTGTGAAGCCTAATTACTGAGTGTTTATGAAGAACCTCATTCATTAGAGGAGCTTAAGCTATATAAGTGCATATTATCATCTAGGATACTTCAAGATGAAAGGCACTTAAGTGCTTGACAAACTGGGAAAGCGAATGTATACAGGAGTCATGCCATTCACCTCTGAAATGAAGCATACGGGCTGAGACAACAACTGTCCTGGGCAGCAGCACGAGGTGGGAACAGTAAACCCCCAAGGTCTGGCTAAATGTCCCAAGGCAGCAGCAATCCCACTGCTGGGGGCTCCAGCTGGGGGCTGCCAGAGGGACCTCAGCACTGGGATCGGCGTCCCTGCAGGGGAAGTCTGAGCCGAGGAATGGGATGGCACCAGTCGGGCACTGCTGGACCACCAGGTTCTCGCCAGAGGCTCTCACATCTCAAAGGATACTGACAGTGAGTTTGCATCTAAGAGGTTCCCATTGTGGTTCTTACCTCGGGAGTAGAGGAGGAGGGAGGAGCCAGGGATGGGAAAGCATGTGTGCCATGTGTCTGCACCAGAGCAGGTCACCTAGGAGGTGCAGTGCAAGTTCAGGGCAGGAAAGATTCATTGAGCTACCCTTTTTATGGCTATTTTGCATGCATAACTTTGAGCTGAAATAAATACCAGTGGATGATTTAAGTCCCTTCCAACAGGCCCTGTAGCCTTTCATAGGTATTAGCAGTGTGCCTCCAATAAGGAGTGCTCTGTTTTTCCGTGATAAATCCGTGCTACACCATGCCTCCCACGTACACAAGTACTCGATTTCTGCAGCAAGTGGAGATAGCAATGAAGAGGCCTGGAAGGAAACCAGAAAATAGATTAATGAGAACTATAGGCCATTTAAAACACATGCTGTAGTGACAGTGAAGCTTTTTAGAGAGTCTTCATGAGCTACATCCATGGGCTTGCTTTGCCCAAGCTAAAAGTCTTGAAAAGCTTATATTCCATAGCAATTTTGCCAAGATCCTCAGCAGCATAGGATTAGTATGTATTACTAAATTCTTTTTTTTTTTTAGTTCAGGTTTTTAAATTGTGTATGATATCCTGATATCAAAGCACTGAGGAAAAAGTATACTGAACTATATTTTGGAGACTCATTAGGAAAAAAAAGGCTGAAGGAAGACTTCTTAAGTACTTTCTAAGTTGCTGAGCCCTAAAGTATGTGCAGAAGTACAGAAAAGCTGAACCAAAAGGACCCCACTCATGTGACTTACATATTGCTTTTTAAGACATGGGACAAATTGTTACATATTTTCCACCTACTAATCATGGGGGTCTTTATTTCCCAAATGTCGGCGCTCTAATTTGTGTTTTAATTCTGAGGTCATCCATTTTTGTCTCACTAATTGCACTCACAGAGATCTTACCATTTGCACTATCCATCTGTGCAAGATTGCTTATTTTTTATACCCTCTGCTCCGCAATCCTCTCCCTTCCTACCAACCTCTTGGCCTGAATCGCATTACTGAAACTTCTACGAACTTGTGTGATCATAGAAAACTTTTCAGTGGGCACTTTAACCTGGCTATAATGAATTTTGGGCCGTGTATCTATTTTACTCTTTTTCACTAAATTTTTTATCTCACAACAAGAGCAGATGATACATGACATATCTTATGCTGAGCTGAGTCCAGGGCTGGGAAGGGGGAGAGAGTGGGATCACACCACACTGTGCAGGACAGCAGAGAGTCTCCTCGCAGCTCCTGCCGTGCACCAAAAGGCTTTAGTCCTTGCATGTCATGACCCTCACTTTTATCATCCCTGTGACATCCTCTGTTGCCTCTGACATGCTCTCACTAGCCCTTGCTGTTATCTTCCTCTATAGACAGGGCACAAGGGGACTCTGTTTCTGCTTTGTGTCTGTACAGGATCCAGGTCCGTTACTTATCTACAGGGCCATACATGAGCAGGACAGTAGTTATCAGCAGGGTACCTTGCAGCTCACCAGCTGAACAGAACTGCAGCCTAAGACAATAGCTAACCTCTGCTGGCATCTGTAGTCTACTTATGTCCATCTGTCTTGAAACTCCCTCAACTGGGAGTCTGGAGAGTCTTAAAACTTCCTGAGCTCTCCACTCCAGGTGAGTCCCAGGAGAGACATTTTACTCACTGCACCTCTGAAATTGGCAGTGTTTTTACTCATACTGCTGCATTTAGGACCAAAAATGTTGGCCCATGCAGATAAAGACACCCTGAGCTGATAAAGACACACTGACATGACAGTATATAGAACAGTAAGAAATTAGTATTATTGAGTGCCACTTTTATGTGAAAAAATTTTCTTCATTACATGCAGAAAAAGTAAATCAGCCTTGTGTTGTATAAAATCAGACTGTTATTTTACAATGAAAGAGCATAGCACAACACAAGGTGACTAGAGTACTGGCATTTGGATGTATCTTTGGTATTTCATTAATATTTTCTCATAAAAAATCAGTGATTTAGAGGATTTATAATAGAAAGGATCCTGTGATGCAATAAGTACCTTCAGCTCCCTGAAGGAGAACTGCAGCACCTCTCCAAGAAATGCCCTACACAGTCAGGGACTTGTTCTGAAGAAGATTGAGCTCCTTCCAGCATCATTGACATCGAGATTAGTTCAGCAGGGTTCTCAGATACGGTTAAATTTCAGTAATGCAGGATTTCTTTCAGGCCAAGGTTAAGGCTTTGAGAACTTCAACATCATGTAGAACCATTCCTGAATACATATAAGGTGGACATGGAGGAAATATGATGCTCCCCTCTAATATGTAGACATTAGCAAGCAAGTGCCTGTGAGCAAAGAGTAAAGTAGAGGAAGAGAGGATGTGAGAAAAAATCAAAGAAAATGCAACATCCAGGCAATTATCTTGCCAGGGTGAAGGCAAATTCACAAATAGTGTATGATGCAGTACTGAACCCCTAAAGCTCTATAAAGTCCTGAAAGTCTGAAAGTATACAACTGAAGGCACAGGCTGACTGGATTCTCCCCAGCACTGCTAAAGCTGGAAGATATCTCACTCAGCCTTTAAATATTGACTATTCTGAATGGAGATGTGAGAAACACACTTAAATCTAACACAGAGCTGGATCTGGTGTGCCAGCTTCAAAAGAACAGCTGCCGCAAGTACGTTTCCCAAGGGTTGATTAAACATCGGAAGGAAATTTCCAGGGTTAGAATTTACATCGTGAAGAAGTAACTTTAAAAATAAAACACAGCCTAAAGTTTAACAGAATGTTTCTATACCAACTGCTTCTGGAAACAGTTGCTTAAATGCAGAAAATATTTCTTAATAATATGCTGTGCTGTTGCATAAGAACAGGAGAGGGATATTGAGTAGGCAGAAAGTCAAAATGAAGTATTTTCTCTTTCTTTACCCAGCTTCACTGATACACAGGAGGGAAACAAGAACCAAAAATTGTTAATGAGTGAATGAAATGTTACAAGTTTTTCTTTTTTTTCAATGATAATAAAAGGAGTGTTATTCCTTGCTTGTCATAGGGGTAGGAGTAAGGGAGGATAAAGAAAGGAGGTGGAATATATAGAAAACATTCCATGTCCCTCAGGGAAACCAAAGAAACCCAGAAGTGGCAATAGGGCTAGGTCTGCAGGGGAGGACAGAGATGGAGAAGGGCCTGCTCTACCTGCTAAGGCTTCCCTCCTTGCCAGGAGTGAGGCTAATAGGACAAATTTACAGGTCACGAAAAGTTACATCTCTTCTGTGTTTCCTTCAATCTACCTTCATTTACTTTATTATACATGTATTTAAATATGTACATCTTACATGTGGAGAAGCTGAAAGATGCTACAAGGCAAAACAGTGTGTAAATAACAGCAATTCACTTTCTTTTTGTCAGGTGAGCCCAAGAATTAAAGAGGAGTCTAATTTAATTTAATGGGGAGTCTAATTTAATTTAATGGGGTCTAAGCTATGCTGCTATCATACAGACACAGTCTAATCATGCCCAATGTTCCTTCAGTCAGCACTGGTACAAGTATGACCAAGGCTAATAAGTCTTAAAAACAACAGAAGGGGACACTTCTATTTAAAGAAAAGGGTTTTTAACCTTTACTTCAAAAATCTGTTCCAGATTTGCATTAGAAAATCTGTGAAAATATTCAGTGAAAACAGGGGTTAGAAATCAACCTCCCTTTAACCTGAATGAGACCCTTTTCTAGTAGATTAATAGAGAAGTTTGCCTTCATAGCACAGGGTCAGAGCTGGTCAGCTCATTTATAGAGTGACTTCAGGAAAGCAGACCTTCCTGCCTTACACACACAGAGATTTGGGGAAAAAAAAACCAAAAACCAACAACCAAAAAGGGAAAAGAAAGAGAAGACATTTGTCAGGTTGTGCTTAAGGGCAGGCCATTTTCTGTGCTGTGAGGACGTATAGAGTTCAGTCACAGCACAGAACAATCAGAGCTCCTGATGGCAGGAAAGAGTCTGACAGGGCTTGTTCTTCCCTTCCCAGGAAGAAGGAGAGACTTTTCCAGGGACATTCTGTGGGCAGGACAAGCCATGCCCACTTGCTGGAAAGCAGTCGACATGAAAGAAAAGAGTTTGCAAAGACCAGTTTGCAGTTTAGTGGGTTCATCCTTGGTTTACCCAGCTCAGAAAACGCATAGGGTTTTCTGTGCAGCTGGGAGAAGCTCAATCTTACCATTCAAAAAACCACACTGGAGGGCTTCCCAACTTTCCTTAAAATTTACACAGCGAATAAAGCTGTTATGGTGATGTAAAGGGTCGTAGTCACAGTATAAATTACTCCTTCAGGAAAACACTGGGACTTTTCCTATATATCTGTGGGAAGAACTTTAGGGTCTGCATAGAGGCCCTCATATATCAAGTCAATCCCTCTGGTTTTGTGACAAAATGAAGTCTGCATTTGCAACTGAAGGGCATTTGGAGTATTTACCATGCAGAAGACCTTACATCGCAGGTGATCAGGTTCAAATACTGCAAACCTTTAAAGATTAATAAAGAGCTTTGCGCTCTATTCTTTCCCTGCTTATTTTGGGTGTGAATAAAAAGTAATTCAACTAAAGTCAGTGAATTACCACAATTACCGATATGGGAGGAGAATGGGCTCTTTGGATAGACTCCAAGATTTCATCATACCAGTCTGCAGTCTGTTTTCTCACCATGATCTTCTTTTTTGTTATTTTGTCAAGTCAGGGTGAAGGAGATTAAATCCCAACTCCAATAACTGTTCAATAGTTTAAGGTCTATAAAATATTTATGCACTCAGCAGCTTGCTTCTGCATAATAACTTTCAAAGATTGATAATGTTCCATCTCTGAGGTTTTTGACTGATGGCATTAACTTTTAACATGCATTGTTTTACTGCCCCAAGTGCTTTCCTTCCCTTTGGCTACCTCCAGCCTGGCAGAGCCCACACCACTGTCGCACTGCAAGGAGTGGTGAGTGCAAAGTATGATGAGGAACAGGCTCAGGAGTGATGTCCGAAGGGAGCCTTTTCTGCTGCTATCATTTGGGTCACCGATAAGCCAGAATCCTGGAACTGGCCTAACCTGAGACACTGGGAATGTGCGGTCTGGTCTCTGGAAGATGGTGATCTACCTGCCACTGGGGACAGCTGCCAGCTCTGTCAAGGCTGGGAAAGGAAGCATGAGATCTTCCTTTCGCTTGACAAGTCTCCAGCCCCCGCAGTTTCAGAGCCCACCCGGGTCTCCTTTCACATTTGGAAACAAATCCGCGTCACATACGGGTAAAAAAAACATGGTCAGGAAAAGAAGAGAACCCCTATTTTGAGGGAAACAAAGTAACAATGGGCTCAGCGAGTCGTTTGTGGTCTGCTTGGCAGGACCCAGATCGCTTTTCTTTCCTAGCTCTGCACAGTGATAGAAGCAGGGCTGCAGCACTTAAGGCCTTGGCACCATCATCTCGGTTGGGATTTGGAGTTATTCCAGGAGGCCCAAGAAACCTGCACCTCAGGCCAAAAACTGGGAGTACACAGGACTGTTCTGGATGATTTAAGGTAGATAGCAACAATCTGAAAAAGTTTATTGCCTGGCTACTCCTTCAACCTATGAAAATGTTTGTGGATAGTTCCAAGGTTTCAGCTGCTGCAGCAATGTGGTTACTTCTCTTTAGGAGCCTTGTTTTTCCCAGAAAATATTTCCACCAGCAAAAAGCTCAAAGGAAAAAATCGGTAAATTCAGAGGAAAATCTACAGTGGCGTTTGAACCTCTCAGTTAAGAAAGAACATGAAAGCTCCTCACTCTCCCTTCTCATTTCTTCTGAGAAATACCTCGCATTGGTAATTTCCCAACTTCATGTTGGGATAATGACAAGATCAATAAAGGACAGAAATATTTTTGAGCCATTTCCAGGAACAAAGCATATGAAACTCAGCTATGTCCTTGGACTCACACAGTATCATCTATAGTTTGCCATGGTGACTTCACAGTCATGACAGCATTGTCTGAATGAGGTTCAAGCAAGTTGTTTAACCTCAGGTGGCTACTGGCAAAGCTGCTGTGCTTATGATATTTGGCCATTCTGATTACCCAGTCTTGGGTTCCCAGAAAATTGTGAATCATTATGGGTCACTTTACTTTCTGCACATCCACTTCTAGAAGAGACTATTGGTTTTTCTACATTAGGGGAGTATAGTGGCATCCTCCTTGTGAGTTCAGTGTATTCCTCAAAGAGTAAGTAGATTCACCTGTCTGAAAAAAATTTCCCATAAAAAATTACCACTGCAGCTGCAACTTCCAAATAATAATCAGCATTTGGAAGACTATAGGAAAATATTCAGGATTAAAGGAGTCATTGCTTTGCATGTGAAACTGAAACTCTGAAAACGGCTTGTAAATTACAGAGTCACAGTGTCTTGAATCCACACCTTTCCCACACATATGGGGAAAGTAACACAAGTATCCCAAGATACTCCCTGCCTTATTCTGACACATTCTGCTGATGCTGATTCTGAAAAGGTCGAATCTGATGTCTGCCACATAGCTATGATATGTTGGTCTCAAATAAAATTCTTAAGAAAATACATTATGGAAAAATGTGATGGTACTCCCTGACTGAAAATGAAGGAAGTACAAGGGCGGTTGAAACCACACCACACCCATGCAATGTTGATGTTTGAAGATGGAAACAGAGATGTAATGGAAGCAAGACATGGTGCAAAGAGGAGACACGGGATGTGGTGGGAGCCATGGCATGAAGACTGCGGTGCTGTCGTGCTTACAGTGAAGACCTTGATGTCTGGGTCTTCCTGCTTATTCACAGCATTTACCGTTGGCTTTTCTGCCAGCAGTCACACATTCCAAGTAAATCCTGGATTGCCAGTCCTCTGCAAACATTACACTAGGAGCTTTAACTGTGAGATAAAACTGATAGAAAATATGGCATTATACTAATGGAACTGTCTAGAAGGGAAAGAGTTAAACATGATGGCTGGTAGCACTAACACTGCCACTGTCAATGTGCAGAGATCCAGCTCTGGTACTAGGAGGAGGAGATCTATGTCTCAGCCCAAATGGCTTTGGGGATATGTGTTATCTTGGATGTTTTCAGTCACAGAGAGTGATAGCTCATTAAAGAGCCTGCCAGTCTCTTACTACAAGCTCTATGTCCATCATCCACTGTGGTACTCATGGTCAGTGCTAGCAAGTCAAAAGCTCCTTCTGCTTTTTTTCAGTTCAACATTTTTATAGTTCTGGGCAAATTCTAAACTCTCAGTTATGGTGCTGTAATTTTCTTGACATTCACTATAAATATGTGTGTATGAGAGAGAAATGGAAAGAGAACAGGGAATATTTCTCTTTTGGCAACACTGTTATACCATTCCCCTTAAAAAGGAAAATACATGATGTTTATAAGTTATGGCTGTTGTAAATGTCCTTTTTTATGTACTATGTAAAAAATCTTAATTTATATTATTTCAGTAATAACATTCCTACTAAATTCAAAGGTGCAGACTCATGCCCTAAATAGGAAAATCTTTTGCAAGTTTTGTGGATAAATGAAGAGAAAAACAGTATTCAGAATAACTCCCTCACACGTATTGGAAAAATGCTAGTCTTTAGAGAGTTGCTTCAATAACTTCGGGATTAGCATTTGGACAACCTGCTGATGTTCAGAAAATCCCTCTTTAGAACAACGAGACTGTGTGTCAGTGGGGAATGTGCTCCACTCCTACAGAGACAAGGCAAACATATGTTCATCCAGAGCGATGACTGTACCACTTCAGAGAGGTTTGCTTCAAGTGACTGTCATGACTCCCAGTGAATTGGGCTTTTCAAATCCTACCAAACTCTTCTATCTGGTTTAATTTCAGCCACAGTTTCTATAAGGATTTCATAAAATATTTGAAGATAAGGCAAACTTCAGCAGACAGCTGTTTCCAAGAGATTTGTACAGTAGCAATGATGCTGGACTTCAGAAAGTCTCCTGGAAGGATGGCTATGAGGAAGGTGGTTGGGACTAGGAAGAGGATGCAGAAGCAAGAGTTAGATCTAGCCTGCTTACAGCCTAGAGAGGGCATGGGACGGTTAGGTCTTGGCTTCTGAGGGAGACACTTAGAACAAGGCAATAGGAATGAGCAGCTCTCTACAGATACAACTGGCTCAGAGCTTCATGTCACCAGTCTCTGCCCAGGCATGGCCCAGAGATGGGAGCTCCTCCTGAGGCTCAGCACCCACTTGTGCAGCATTTGAGAACCAGATTGCTCCATGACATTTGGTTTTATCAGGTTTTTAGAGGTTTAGAAATCTGGTTTCAAATGCAGTCATTGCCTGAAGGGGTTCTGACCCTAATCTCCTTTTTTGAAGTGTACCCAGCTGACAAACGTAGAGTGACAGGGAGTATCAGTGAGGCTGTGGAGTAGAAGTGGGATGAAGAGCATTACAGTGACCATACTCCATTGTGGATTTATCCCTCAGTCACAAGGGATCAGAACCTTGGTTTGCAGAAGGTTGTTGAACATGCTCTTCTCTCAAACCTATGAGAAGTTATCAGAATTATTCCTCTGGCTGTATGGGTTTGAACAACATAGGAATCTGCTCTCATGGCAATGAGAGATTGTTCCCTGCAGGATACTATATGGAACTAATGTAATTTTCCTGCATATTTGAATGAGAGGCTATTAATATGTATTGACTGCTCACTTAGCAATAATTGTATCTACTTTGTTACTAATGACAGTAATGTTGCCATTTAGAAATTTTATTAAAAATTTGCAGCTGAGATGGTATCTCAGTTTAAATACTGCATTCCTACTTAACAGAGCTTAGATCAGAGGCAGCCTCTTTGATGGTTCTTGAATGCAATGGAGAAAGTTGGATGTTCGTAAATCATTCAAAAACTTTCAAAAAGCCCATCCAAGCCCCTTTAATGATTGATCCATCCAGAAATTACAAGAGCTAGAGTCAAGGTGAAAATCTTCTCATAATCCTCTGCACTACCATTGCTGTTCCACTGAGTTTCATCTGAATTAGAGGACCAAGGGCACTTCCTACCTCACATCTAGCTACGTAACCTGTTGAAATTCCAAAACCATCCAGGGGTGATGCCTGGATGCATTCTTTGTCTGCTGTGGTTTTCAAAGAATGGAAAAGGTAAGGAAAACTTGATTTCAGTGCTCTGGATGATGGACTATGAGTGCACCAGGGAGCATACCCACCCAGTCTAGATATAGTTGGCCAAGTCTCCAGCTGCTGAGCTCTTCAGGCGTAGGTCTAACCTTTTAAGTGAGAGATTAAATTTTTAGTCTGCTAATCCTCATGCCTGTACAGGGCTACATGGTCAAGTGTGCCTTTCAGGTGTGGTCACAAGAGGTAAAACACCTCAGATACAGATACTGTATCTGGTTCTTTTTTGATGAGTTTTGTTGCAGGGATCATTGGTCAAAGCAGTGGGAAGCTACTGTCCATTGTCTGCATGGCCTTTCCCACATAAGCTGGCCAGTCTCACCTCAGATTTCACGGCCTTCCACCCTTCAAATAGCATCTACAGTCTTGCTAATAATAGCCTTCCTCTATCTGACAGAGCCTCACAATGTGCTCTGAAATTTTAACTAACATCTCACATGCCTATTAATCTCTTGACAAATCAAATAAATTAATGGTGAAATGAAATCTTGTGCCATAAGTGGATGGGCCTTGTAAGGCTTAACTCAGCAAAAATACATTGAGATGTCACTCAGGCAGGCATTGCCAGGATAAGAGAGGACTTTCTAATAGGATTTCATTCCCTCTTCAGAGTTTCCTCCAACACTGGAGTAAGCATTTTATTGGTCTTGCTGACTCACACCTTTAATTAGGAAACAGCAATGTTTTCTGTTCTCTGAATAACATGCTTAAATAAAATGTTACAAGTACTCAAACATATTAAAATATTTAACAAAATATTCCATAATTTAATGTCATATATATTTCTTGGCACTAGTGAACTCCAAGAGCCTGAAGCTGTAATTGAACAATAAATTTAAACCATGATTTCAGCCTATGTATTATAGATGTGTTCGGGATCTTTACCAAGCTCCTTGCTGACACCATGTCATCAGAATTCCTGTTCCGCAGACAAACTCTCTCTGTGCATTTTTTATAGAAAAGTCCTGGTATTGCAACAGTAACGTCTGCAAAGTCATATTTGACTGTAATTTTGAGGTCTTAATGTGTGGAAATTGGATACACCTATGACACTCTTTACTTCAAAGCTGAAAGATAAACACTAAATTTATTTCTCTGACTAGAGAGATTTTTGGGTAGGTTATTTTCTGGCTTTTTATAAATACCTTAATAGTTTATTCACATACAGAACTGGCCATCTGCACATCTTGATATTTAGAACATTTACCATTTCAATCCTTCAGAGATCTTTATCCTCTGCTTATGGAATCAGATTTAATCATTAGAGATGCTCTGTAAAGATTATCAGAAATACTATTCAGTAGCTATTCAGCAAGCTAAAAGAAGGTTCCTTTTCCTCTAGCCTATTGTGTGAGAACACCCAAATTCTGTCTTGATGCTGGATCTATAGCCAAGTTAATCCAGACTGCTTCCATTCAGTTTATGCAAAGTGCCTCTAGCTCTGGGAAATGCATTTCTGATTTTGCAAGCACGTTTGCTTAGGTTTGAATTCAATTGCTTGCCTCTGTTGTGGCAGAGCAATAAGGTAAGGGAACAAATTCATAGTCTGCTTCTGCTTTCATTTTGGCTAACATTTCTCCTTGAGGCTTCACAGGGCCTTAAGAGAAACTGCTCTGCAAAAAGTCTTCTGTGCTCATGCCCTCCATGGCACAGGAAAACTGACCAAAAAAAAAGTGCCAAGCAATGAAGGTTGCCATGTCCACATTAGGGAAAAAAAATAGCTCCTGCTATTTCTTACTGAGAGATTTGGGAGTGCTCTGCTCCAAAACCGTTCCCCTGAGGTTGACCATCTGTTGTTACTGAAAGTGCTCCAAACCCCCTGTTCCTGAGCATGACTGTCGAGAAACTTGTGGTAACACAGACGTTGCAGTCTGGACACTCAGTTCTCCCATGACCCCATGCTGCCTGGTGCCCAGCCAGCGAGTGGTGACAGGCTGTCCTACCTGGGCAATCAGGAGCCAGTAGCAGGGGACCTGCCAGCACAGGGAGCTCCAGTGGCCATATCATTCATACCTGTATGTGAGGCTGTGATTCACAGGAGGATTTTACAAAGGTGCTGTTGATGGGACACCCATTTACCCTGGATCGCTGTCAAATGTTACCTCTTCTTGCTTTGCCCATGAAATTATGTTCCATAATTGCAAAGTGTTTTGGAGACTCCTTCATACTCCAGTCAATGAGAATTAGATAATTCTTGCATTAGGCTGGCATAACTGAGCAAATTCCGTACTTTGAAGCTAGGACTGGGTCTCTATGAAGATCTTTTGTTCTCATGTGCATGAACTCATTTTTGGTACTGTAGGATTTCATCCCTTCCCTTTACTCTAGCCTTGAGGGCCATTTGCTTCCTTTTTTGTATGGTATTCTGCTACATGATGTCCCTTAATATTAGGTCACCAGCTAATTTATCTGCACAGTTCTAATGACTTTGACAAGACTTGTTATCAAAATAATAAGACTCTGGAGTCTCGCCTAGTAACCTCCCTCCAGCCCCATATTTCTTGCAGGATTACTCATTGTCTCCTTTTCCTTCACACTCCTATCTCTAAGCCAACTTCTTACTCACCTTCCACTTTACCAACTGACTCTGGTTTTTCCATTTTAAAGAAAGGATTTCCATATGACCTATAGTAAAATATCCTATTGAATTCCAGAGAGTTTGCTGGAATATTCTCTTTATTAAATAAATTTCATGTTTTATCAAAGGCAGTCTGGCAGAAGTTACCTTAAAATTACTCCTGTTGTGCTTTATCACTTTCCCCCTTCACATTCATGTCTTTAATTACAATTTTCTTCAGAATCTGTTTTAAACCATGAATACTGCTGAGACAGACTAATGAGTCTAGACTCAATCTAGAGCACTTTGTTTTCCTTCTGAAGCATCTGTCTTGACATTTTTTTGACAGTTTTTTTCAGAACGCAGGGATGAGATCATCCAGTTCTCTCAACCAAGTGCATTGAACTCCTTGAATTTTGTTTCCACCATGATTTCCAGCTCTTTTTACCATCATCTGTGTTTTTCTCTCATGATTAAGCTCATCACCCTTGTGGGAAACTGAGGCAAAGTCTGGACTCAGTGTCTCATTTCTATTTCCTTGCATTTTATGCTGCTGAAAAACCCTTACTCTTTTGCCTCAAGCTTTGCAAGATCAATCTCAGTTTTCCTTTGGCAGTACTAAGGTTAGCTCTGTTCCTCTCTTTTCACATATTGGTCCCTTTTCTGATCTTTGTACAGATTTATTCTCTTCCTTACATCTCTCTGTCCAGCCTAGTCTGAAGTGGAAATCTGGCTTCTTGCATTTTCCCTCTTTGGGATGTAGATTTCTGATCCAATTTTTGACATGTTTGAATGTATTTCCTTCACCTGCAAGTTCAGGACTCAGCCTTAAAGCCCAGGTCACTGAACTGCTGGAGGACATGGGATGCAGCTGTAGCAGACAATGGTGTGTGTTTCAGCTCTACCGAGTACCCAAATTTCCCTGCTGAGGTTTCAAGCTGCAGGCTGGAGAATTGTGGGCTATAGTTTGAGAAGGAGGCAATTGCTACAGGTGGCTGCTGGGGGAAACAGACCTTATTGTGATCCTATCGTGCTCCCAGGTGCACACACAATATCCTACTCAGTCCTTTGCCCTGAAATGCAGGTACAAGCCCTGGCAGAGGATTTTCTCAACCATGGGTGTTCTGTGTTTGGACATGACAAAAAAGAAAACTGGGCAGAGGATGCAAGGTTCACCTCAGTATGGAGTGGGCACAAGACACAAAATAGTCATGAACGAGGTTTTTAACCCACACTGTCTGTGTGGATTATTGCAGATGATCATCTCAAGCTTCCCAACAGGGAAAACAGCAGGAGTTCATGCTGAACCAGCATTCCATAGGCTGAAGGCCAAAGCTCAGCAGTGGCCAAGGTGCAACCAGTGTAACATAGGATGAGGAGGAAAATAATGGACCGGTGCCATTCCTAATGATGTAAAAGTAATCCTGGGACAGTCTTCCTGCTGTTCTGTATGTCCCAAGGCCCATGGCAGGGGCAGAACACTGGATGGATTATAAATACATTCTCAAGTAATCATTGTACCTGCTTTGGAATAG
Source organism: Manacus candei (assembly GCF_025592945.1). Taxonomy (NCBI): domain Eukaryota; kingdom Metazoa; phylum Chordata; class Aves; order Passeriformes; family Pipridae; genus Manacus; species Manacus candei. The sequence goes on along the minus strand of NW_026138104.1, from coordinate 10,032,262 downwards.
GAGGTGGAGACGGTAAAGAAGCAGTTTTTACTGCTAAATAACTCCCCTACAGAAGGGAGTCCTGGGGAACACTGAAGAAAAGTTTTCCCCAGTAAAATAGCACAAGGTATCCCCGCAGAGTAATGGATCTGATACTTTCCCGGATTTTTGTTCCAGCATTTGAGTAATTTATGCCACAGCTGAGGTCTGGGATGACTATGACTCTGGGGTTTTGGTCTGTTTGGGTGCCTAGCAGTGCACGGCAAATCGGGGAGGCAGGAGGCACCCAGTGCTGCTCTGGGCCTGGGCACTTCCAGCACCTGCCATTCCCTCAGTGCAGCCCTGGTTGGTCTAGAAACGAAAAATAGTTTCCCATCAAAGGATTGGCAGCCAGACATTCAGGAGCTTTCTGAAGAATCGCTAGTTGTGTCACTGGGTGTAAGCACAGCTTTACGTGCCTGTCCCGGTGTTACAGACGGGGTCGCTGCAGGTGCTGGACCGTGAACCCTGCTCCTGTTGGTCCTGGCTGGTGTGTCTGGTCCTGCACACCCACAGAAGGGCTGCACTGTGTGAGCACAGGGAAAATGCATGTGCAGGGTGCAAGACAGGCTATGTCCAGGCCTCAAGCACGAGGCTTAGAGACTCAGACAAGTGAGTCTTTAGAAGGCAAAACCATGCCCATGCAGCCTTGCAGTGGTCCTTTTGTCAGTGGTCACCAAAGTGGCTGCACAGGGGGAAACATCTGTTCTGTAGACAACACACTGTGTTTCAACATCAGGAATTTTGGAAACATCTGTGTAATCAACAAAACTATGAGTATTTCTAATCTGTAGCCCACTGCACAGTATAGAGACTTCATTAAAGTCATGAAAGCTGAAGTCCCATCTGTCATGAACTGGCACTGAAGTCGTGCTGACCTGTAACAGGTGAAGATCTGACCCTAAAGCCTTTAAAATATGTGATAGCGTCTATATCTGGGAGTTCTGCAGCACTGAGCACTTCTTTCGTTGTATCTTTTTTTTAAAAGGCATCTTCCTACAAAGCCAGTATTGCCAAAAGGAATAAAAAAGGACAACATGACACACTTAAATAGGAAAATCTTACACTGAGCCCTTAAAATATTTCCATATCTTCTGTGATCTTTGGATGCATATTTACTGATAGATTAATTATTAGACTATTGAAGTTCTGATGGAAAGTGGATTTTTAAAATTTTATTATTTCAGTAAGTGAACCTTCATGTGTGTCATTGGTGTTTTGATCACAGCATAATTTTTATAACACAGTGGAAAGTCTGAGATTTAAAGTAAAATTTCAAAGAAGAATGAATAATAAAATAATTGAAAAAAAAAACCTTAAAGAACTTTACATAAGAAAGAACATATAAACCCCACAGCACTGTCTTTATATAAAGTAGCAGCAAGAAATTCTATGAAACTTTCCCTGGGAGGGAGAAGTGAAAAAAATCCAGCTGCATAAAACTGTTTTGCTGTTTATTAGGCTATTATTTCTTTGTCTAGTGGAATACCAGACCATGTTTGATAACTAACACAGACTGAGAGCTGTGAAGATGAGAGTTTAAATTTCCAAAATAAAAACCAAACAAAATTCTTTAGCTATTCAAAGCCATTGAACTAGAACATCATAGTACAGAATATTATATTCTATCACAATTTATCTACCTTTTAAGCAAATTTATTGTTCTGTTTATAAAAAAAATAACAACAGTCCTCTGCTTGTCATATTTGATCATACACTGTATTCTTTAATGCCAAGTGCATCGCTGTGAGTGCCTGTAATTTGCCATCATCCCTGAAGATGTTCTTGAAAATTAGATGTTTCATCTCAGTGGTCATAACACGCTGACATTTTTAAAATAAATAAATTATCAGTTCTGTAGTACTGTTGTCAAGGTTTAAGAGGAATTTACATAGGATGCTGCACTTCTGTGGGAATTGTCAAATCTTAATCTTCCAGTAAGCTACAAAAGTATTATTAACATATCTCTAGGTAATGTTGTTTAGCGTTAATATTCAGTGGAATATACTTTTCATTAAAATATGAAAGCAGTCCATATATGCTTTACCATCAGATATAGTATTAGCTATGCTCTTTCTTGGAATGACTGCAATATAGAAATTAATCTAGTCTTACTCAAATGACTTTTGTGTTACTGTACAAACTCTGGATTTTTTTCTGGGTGACAAGTTGAATTGAGACAAGAGAAAAAAATAACTTGAGAGGCAAAGCCAATAAAAAAATGTCTATTAAAGCCAAAGGTTTCAAAGCAAAGAGGTCTTCCCAGTGATGTGCAATGCTGCTCCTCTGCTCCCTATGGCAACATTTCATCTGATCTAGAGTTGCTCTCTAGCACATCCTATTTGGTGAATGCTTATCTCAGCCTCATCATATGAATGAGCTATGAAAGCATAAATATGAAGTTCAAGTTGGCCCTGGGACATGGCAGGGGGATACCCACTGTGAGAAGAGCGGGCACTCTATTTATCAGTGTATGGACACACAGTCCAGGGCTGGGTCCCTGCAGCTCCCTCTGCCAGAGGGACAAGGAGAAAGACTGAACAGGTTGTTGAGCCATCCAGGTATCTTTCAGAAAATTGAAGTCCCTCCTCTCTGTATCCACAAGAAGTATAAACAGCCTCACATTAAAAAATACAGTAAATATGAAATGATTGTAGGGTGTATTTGCAGCAAAAGTAGCCCTAAAATTAATAACAATTTTAAAAAAACATAGAGAAAAGAAGATAAAAGTTTCTTTTTCAGTGTGCTATCAACAGGCTGCCTTCAAGGATTTAGTGAATTCATTGAGAAGCGAACAGGATGTTTTACTAACGGGTGGATAGGGAAGGGATAAATTACATACAACACCATTTTTAGTTTGGAAAAGTTTCTTCTAGCTGACAGTTTGATCAGTGCAAAACTGGTGTGTGTGAATTCAGCCTAATGAAAAATAACAAATGAGAGTAAATGGCTAATTTTGACCTAGGCAAAACCTTAACTGTTGGGGCTAAATCAAAATACTGTTCTAGAAAAAGGGGTGATGAAAAAGCACGTTAATAATGTGATTGGACAGCTGGCAAAAAGGAATAGGCTGGCAGGGTGCAAATGAGATTGCAAGGAGTTTGAAACATCTCAAGACAATTCACAGGCAGCCCTACAGAGGAAGAAAGTCATTTCCAGTAAACTGAAGGCTGAGCAGTGTTAACAATGGATTCATTGCTGGGCTCTAAACATGGCATAACCAGTCAGAAAATAAAACTAGGAGTGAGGGAGAAGCTGGTGAAATCCTTGGAGGAAGAGTAAATTTACACGGAAATGTGGTTTTGAATGTTCTGAAACTATTTGTGAGTTCAGCTCGAGGCACTCAAATAGTTTCACTTCATTTCTTTCTTTTTTCTGGCAAGAAGGTAGAGAGAAGGAAGGAGCCAAAAGGGGAGGTGTCATTTTATCCTCCTTCATCTTCTACCTCATCTTGCCCTCTGTCTGGGACGTGGGAGACCCAGCTGTAAATCCTTTCTCCTTCTGAGAGGACCAGACCTCTCCCAAAGAAGTGGCCATGAAGGACTCAAGGGGATGCTCAGCTTCTTACATGGAAACACCAAGGGACTGAGGCCCCAGGAAGGTGTGGGACCAGAGGGATAGTGGTCCCTCCTCACACTGGCTCTGTATTAACTCTGGGTCCTCTGTACCCTTTTCTCTGCCCAGGGCCAGCTGGCACTTTGGTCCTGTGGGCATCTTTCTAGGCAGGGGGAACTCAGAGCCTGGTGGGGGTCAGGGCTGCCCAGGAAGTGCTTTGGTACTGCCTGACTGTGGCATTCCTGGCAGTTTGATAAAAAATTGCTTTGAGTTGTGTGGGATTAAGTGAGGGAGAGGGAAGGGGGTCTATTTCTGCAGAGAAGAAAGAATAAGCAGTTTTGTGTCTGAGGGCTAATTTGTATTCCAGCCTCTCAAAGGTGCAGTTTCACAAGTGGTCTGGTTTTCATTCTAGTCTTTGAGAAGAAGATCACTATCCTCAGATGTTGATCAATACCTTTCCAAAACTAACCTAAAAGACAAATTAAATATTTGACAAAAGACTTCCTCTTTCCTTGTTTTTCATCCACTGCTCTGAGAGAACACATTCAGCCTTTCTTTTTAAATCTCACAGCCTCCAGCATGCAGTAATAGTTCATTCATTATTCAAGTAAATGTTTCTGTAACTAGGTTAATAATAGTCCTCATAGCTAAGTACAGTAGTCTAGGTGGTAAAGTTCCCACAGAGCTTTTGTTTTCCTCAGTTTGCAATAATATTCCCAGTAAAGTCATTCATGGAAATGACTGTGTCACAGCAGCTTGTGGGTAACACCCAGTGAATTCTTATAACAAGATTTGTTAAAACTGTAGAGGACATTTGTAGTAAGATAGTTATTTGAAAATGATCTTTAAAAAAAAATAATTGTTGAAAGCTCTCATTTCAAGCTATGCTGCTTTCTCTGCTGCAGCCAATTCCAAGAGCTGACAGGATTGCTTAATATCTGAAGGCAGTTTGTGATTGAAAGCTTAGAGAATTTTCCCTCACACAAAGCAGAAACTAGGTACTGATGCAAGTAGAAGTGCTCAATATGGAGCCCACATTTAAAAGAGGAGCTAAGGATAATTTTTTTGTCAAATACTTCAGTGTGTAGAAAATCATTAGAGTAATAGAGCACAAGAATAACAAGAATAGCTTGATAAAGACATACTGGCATGACATACATAGAAATAAATTATGTTTCTCCTAAACTCATGGAATTCTCTGAGTTAAAAAAAGTACATTAAGGCAAGATGATGGATATAATTTATTTAGTGTTGAAAAGCTTTCAATAGGATTCTTCCCATGAGACTATGAAAGAAGTCTGGTAACAAGAAGGTGAGGTAAAATCTTGTCCTGGATTAACAACTGCTGAAGAGACAAGCTGGCAGTGGGAATAAATGTTTGAAGCCTGAGGCCGAAAAATATTAAGAGTGAAGTGCCCTAAGGATGTCTATAAGGACTATTTTTTTATCTATCCATGTGCAGGTGACTATGTTGTACATTTATTACACTGATTTCCTTCAGTTCCTATGAGGATTTGTTTACAACAGATAGCAGACAAATATGGACTTTGAGATAAGGAGTACACCTATCAGGTTTTTTTTGAGATTTTTAGAATTATTTCCTATGTCTTAACACTATGATCATAGTTTCAGTGGATTTTTTAAGTGCTGCATTTCCTAATAAGACTAAGAATTTGATGAACAACGAAATGCCAAAATACGCAGCTGATAAAAGCTTGATCAGAAAGCAAAAGCTGCAAAGGATTTTTTGAAACACCAGACAACTCTAATACCACCAGTGGTTGTCCTAACATGATGGCAGATAAACTTGAACTAAAATGTAATGCATTTGAAAGAAATAATTTAACCTACTCTGACACACTGATGGCTTCTGAATTAACTGTAATCTCTGGGGAAAAGAACTGAGCATTATTGTGAACAGCTCAGTGAAGATACTAAGCAGCAGAAGCAAAAAAATGTGCCTGAGATGCTGCAGCAGGGGGATGCATTAAGAAGAGAATAAGAATATACCTACCCTGGTGCTCAGATGTGGCTGCACGTGTAGCCACATGTGCACACAGAGGGGTGGCTCATCAGCCTCATTACTGCCTGTGACTTTAGACACCACATGTACAATGTGAACTTGATAAAAGAACATGTGAATAATTCATGTTTCCCAAGTGAGTGGAAGGGCTGAGGATTGATGAAGTTGGTCACTTGCATCTAGGAGCTGGCCAGTCTTTCTGGCAGTGTACCAAAAGCCGGGAGACTGGAAAGATTTGGATTGGCATAAGGCGTGTCTGAGCACTCAAACTCCTCATCAGCACTGGCCCTACTTCTCCTTTTCTGGATATTTCCGATTGCTTCTGTCAAAGTTTCTCCCTCTGTCATTTTCTAACCAGGATCATGGCCTATCTTGCCTCTCATATTAGTAATTATTGCCATACTTATGGTCTGAGTTCATAAACCTGTATGGAAAACTGAAATGGTGCCAGTCAGGACACATAAAGGAACCATGCAAGGAAGGACTGAGGGATGAAACTGGAGGAGACCAATGCCAGTGAGCAATAAGGAGTGGAGAGGAAGCAGGAGATGGCAAAACCCCATGGGAACCCCCATTTGATCTGGATCAACCTCTCAGATGACCTCTATTCAGCGAAGTTTTTCTCTATCTCCAGGTCTGTGGCACACTTACATCCCTGACACATTGTTTTACATTTAGTTCTCATTTAAGATAAATAGAGGAAGCTCATAACTCCGTGGTTTAGTTATAGTTTCTCTGGCTTTGACACAAGATAACCTCTACAAAATGCAAACTGAAGCATGGTTATCTTTGCTACCAGAAGGGCTAAACACTTCATTAGCTTTTTAAATGAAAGCTTAGTTTCTGGAGAAGGCAGTCAAATCTGCAGGAAGGACCTAATTCCTCCCACATTTTTATGAGCATAGAGGATCAACATCTTTGCCAGTCAGACACTCTTGTTCTGCCTGTCCCAGAAAACAAGGAAAAGGGGATACTTGCATTTATAAGACAACACTCTTAAAGCTGATAGAGAGAACCATGAATAAGTAGGATAAAGTAAACCTGTAGAATTCACTGATGTAAGTTTTTACTGGATTCTGCGGGATTAAAAAAGCAGCAGTCTTTTACAAAAGTAATGTTTGCAGCTGCACTAGTTATAGTGGCCGCACATAATGTTAAGAACAAAAATGTTTTCCCTGACCTGACTTAGCAGGTTGGGTTTAGTGTAAGACAGGAGGGCACTAGGAGGTATTCTCTGCTGTGTGACCCTCCTCATTTATAACAAACCTCATCCCAGTGTTGTTTGTTGTGCCCTTTCCCACTGGTGGTAATACTGTGTGAAAATCTAAGTTTTCATTGAAAGAAGGAAGTGAATTTTTTGCTTTCATACCTGTAGAGGCAAAATTGAAGACCTGACTCCCAAGGTTTCCAAAAACCAAACAGAAAAACCTAATGAAATCTGCATGTTTGGTTTTGGTAAGCCGTGATATGTGAGTGGCTGGTGTCAGCAATACTGAGAATAGCTCCTGGAGCTGATGGGAACTGCAACAAGTGTTTCTGTAGGCATGAGGAGGCACAAGTGCCCACTCACATCAAGGAGAATCTGAGAAAACAGAAAGAAGGGCTAGGAAAGATAAAGTAACTTTACATTTCCCTGTTCTAAAATTCTCTAAAGAAGGTAGACAAAAGCCCCTGGAAGAAGCCCAAATAACCCAGCAAACAACAAGGGAGGCTGGGTTTCAAAGGATTGCTGAGAATGAAGTGACGGTACCATGGAGGATGGCTCAGTCCTGTGGTAGATTAGGTGAAGGCCTCATCACACTGGATTATTTCATGTTTTGCATGTGTGTTCACTTGGAGGACATGGAGTTCTGATTTAGTGGGACAGCTAAAATATCTAAATATCAGGAAGAAAGTAGTCATTGGCCAAGTAATCATGATAAAAACAGTCTTGCGTAAAGGTTATGAGCTCCTCTCTTCCAGAATTGCTACATAGGAATCAACAATATATGTTTTTTCACTTACTGATGTGACAGAAGAATGTTAGAGACAGTGTGCTAAATTAGGGGGACCCGTGTCCCCGTGGATAGTGAACAAGAATATATGAGATCTCTGAAATTTGAAACATCATAACTCAGGAGATGGATGTGTCCTTTCCTAGTAAAGCAAGGGAGGCCCAAGGGGAAAACACTTGCTTTCTCCTTTAAGTTCTTCAGCAAAAAAACTAATGAGGAATTGCCATAGGACCCCATTTTGAAGCACAGCTCAGATAAAAACTTGTAATTGAAACTGAGTTAATGGGAAATGTGATGCTGGCTTTCATAATACAAACCATGCACCTGTCTCTGTAATGCTATACCCCATCAGAAGATCCAGTGGTGGAGTCTGATAATGAGCCAACATCATACAGCCACATTGCTGCTGGATATACTGCACAAGGTGCCAGCATCCTGCCAAACTTATTCCCTGAATAGGCATGGCTGATGTTTCCAGGAGCTGTAAGATATCTAGGAGAGTCGCCAGCAGGGAGCAAAACCAATGCTGCCAGTAGCAGGATGGGATAGTGCCAAATTAGTACAGAAGTTGCTGTATGTGCCAAATAGCTTTCTAATTACATTGCGATCAGCAAGACAAAACTGTGTCTCTTTAAAAACATATGTCTGTATTCACAGTGGGTCTTCAATGTGGAAGGGGAATTTAGAGGCAAAATGGCAGATAAGAAAGACTTGCTTGTTTTCAAATGTCCTTGGGCTTCCAGGACCCCAGTCCATAGGACTGATCCCCTCCCCTCCAGGAACAGGAAATAAGAGGACAAAGAGGAGGTGGGATCTAGTAGATTGGAAAGTTGGTGGGACTATTTCTGTGTATGGGCACACATTGAAACATGACTCTTGCAGGTACCTTCTCAATAAACATCAGAGTTCTGTTTGGCTGCTTTTATGTTGAATAACATCTTATTCCAAACATAGCACTGGACCACTGGACACAGTTCTTTTTGTGTGTTTTGATTTCAGTGTCATTTTCTTTCCAAGTCAGTGTAGGACATATTTCTAAGAGTTGGGTTGCAGAAACCTGAACTTGAATAAGCTGGTCCAAATTACAAGGACGCATCTGATACTCATTAAAAAGAGGATGCAACAGCTTTTGGAACAGATAGTGGACTCTTAGGAATACATTGTGGAGGAATTTATGAAGAATGAAAAGTGAATCATGTTGCTGCAGAAATAATTATTCAAATATGTGGTAAGCAAATTTGATCTGGATCCTCTGTACTCCTTCAGACTTTCCCTGAGCTCCTCTAACTGGTAATGAGGCCACCATGCAACAGAGTGATGATAGGGTTGATGTGTACATGGGCTTAAGCATCTGCCTCTTCTCCAGGCCATTACCCTCGGGGCACAAGTACATTTTTTATCCAGCAAAAAAAAATTAAGAGAGGAGAACATGTGAAAATATTGACTGCTCTGTTGATTTGATGGGTGACTGTACTGCTTTCAATGTGGGGGATTTAAGGCACAGTGAGCTATGGTGTAGATCTGTGCTACAGTACCTACACTGTCTCCCTTTTCAGACTTTCGAAAAATCACATTAAAGCAGAACAGCTTTCTATTTCTGGGCACACAGGCTTTGTGCAGGACTGCTCAGGCATAGGTATCATTTACCATAGCCAAAACAACACTTCTCCAGTTACCAGTGTGGTCTTTATTCTGTGAGGCATCTATGCAGGTCCAGTACTTTGCAGCAGGTCCATGCATACAAATAGCAGATGTTTTATTTTATTTTATGTTATTTTATGTTATCACTATCAGTGAGTATGAACCTGTAGTGCAAATTTCTGGATCCTTCATAACTAGGGAGGGCCAATTCAACAGGGCACCACTCTCCAGAGTCTACCCAGAGAACTTTCTGACAACCTGTTTTCTTTGAGATTTCAGGCATTCCAGTATTTTGGGCCATTAATTGTAGAAGTCTCCTGGCTTCTGTTCGAGAAGTAAAAACAATTTACTTCAACAGGAGGTAGTCCCTTATGAGGTACATCCAGCTGGCCACAGCGGGGGTCGGCCTCGTCGTCTTTACAAGCAGGATATGTTCACATGCCAAAGTCAGCAGAAGCAAAATAGATGACACATCCACAGTCTGAAGGTTTGTATTCCCAACAAACCCAAGCAGAAATAAGACAGGATGAGGAGCCAGGTCCAAATCAAGCATTTAATTCAAACATTTACATGCCTGAGATCAAACTCTTGGATTATGGATGAAATCCATAAAATGTGTAGGAAGGAGGGAGCTGCCTGTGAATTGTCTCTTAGGCATGTCTGGGGACGTTTTGTGACATCTGTTGTACAAGCTTGGGTTTGTAAAACCCACATGCGAAACAGTGGGTTTAGACCAAACTGCTGATGTCTGAAATTTTCACTCTGCTTGATATGAAGCATTGCCAAATCTCCAGCAGTATCTGTGTCTGAGGCTCTTTTTCCTCTCGTCCCACACACCTTGAGCTGATTTTTACTTGTACAACCTCTTGCTCTTGATACTTTGGGAGCCATATATCAAGTAGAAAGCTGCTTGGGAGGAGAGAACAGGCGTTCTGTCTGTTCTCTGGTCCTTAATGCAGTTTTCAGCTTGAGGTGATTTAAGTCTTTCTGTTCAACAAATCTGACATCAGTCCTGCACTCTCAGCTGAGTGAGGTTACTCAGGATTTACAGCATTCTGTCATATGACCATTCAGCTTGGAGTAAGTTTGTTAGGATAATTGCTGTTGTGATTTGGGGACACTTTTGGCTTACCCTTGTTCTTTGAATTCCACGTCCCCACATCCCCACACAGCAAGCGGTAGAGCAATGAAGTTCAACAGTACTTTGCAGAACATTCTGCCAGGACCCATTGGTCCTGGCTGGCAATCATCACAGAGCCCCAAGCCACCTTCTCTATATTCACCTGGGTATTTTTGAACAGGAATGTGCTTCTTGGAGGTAATTTCAGAATTTCTGCTGGAGTTTCTTGCAGCTTTGTGGAGTGAAACCTGGGGTGCTGACCAAAGAAAGCCCTTATAAGGATCATGCCTAGCAATGGGTGCCTGAGTGCAGGGCGTGTCCCAAGCTTTCCTCTGACCCCCACACAGCTCTAGTGACAGCTCTGAGGGTATTGCATAGTGCTGGAAGGAGCTGCTTTCAGTGGCACCTGGAGGAGCCAAAGGTATTGGCAGATCCCTACTAAGGGCACTTTGTCCTATTTTGAACAAACTGGAATGGACTTCTTCTCTTGTCACACTGTTGGGTTTGAGAAGGAGCCTGTGTCAGCAGCTGCACATCACTGACAGACAGAAACTGCCGTAACAGGCCCTAAAATGGACCTCTGTGCAGATCAGGCATTTCAGCTCTGAATTCAGTGGGGAACAATCCAGAGCTTCTGTATGCTCAGTGTGTAGAGCATGAGAGAGGGTATCCTAGGGCAGGCAACTTTGTGCGTTTATCTCATTTCAAAACCCCTTGCAGGGGTTAATATCTATTCCAGCATTTATCCACCTTTGGGAAATTTTGTGTGATATAGAAGTCCTGAGGGAAGAAAATGTTATGCTGTTATTGTTGGGGGACTGGGGTAAGGCTGCTTGCTACAGTCATGAAAGATACATCCATGCTGTGTTGCTGCAGACAGCTCTCTTGGCACACAAACTCTCTGAAAACAAGGGGATTTCAGGCTAGGAGTGAGGAGCTCCACGAAAACCAGTTTCAATGCTTGGAAATAAAAAGACTGATGATTAAATGGACTATTTTAGATATTTTTGACAGATTGAGTGCCTTTTTTTTCTGTGCTTACTGTTTTTTAACCTTTCCTGCATACATCATGCAAAGTACGTTAACACTTTCCTTATTAGCGAACAATAAAACCTCTTCTCTGAATTCCCCCCTCCCCAGATCTGTGCAGCTACATTCCTTCTTGACTTGATAGAGCTGCAAGATACCATCCCATGGATAAATTGCCATGCAACATGTAGCTTTGTGTATGTAAATGTATATATATAATGTATAAATGTGTATATATAATGTATGTAGTGTCCTCTGTAAAAGCAGGACTGTACATATTAGAGCTGTTTAGGATCATCACGGACTTGGGAAACAGATTTGTTTTGCATTTAATTTTCTCTCTCCCCTTTCCATCAGAAAGAGACTAAGTAGAAATTGTTCATTTGAGCAAGGTTCATCCCTGTTAGATCAATTCTTTTCTCTGAGGGTGCCTGAACTCCAAGTGATAGCTCAGGCCTGAGTCGCTACATTTGGGTAAATTAGGCAACCATGCAGGAGTAGAGTCTGTGGCTGCACCTGCCAACACCCAGCAATGGGGGGAGGAAGGATGCAATGCCTGCCTGTGGGCATGAGAGCAGGTAGCATCCTCCCCTGGGCAGCATGAGGCTGGCTGGTGCCCACAGGGATGTACAGCCCTGCAGTACTTCCCTGTGCCTTGGGGTTTACAAGCAGTGACAGATCTTTTCCTTTCAGTTAAAAAAATGCAGCCAATAGTGAAGAATGAATCCTCAACATTCACATCCCACTTTGTTTTTCAAAGGCTTATAACTATTTGTTCCCATCCCTGTTACTGCTTTCTGTCACCCTCCCTTCTGCCTACCCAATCCTCTGAAAGTTTCTCCTTACTTCACAGCAGATGGAAGCAGCCAGCTCCAGTGTCTGCTCCATAGTCACCCAGAGGTGTGTGGGGCCAGGGCTGAGCTAAGCAACCCCATCTTGACTGAGTTGCACCGAGCTGGCTCAGGCTCAAGATGCAGCTTATCTACCAACAGAGAAGCCACCCATGGATAATGGAAAGTGACTGTAGCAATGGAACCTGTTACAAAACTCCTACTGACTTCATGGGAGCTGACCGGCAGAAATCACTGTGTACTCACACTAGGGAAGTAATCTGGGACAGTAAATTAATCTCAGCAGTCCTAGCTTCAGGGGTTCTTGAAGCTATTTTGTGCAGTTTTCATTCGCATGGATTTGTTCCCTATTAAATTCATAAGGACGAAGTCAAACTTCTCTCAAACTGCTGAGCTGTGCTTTGTTTTGGGGCTTTCAGAAAAACAGACGAAGCCAGAGTTTTGTCTGACTCCCACCTGGAAGCAGAAGTTGGTCTCCTGAAAGCCTTGTGACTCTCTGCAAACTTGAATCAAACTTGGCCTGTGATGTACATCTGTGTCCACCTGGTTTCATGTTCCATTACAGGAGATCCACCTAGCTGTAGTTCAGGACTAGAACAAGTCAATCTTCGTGTATGAGCTGGACCTTCCATGATATTGGTTGGGTCAAAATGTAAAAATAGAAGCCATAACCATAGCAAATAGTGGAATTTCTGTTTACCTCTTCAATAAGAGATGTGTCAAATTCTGGGAGGAAAGAGTAGTATGTCTGCATGAGGCAAGAAGCCCATATTTAGTAATTCTATTTTTTGAAGTTAAAAGCAGGCCCAGCCTAAGCATCTCCAGGGAAGATCAGATTTGTGCCCAGACTCCTGTTGGTATTACATTTTTGAATGTCAGTGGTACAGAAAGTAATGTTTTTCTTTTAAAGTTGAATTTCCAGCTGTGGTGCTGTGTGGAGCAGCTCTGTGGTGAATGAGAGAAGAAAGAAGAAAACTCTTGAGTTGCTGTGGATTATTAAGCAGCACAGGGAGGAAGTGGATGAATGCCCTCTTTATAAAGGTGCCCGTGCATGGGGGATATGACTTCCCCTCCATGGGTGCAAGGGCTGTCTCAACTGCAGCATCAGCTGGCTTGCTCAGCCAATGAGTTGTCCCTCACCTCTTTTCCTGCTTCCCACAAAAAACTCTCTGCTGAGCTGCCCTCTAGCTCAACAGGAAATACAGGCTAAAGAGAAGATGTTGTTTTCCCTCTACCCTGCCTGCTTGGATCAGCACAACCCCTCACAGGGCAATGACTGGTAGGAGATGCTTCTAGAAATGCAGGTGGCACAGGAGAGAAGCACAGCTAGCAGGGATAATATTGGCCTGGTGGGACACTGCTGGGGCACCCTTAAGTCACCTGAGACAATTCAGAAGGCCCATTCAGTCTTTATTCCTTTGCCCCAACTCAACTCTCTGCAATTCCAGCTTGAAGACTGTCTGGCTCCCTTGGGGCCACTGAAAGTTCTTCAGCTTTGAGGAGCACAGTTGTTGAGTAACCTGACAAGGGAACAACAAATTTGTTATGCCTGTTTTATAGTTTTATTGGCACTAGAACTTCTATGATAGGAGAAAGGGAAGGCGATACTTCCTAAGAGACTGAGAAGTGAAGGACACACTTGTATATAGCCACTGGTAATGGTGGAAGATGGCCACAAGAAGGTCCTAATTTGCTACACAGCAGACCTGTAATATGAAGTGGAAACAAAATGTACTCTTCTGGAAACTCCTGTTTGCTTTCACTTGAGAGTTAGCAGCAAGGCAAGGATCAGAGTCTTCCAGGTCCGTTTTTGCCTGAGCACAGGTAAAAGCTTTATTGCTTGTAGAATTAAATACAGGTTTCAGATTGTTTTTCTTAGAGTAGTTTTTTCTCTTCATATTTCTGTAGAGGCTCTTAGAATGATGCTGTTGGTTGGATGCACACATTGTAACAAGCATAAAGATTTGTAACTTTCTGTGAGCTAAGATACTTTCTTTTCCCTTCAAAGGTTCCCACAGATGATGCTCAGTGCCTTCCCCTCTTGTGTTTCTGCTTCAGTGAGTCATTTCCCTGTCTACCGCCTGCCTACACGGACTCGAGGCGCTGATGCTTCTCTGGGATGAAACTGAAGTGATTTGCTGAATCAAGGCTACATAAAAGTATTTCCTTTTTGTTGACTTCTTCAAAGATTTCCCATGTCTTTTTTTTCCCCCCATCTCTCTCTTATTGTAATGCTTCATCATATCTGCAAATTAATTTGGTCTGCAGACTGTGTTCACTTTCCATTCACAGCCAGGGCAGTGAGGTGCTTTCAAGTAGATTTCCTCCCCTCCTCTGCAGTGGGAGAGAGTGATGACAGCTGGGGACCAGGAGCAATGTAAACTGATGTTAGGAAGGTTGGGAATGGGCTCATTTAATCAGGACTACAAAGAGGTTATCAGAAGATGAGGAACACACTGTTGTGAAGTCTGTGTACTTAAACGAAGGATCCAAAGCAACCACAACAGTAAGGTCTAAACTTGAATACTTGTGCATCTATATCAGTGTCTTGGTTTGGGCCAGGAGCCACTTCCAAAGGCAGTCTCCCAGTTGTCCGCATTTCATGTGCTTCCTTTTGATTTGTGGAGTGAATCTGGAAGAGATGAACCCAATGTCTTTCAGGTGAAACACACGCTTAAAAACATGCTCTGGGAGCTCACGGTGTACGAACACATATTCAGTCCACCTCATGCTGCTGGTAGCACATCATTCCCATGGGGTGGTTGCTGAAAGGCCTGAAATTTAGGCTAAAATAAAAAATCTAACTTTCAATGTGAACAAAGGAACATGCATGTGCATACACAGAAAATCTAATGATATTTGGGAATAAGACCATCTATATTCAAAAAAGAGTGTTTAAGGATGTTGGTGAAGTGACATATCACTCATGAGAGAATTGTCAGTCCAAACAGAACTGTTGAAAAGATGCCACATATATTGCACAAGAAATCTTTTTACGCATTTAAGAACCTTTTTAGTCTCCATGAACAATAACAAAAAAAACCTAAGTAATATATAGAACAAAATATTTATATGTATTATATATACACATAAAATCATTTCCCTGTGTATGTTGTGATTTTGAACACGGTGGATCTATTATTCACTCATGTTAATCTCTGTAAGGGAACACACAGGTTCCGTAATATGTTATTTTGTCCCAGTCCTTCCTTTGTATACAGAAACTGTAAAATTACTGATGTATAACCTGAAAGCAAATAAATTTTGGTATCTGAAGCATAAACTTTGCTGCTCCTGCTCTACCTTGCTCTACATGGCACAGCATCATGAGAAGTGGTTACAGTAGTGAAAGCTTAATTATTCTTTACTAATTACTGTATGAAATAAATTAGATGTCAAGGGCATCTGTAGTAAAAAATGACATCATGTATGATATAATTAAATACACAAAACTATGTTTAAATAGCTGTAAATGTCTGGCTAAATCAAATCAACCAAAAAATTCAAAGACAATATTGACAAAGGCCATTACGTCACACTGTTGTGAATAAAAGTTGGTCCTAATTATGAATTTTCTGGTAAGTTAAACTCTAAGTTTTATTTTTATGATTATTCATTTTTGTTTCTGTGGTAATAAGAGCCAATGATAATGTTATTTTGAACAGTTGGCATATTTGAGGTGGTGATAAAAATTAGCTGATAAATGTATAATATTACCTTGTGATATAGATATAGCTATGGACATAAAATTACCTAAAAGTTCTGGGAAGAGCTATCTAAATCTGTAGTGTGACTGCTACTCAGTTTTGTGTCTTCAGAAATCATGATCTCATGTTCTCACAACAAAGTGTCCTAAATTGGATGTTCTTGATGTCAGCATGACTTTAAAATATTTGTGCAGTCCGACCAAGGTGTAAGAAAGCCTGTGGCAGAGAAGGAATTTGCAGTAGCTCCCAGGGTAGGTTTGATAATCAGCTGTAACTTCTCCCGTCTTAGAGCTCCAGAGAATCTGAGTGTTGCTTTTGCCGACAACTTTTAGCTTAGGTTACAGGATGAAGTAGACATTACTGATATTAAAGGAGGAACTTACACGGTGTAAAAGCTGACAGACCAAACAGGAGCAGCATGAGTGTAATGCTATTGTAATGAAATTTCACAAAAGAAGCGTCATAAGAAGTGCCTATGTTATTTATTAACACAAACCTTGATTAACTTATACTAGCCATTGACACATTTAAGTTTTAATATCAGGTGTTTTCCGCTGATTTGAGATGAGGAAGCGCAGCCAACCCGGCTCTTCGGCTGAGGTCGCCGCGGCAGAACGGCGGCAGTGCCGGCGCATCCGGCGGTACTCGGGCAGCAGCAGCAGCCTGGCTGCCAGTAATCTTAGTTCCTTTGTTCCCCCAGCCCTGCTTCCCTGTCCAGACCAGCCTCCGCGCCGCCTGGTCATGGCTTTGCTTTTTTTTCCCCCTGCTTGCTCACCTGCAGTCTCTGTTCATATTGTTTTATGGTACTTTAGACAACGGGTTTTAACAGCTAAACATAAAAGCCACTGAGAGCATAAACAGGAAACTTGTGTTTAGGTGGGAGTGCCTAGGAATTTTATACTGCTGACCACAGAGGCCATGGGAGAAAGGAAATAGGAAAAACACTGTAAATACCTGGGTGACTAATGACTTATGCTGTTCATCTGGCTTTTCAGAACATGAAAAGTTCAGTCTTTTTGAGAGGCAAAACAGCACAAGGCAGGCACAATTTCTCAGGTCAATACTCTCCATGCTCCTATGCTGCCTGTTTCTCTGCTCCGCTCCCACTACAAAAAGCGCCTCGTTTCTATAAAGTCAAATAAACCCGTAATAAATTGTCTCCTGGCACTTGAGGCTGAGTGCACTGCTGGCCGAGGGAGGGAGTGTGACACGCGAGGGTGCATGCCTGCTCTCCACATTCGCACTGCCTAAGAGGATTTAGATGAAAGAAACCAAATTTGTAGTCCCCTGTTTTGTGTTGAGGCAGCAGCTGGAGTTTGGGGGCAGCGTGAGCCTTTGTCCAGCCTTCCCTCGCCGGCTCCCGAAAGGGTTGTCATTGTTCCTGAGGGGCCTCCCCAGGGCTGCTCCTGTGCCTGCTCCCTTTTATCACCAGCCGCATGGCTTGTGAGAGGTTTTGTCTTTTGCTGACAGCAGCAGATCTGGCAGATCGGCATCTCCCACGCGACAGCACTGGGGTGGGATTTCCAAGTTAGCCATCTGCACGGGGGGACTGGCAGAGTGGGGCGTTTTGGCGACCAGACGATTCTCCTCCTGGAACCAGTGCTGTTGGTGAACCCATGACATCTGGTCACCTTCACCGGGAGCGCGGGGTCTGTCTGGTTTCTCTTGAAAGCTGCAGCGATTTCTCACACTGAGATCATGACCTGGCAGAGCAGGGATGAAAGCAGATGAGGATGCTGCCCAAGGGTCACGTTTCTCGCAGGGAGCAGCAGCCCTGAGGATAGGCAGCAAGGCCAGGCCCTTCAGATGGGGTGCAGGATGCACGTGCAGCCCCCTGGGGTCCACAGGAGCCCAGCTGCAGCCCTGGTCAATGCTTGCCTCAGTTTCCAAGGGAGCACTGACCGAAGGGTTTGTGTTGCAGGCAGGGTAGGGCAATGTGGGCTCCAGTAGGATGGGGGGAACCCCTTTGGTGTTCTTTATTCAGTCCTTGCTGCTTCTCTCACCCACAGCACAAAAACTGATACAGAATAACCAGTCCAATTTTCATCAAGGTCCTATAAAAAAACCCCAATGACTTGCAGGTAATACTGATGTGCCCAAGCTGCTTCAGAGAAGGGCCAACGCACCCAGGGATGTCAGCCCTGGATCAGCTGCTGGATCTTGCTGAAATCAAGTGTGTTACTAAATAGGAGTGGAATTTCACTCATAGAGAGTTAAGCACATCTGTAAACATTTCTATGAATCCAAGCCGGGTTTTCATCTATAATGAACTTGTTGTTTGATTGCTGAACTGGTGCGATAAGCTCTGGCAATGTTTGGCAGGCAGCTGGGGAGTACACCTTTGTTGATAGCCAGGCATGATCACTTCCAGATGGCAAGCACTGAATTTTATTGATAGAGATGCATGTATGTATATGTTATATATTTGTGTGTATATGTTACTTGTATGTATACATGTATCTATAGTTATATTCGGTTGTAGATACAAATTGACCCAGTCTATAATAACACAGTTACTTGTTCCTACACAGTTAAAAAATATGTAGGAAAGGTTGCAGTGATCACAAAACAGGAGGCCAAACATCTACATTCATTTTTCCATGAATATTGTAGCAATAAAAGATGCTGGACTCTCTAAAGTCTCCTCTTTTCCCGAGGGCAGCCACAGACCAAGAACACAGCAGTACAACCTGTCCAACACTACAATTCCAACCCCATCTGAGAGGACCTGCTCAGACCCTGTCCTCTCAGCAGCAGTGCCTCATTGCAGCAAGCACACAACCTCACTGCTGCCCAAGGAAATCACTGAATGTTTGTCAGGAAAGTGAAAAACAATTCTGCCAAGCGACAGCCCTGGAGCAAAAGTCACCGAGGGACTTGGCGGTATCAGGATTGCATGGTGAAGTTTAGCCCCCGCCACAGCCCGCACAATGTGGGTGTCTTGCTTTCCTTGTACGTTGCCTGGAAGGAATCACAGTGCTCAGAGGCCAGCAGTGCACACACAGCACTGCCCGAGACAGAGACACGCTGCATGGCTAATTCGGGGTGGGAAGGACACTGCTCCTTCCACTGAGCTGAGTACGTAAGCCAGCTCTCACACAATGACCCTGAAGTTGAGTCCGGAGGACCGTGGTGGCCAAAGCATTTCTCAGGGTTTTACTCCTAAATCCCTTCTCCTGCATAATACTGAAAAGGGGCTCTGACCCAAGACTCTTCTCGCTTAAATACTTGAGCTGCCAAGCTACAGATTTTCAGGGATTCCTTTTAAAACTCTTCCACTTTGTACAAAGCGATTAAATATTCATTGGCACGGGGACTGGGAGCCGGCCTCCTGGATGAGCACCCCCGCCCCAAGCAGCAGAGCCCTTTTCATTCCCATCCTCTGAATATTTAATCAGCTCATACAAAGCAGAGCGGCTTCAGCAGGGGAGCCTGGGAGAGACCCGGCTGTGAGACCCACTGATGACAGTACACAGCAGAGGCACTCGATCCCAGGCCCCTGCTCCAAAGCAGGCAGATGAAGGATTTAAGCATTCAGCTCAGCATAGCTGTGAGCGTATTAGCTATTCACAGCAGAGGATATGACACTTCCTTTCTCTTCTGTCCCCCACCCTGTCTTTTATGCCAGTTAGATGTGGTTTAAACACCTCAGAGTCCAGGAGAAAGACAGGATGAGGAATGCTTCGTTTGTGTCCTGAAAACTGTACAAAATGAATGGATGAAAATTTGATGAGAAGTTTTTCAGCCATTCAAGCACCTCTCTTAATAATTCAGATGTTTGATTTTCTTCTTCAATATGCAGTAAGGATTAATGCACTTTGAAGATGATAAGGAAACTTTAGGTTTCAGAAATGGAGAAAAACCTCAGATTTAGAAAGAAAATCTCACACAGGAGTATGACACTGTTATGTGAGTTACCATCCCCCTGATTCTCTTAACTGATGACTGAGATTGGCTTTGCACTGAAATTTCAGCATAGAGAGATCTTTTGCAGCTTACCTCTAATAAACAAAGTTCACAGCGGAAATGCTGACAGGCTGTGATCAAAGCAGCACCCTCAGGTGTTGCTGTGATATACTACTTGCTTACTATAACACAGCAGTTCAAACAGTCTGGCTGTATTTAATTGGGATATATAGTATTTCCAACTCAGAGAGCTCAACACTAGAGAGAGTTTTTCTTAGATCTTTCATTCTGCCATTGTTCTGCTATTTGCTCAGAATAAAGACATTTAGGAGACCAAGTTTTGGTTTTCATCTGGAACAAGGACTCTAGGATTATTCATAGCATTGCCTCGAACTTTATAGGAGGCTGCCCTGCAAGCACTCCTTTGCTGTTTCCACTTCGAAGACCATGCTGTCCTCTTCCCAGCTATGGGGAGCAGCTCTTACCCAGTGGCAGCTGAACATCTTTACTTCAGTCACATCAACTGCATATGTAAAAAAACTGACACTGACAGTACACAACAATGTAGTTTTAGTGTCTTTAAAGTATTACAAAAGAGAAGGAGAAAAACATCCAGATGATGAATTCTTGGATTACCATCACAGGCTCTACCAGGCACCATTCAGGACTTGCTAGAGTCTGGAGTAGTGCTTGGCTCCATACTTGAAGTTCACAATTCACCCTCTGAAATTCAGATGCATGTCTAAAACTTTGGCCTGGCCTGGCCACTGGAGATTATAAACTATGCCTCAAGGATGCCAGCTGGATCTGAAATGCTCTAACCCTCACCTGGGATTAGAGTTGAGCAATTTCTTTAGGGATACTTCTTTCAAGAGACCCGTGCAACAGTTAGAATGGAAGAGAAGTCTTTCAGGCTGTAGGATCTGCTCCTGTTTCAGGAAGGCAAGGGAAACCTTGTCTGCTAAGTGCTACATACTAAAACTGGTGTATCCAGGTTTGGAGTGAAGTCAACTCATTTGGGGTATGGTCCTCTCTACTCTCAACACCATGACCCTGGATGCTACACATGGAGCAGGGTTCATAAGATGGGCAGGGCACAACCCACATGCACAACTCGGATCAGCACAATTCTCTCCACACTCTTTCACCATTAAGTCAGGGCAGCGGACAGGCTTTGACACCTGAAAGGAAAGTCTCGGACAAGATGACAGGGATGCTGCATGAGGGAAGCATTAACAAGAACAAAGGACTTATCAAGAAAGAATATTTTTTTCTTGCCCAGTTCTCCCACAACATCCACCACAGTACCAGATCCTGACTGTCACCCTCAGTCTTCTTAACTGAGGAGTCCAGACCCCACCACTGTCATGTCCCTCCCTCTTTGGTCAGTGAATTCCCACTCATAATCAGTTTTTATTTCTTAGTCCCACCATCTGTTTGTTGTTTTCCATTAGTCATTTTTTTGCCTCCTTTCCAGCTGCTCTGAAGAATTTCTTGTTTCTACTGCCTCAGTTTCTGAGAGTTCCCATCCCTGACCGTTATTGGAGGAATCCTCTTTCTTTGACTTTGGATGGAGTATGTTCAGGCCAGGGTGAAGATGGTGCATGTATTAGCTTTGTCTCTGGCAGGAGCTGTGAGGGAACAGAGTATGTGCAGTCACTCCCTGTAGACCAACAGTATCTTTTATAAGCCACTCCAGCAGCCCTGAGAAACTTGCCTATGTGCCTTAAAGATGGGATGGATGGAGATACTAGCTTCTAAAAAAAAAATGACTCTACTTAGCATGGGCAAAGTAGGTTTTATTTTAAAAGTTTCTAACTGGACCTAAATGAAACACTTTTTTAAAAACACCAATGGACATTCCCCAGCTGAAAAGGTCACTTTGCCTCCACTCCTGCATTTTGAGTCACTGCTACAAATCCCTCAGAAATTAGGCTTTTTTGGAAAAAAGTTTGTTATCATTTTTTTGGTAATATGAACAAAACAAAATGTTTTCTCAATTCCTGTTCCCAGAATCTGCTAAACTGTTTTGATAAAAAATTTTCCAAAAATTCAGCCTTAGGCATACACCTGGAATATAAAATATCAGCCCAAATGATTAAAACTTGACAAAGTCTCAAAATGTGATTTTACAACAGGAAATATTGGGCAAACGTCATATTATGCACTATTAGCCCCGCCTATTAAAAATATTTTCTTATGTGTACCAAAGAGCTTTACACAAACTAGCAGATGTAGTCACTATTTCCCAGTATCCAGTACCTCAGTAATTTTGACTTTTTCAAAATTACTGAGTGCAACAAGACAACATAAATGAAATAATCCCTTGGTGAACTTATTCTTTTAAATAAAAGTTTGATTTGAACTATGCTGAAAAAATGTATCTTTAAATCAACTAATTTCCATTTAATTACACGGATATTAGTTAAAAACAGCTGAGTGGACTTTTTAATTTTTAATTGTGAAAATTCTCTCCCAGGCTGAAATCTTCTGTGCCAAGTTTCTGTGCTGAGCACATTTTTACGGTCTAGTTGTAAACCCTAGAAAAACAACGTTTATAGGAAATGTTGACACAACCTTAACTAAAGTGGTGCTAGCTGACACCTCTATATTTTCAATTTGGGGATTTCTACAGGGAAAATATAAATGCTAATGCAGTAAAGGAAGCCAACTATAATAAACCCCTCATAGTCTTCCTGTTCACCCCATGAAGACCTACTTCAAAAAGCACCAACTCAGACTGGAGATGAGTTGAAGTTAACTGCGTTCTTCTGAGGGTACTAAAAATTACCTGCAGGTAGTTCAGCCTTATATTACTTGCAAGACTTCAGTTTGGTCAAAGTCACGTGAATATCCATTAAAAAAAATCCTTACAAGAAAATGAGAACGTGCATAAGCTCAAAAAAAGAGTGCTAGTCCATTTATATCCTTCCTAACACAACATAAAAAGAGGAAAATAGACTTTATAGATTCTAGTGAAACAAATGTAAGTACACACAGGGGAAAAACGCAGAGATGGAAAGTGAAAAGTGAAGTTAGCTTTCCTACTTGTATCTTTTAAGTCTGGCTCACCCAAAATGAATGAATAAAGGAAGGTCTGGGGCCTCTGCTTAGCCTTCTTTTTAAAGGTGTTTCAACAGATTCATGAGCCAAGATCAGGATCATTTTCAAGATCAGGATTTTCAGGTTTTGGTGACCAAGATCTGAAAGTCTTGGGTAGCTGATCCTGCCTCAATAATAAAACCTAGTTGTGTTAGTGATACACTGGAAGTGATATATAGTGTTGGAGGGAGGATGCTGGAAAAAGTGGTAATCTTGGAACATAAATATGAAATACAGAATGAAAAATAAATTACATTGTTTAAGGGCAAATTGTGCTGAAACAGTCTGGTTGCCTTCTGTGATGAGATGACTGACTCATGAGGGGAATACTACAGATGGCATTTCCTTTGATTTTTACAATACTTCAAAGATTATTTCCCATAGCGCCCTTGGCTGGACTTGAAGATTTGTTGTAAACTGGCTGAATCTTCAGGCTTAAAGAAAATCAACCAGTGGTTCAGTCTAACTGGTAATCAGTTGACTAGTTTTCTGGCTTTAACAGTGGGCCTGATGTGGTTTAATGTCTTTCTTAGTCACTTAGACAATAATTCATAATGCACTTTCAACAGATTTACAGATGGTATCAATTTGGGGAGAGTGGTCAATAGGCTGGAGGGTAGAGCTGCCATTCAGGAGGACACTGACAAGTTGGAGAAATGGGTCATGAGAAGACAAAGTTCAACAAAGGAAAGAGCAAATGCTGCACCTGGGCTGAATTACCCCTATGCAGCAGAACAGGCTGGAGTCAGCTGGACTGATGGTGACTCGCCAGGAAAGGAGCTTGGTGAAAAGACAGTCTTGGTGAATAACATGTTAAACATGTCAGCAGTGTGCCCTGTGGGAACAAAGGTCCGTCTGCATACTGGCCTGTATTAGGGAGGGTAAAGTCAATGGGTCAAAGAAAGTGACTATTCTCCCCTTGACAATCATGAGACCTTGTATGAAATAATGAGTCCAGTATGGGATTGCCTGGTACAAGAGAGACATTGGTACATGACAGAATCCAGAGGGCAGCCAGCAAGATGCTCAAGGGGAGGGAGCATGAGGCAACAAGGGATGACTGAGAGAACTGGCTTTGCTGAGCCTGGGGAAGAGAAGGAGAAATCTTACTGTTGTCTTCAGTTACCTAGGGAATGGTTGTAGAGAAAATGGAACTCATTCTTTCTGAAGCTGCACAGCAGAGAGATAAGAGGTAAGACAAATGTAAGAATGGGAAATTCCAATTGGACATATGGGAGTAAAAAATCCCAGTGAGAATATTTGCCCAGAGAGATTGTGATAACTGTCCCTAGAGATACTCAAAACTCAGCTGGACAGGTTAACCCTGCTTTGAAGAGTAGGTTAGGCAAGGTGATCTCCAGAAGACCCTTTCAGCTTGAATGGTTCTGATTCTATTTGCTGTTTAGAAATCATCCTGACCTACGAGTTCAAGAGGTGGCTGGGAAAACCAAGATTTTCCAATGTCACTTCTGGCATTTATTTGCTCAGTGGAAAAGGAGAAAGTGGGAACAGTCAGAGCAGCGGCCTGCGGTCTCTCAGATGCCACTCAGATTCCTCCTTTAGACAAACTGGCTGCTGATGGACCTGGATACTTGCCTGCTTCTGAGAGCCCAGCCTTATCTGTGTTTAAAGAAAGGCATGCTGAACTCTCTAGCAACATTAGAAAGTATTGGCCTGAGTTTTTCTTTAGTTGCTATCATACCTAACCTTCACCTCTTCAGAGGCAAACACTAAAAGGTTACGTAAAAAGCCAAACTGAATCATCCTGGTAAACAAATGCAAAACATTGACCTTGTCTTAGACCTGAAAATGACCTACCCTTATATAGCTGTAATCCACTCCACTTAGTGCAGTTAACAAACTGTAGTCCTTTGATTCAGTGAGACACTTGCTGGTTTTACCATTACTTTTGTCTTGTCTAATTGTCTATTAAGAAGGTAATTTGGGTTACACCCCAATGAAAATCAGACCTACCTAACCTTCTGGAGCTCCCAAGGGACCTTTCACTGAGGTATCTCTGTGAGCAGAAGAGCTTTGGATGATTTTTTTTTTAACCTTGCTAACATTTTAGCCATTCTGGCAGCAATTTATATTGTTTCTGCCTGCTGCCTACTTCTTCTTCCGTTTTATCCCATAGGTTTCACAAGATATCACAGTAACCTTGGCAAAAATGTGAAGTCTGTTTTAAGGTTAATGTTAAACTTCTGTAGGACATTATTTTAAGTTTTAAAAGAAAGATAGTAAGTTCCAGTATGTACCTGTCAGTACTAAATGATTGTTCATTTCCTGTAAATTGGGAATAAAGTAATAACATACATCTGGCAAGCTAAAACATGTTGCTTATTTCTTTTTCTTCTCTGAGCCATATCCTTTACCAGCTGTGAGACATCACTATGCAGAATCTCCAAATACCTTTGAGGAAAATTAAAACAAAGGAACAGAGGGCTGGAAGGGACCCCCCGTGTCTTGGAGCCCAGTCTCCCACTAGCCCCAGGCCACATCACACAATGCCTTTCATCAGCTGTTCTCGTCGCACTCCATCTTACAACCCCTCTTGTGCCCCCATACTTGGGTTGGAAGCCTGCTCTCTCCAGCATTTAGTGCTCAACTGGCTACATAATGTCCTTCAGTTTCCAGTCAAAAATGCATTCATTGGCAGTTTATGCCCATTTGTACTTGTGCCAACACTGTACTTTATCTTCAAAAGATCTTTTCCTTCCTTGATGTTCAACCTCCTGGTGTATTTATAGAGAGCAGTGACATTCCGTATCGGCTTTTGTTTTGCTACACTAAATGTGTCAAGCTCTTCTGGCCTCCTTATGCAAAGCAGACTTTCCATTCCCTACCACAGCTTTGCTGCCCTTGTTCCCAGGTCATCTTTGGCCCAGGGGGCTATTGCTGGACACAGCATTTCAGATAAGGTTTCACCAACTTATTTTATTAGTTGCTAACCATTTTCTTGTGTGAATCAAGACAGAAGATGACATGGTAAGAGGATATACGTCACCAAATGTACTAAATACATTGAGGAAAAATCTAATTATAGACTGCTTGCCCTTTGTTAATGTAATATTTGTAAATGTTAGGTGTTTGTGGGCTTCACAAGACCATGGAGTTCTGATGATGGATCCTGAAGTACACATTAGAGCCTAGAAAAGGACGTTGAGGTATGAAAACAACAGCCACAGAAACGCAGTGGCCTGAATAAAAAGAGTCCTAGGGAGAGGTGAAGTAGATTTATTACCGCATTGCAATGGATGATAAAGGAGGTGATTAGAAATTAACTGTCAAATTCAATTTTTTATACTCTCCTGGTCTGACAAACACTTGAAACATAACAATACATATTTACATGAAAAAAATTTCGGTCTGTGGCATTCTCAGATTTTCCATTTGAAAGTATAAAGGATGGCAAGTGAAATTTTTTTTATGCTATAAATACTGTTTGCTTTCTGTGTATCTCCAAGTCAGAACAATAGAAAAATGTAACCAGCATGATTAAGTGGAGAAAAGAAGATCCTTTGCATTTTTCTCCACATGGACTCAGTCTACTGAGCTCTTGAGTAACTTAATGTAAAAGTTTATTATTTTATGTTCTCATTGTTCATTTCCAAGGTCTGACCTGAATAAAATCTTTGGGGGAAAAAAACACAAAGCAAAAGGTCTTATTGACTGAATGTTGGTACACAGTATTTTATGGAATAAAAATTAAATGTACATATTGTTTATTATGGTATTGAAATAACAAATTTCCTCAGTCTTTCACAGTAGTTCCAGAAATTAAGCATCTCTTTCATGGTTCCTGCCAGCTATGCCCCAGTAGACTAATTTTCTTTAGTATCACACACCACATAAATATCACAGTTTTATCTGATGGCAATGAATCTCAGAGGCAAACAGTTGTTTTTCCAGCCCTTTCATATTATATTCATAAAGGCATGAGGGCAGCTTGAATCATTAAACATTAAACTGAAAGGCAGCAATCGGAAGAGACCTGAATGGGGACCTCCCTGCTGGATTAAATGTAATGTTCTCCTTGCAGAAAATGGCTCACTCGGCTGCACGCAGGAGGTTAGCTCAACTGCTCTCTTAGTTCCCAGAGAGGAGAAACTGTGGTTTGTGCAATTTTGCTTTATGTAAGAAGCAGATTCCCAGCCACTGTTCAGTTGCAGTTGCATTAGGCAAAGTCTTTGTACCTCTTCTGCCCTTTGTGGCTCTCTAGACATGGGAGCGTTGTCTTTCTGCATGCAAATCTCTGTGGTTTTGAAGATATTTTTCTTCTGTGACCTGCCTATTGGACTGGTAGAGGCTCAGATTACAGTGGTTTTCAATGGACATTAAGCACATGCTGATACTTTTTCAGGCAGGAATGACCTCTTGAATTTGGAGCTGTAAAATGCAGCTACTGTGTTTACTCAGTTGAGGGACAAATCATGCTCCCTAGGTCTCATATTCTCAGGTTGGTTGTAAACGTTTTTGTTTTGTTTATATTATATTTTGGGACTCAGATTTCACACCCCCATGGGGTCTCTGCCTGTCTGAGACTCTCTCAAAAATACGACTTGACTCAGTCCTAGTTCTGCATCAGTCATCCCTCCAAATCTAATGTCAGCTCGAGCATAATGTCTGATAATGGAGAAAACTCAGCTGCAATGAAGCAGTTACTACACAAGATAGCCATTTTTATTCTAATATCTTCAAATAAGGCTATTTCAGGAATTAAGAATAATTCTCTTGGAGCAATGAAGTTTATATAGCCAACATAAACAAACCTATTACTGCTTCATGCCAGGAGAGGAGAGAGGGGAGATATTTCTTTTGCTACCAACATAGGCTCTTTTGCTTGAATAGTATTTTTGGCAGATGCTACCATATTTAACTTCCCACAATGGCACTGTTTATTTAAGGCCAATATAAAACATCCCTGGCCCTTCTCTCAGATTTTTCAGTCCCTTGGTTGACTTTCACGTATCCTTTTAAGCACATTTTTTGTGGTGCTGTTGGAATCACTGCTCGGTGCCTTTAAATGAAATACTTCCAAAGAACAAGAACTCCATCTTAGCAGGGTGAGGAAATAAGCTGTACATGCCACAACATTTCTCATGGATTTCACTACTTTCTGTACACCCTGTTCTCATCACTAGTTCAGAGGAACAAATAACTGCCAGATCAGAGGTCTACCTAGCCAAGTACCTTTTCACCAACAGAGATCAGTTCTGATTATGTACAGAATAGTGCAAAAAATTGTAGTAGTGCTCTGCCTAATATACACTTGAGCTTCTGGCAATCATTTTGTCCAAGGATGCACTGTTTTGTACCCAGGAGCAATTTACTTCTGGTTTTTGCACTCTTATTTTTCATGTTATAGAAAATATATTTGCAGCTATAAATCTTTCCGAGATTTGCATTTGATTCTAAATCAGGTATCTGTAGCTGTAAAAATAAGTTTCAAATCCTTGTAAGAAAGTTTACTAGGTTCTTAGTGATAGTGGCTTATGATCAGCCAAACAACCTCCAGTTTCTACAGAATGTGGTTACTTTTAACCCCTGATTTCAGGCTGAAGTCTCCTTCTCCACATGAGTGCAGTGACACTTTGTACCTATTATATCTAAGTTACTGGTCTCTGGCTTTGCATGTGTTGGAGCAGAACTATGCTCCAGCCAAAGCTACTGCCTAATAATATCCATCTGCTAACCAAGCTGCCACAGGTCCTGGTAAGCCACCATGGGCTGCCTGCCACAAGTCACTGTGGCCACAGACATAGGATGCCTCCGTCCAGGAGCAACCTGGGGGTTTGGAGTTGGACAGCTTGAGCAGTCAACACTTCCCAGCCTGGCAGGGACAGCTGGGGAATGCAGTCTTCAACTTTCTTGCCTATTGAAGCAAATGTGGTGGAAATGGCCTTATAATGGCCTACCCTTATCCTAATGTTTCTCCCAGATGTGTTATTTCTGCTAAACAGTATTTACTGTTGGCATTTTGGTAAACCTCTGACTGCTCAGAGCTTTTGGTCGTGCTCTTCTACTGTCTTCCCCAGGTAAGAATATTACCTAATACTTTAATACCCTCTCCACCACCACTGTTTTTTTCCTGTGTTTTCCTGTGAAATACTGTAGGTGCCAAACACAACCCCAATAGCCATCTGCAGAAACAGTGTCTCCCAGAGGAGGTGCAGTAGGTGCACAAACATGTGCTCTGTTTTCCTAAGGACACCTGCCAGAATCCTGCTGATGCATCAGGCACAGGAAAATATTTGGCAAAAGCCATGTCTCCAAAGATTTCTCTCCTTCTAGGTAGTGGAAAATATTCCTTTCTTGACATACTTATTTCATTTTTTGGGTTCTCTTTATATAAGCGAATGCTTCTGTTGTTCCCTGCTGTGGTGTCCAATAAGCACAGCCACTCGTGGTTTCTCAGATCTCTCAGAACACTTATCCAGTCTCATTTTATCTCCTGCCTCAAGGTGAGTGGTGTGAACTGTTGCCATGCTGCACACTCTCTGCTCAGTCCTGTGCTTCTGAGAGTCTCCTTTTTCCTCAGAAGACTTCCCCTAATTCTTTTTCAGTTTTTTAAGTCCTCAGGCTTTCCAACAAATGCATCTTCTTAATGGCAGTAAGACTTTTTTAACTCATTAATGGTTACTGCCTTCCCCAGTATACTCACAAACTGAGCTGAGGTGGTGGCATGACTGGAATATTAATAAACAAAACATTAGCTTGCTCAGGAAGGCCAGGAAAGATTGGACAAAACAAGATACACTGCTTTGCATTCAAGGGTACATAGGTGTGTTGAGAATGTGGAGGAAGTTACAATCTCTGAGAAAGTAAAAGGGGAAAAGAACATAAAGGTTTTGATTGCAGGGATTGCAAAATATTAAAAAAGGAAGACTTGAGGCTTTTTGTGTCCAAAAAGCAGAATCAGCCAAAGAACAGGATATTACATTAATGAGGGATTTTAACAGTCCAGGTATTCCCTGGTGAAAGAATGCAACAGGACGCCAATGTCCAGTGAGTTCCTGGAATTACTGGTAATTCTTGTTTAAAAAAGTGGAGTAAGGAGTTAGAAAGAAGACTTTTGCAGATGTGATGCTAAGCACTAAAGAATGATGTGAGAGTGTGAAAGATTACATATGTAAGAGTAACCTTGGAGTCACAGGGTATATGATCCTTGGAAAGGAAATGAAGAAGAATAAAAAAAGATGATGGACTAGAAGTGTGGAGGCTTCAATAAACTATTTGAAAACAGGTAGCTAAGTGAACATAGGAATAAAAACCAGCTGTAAACTCCTCAAAGGAATGTTTCTAAGGACAGTAGTATATATTATTCCACATCAGAGAAACTATAGACACTGTAAAAAGAGACCAAACTGGTTAAACTATTGGTAATAGATGACCAAAGAAAGTAAAATGAAACCAAGTTAGATTGTTCAGGGCACTGAAAACAATTAGCCTGATTATGAAAGACCAAAATTTGTGCTTTGTCTTTTCTCATTCTGTTTTTTCCTGATCCAAAATTAGATGCAAAGAGCAAGAGATATGACATCAACAAGTTCAGTAGTAATGAAGGTGATCCAGGAAAAGTGATTAAAAATGGAGGAAAGCTATAAAGCCAAGAAAGCTGAAGTAGATAATTTTGTATCAGTTTTTACTCAAATGATAAGCTCTAATCAGGTGTCTAGCTCAATTAAGACTAACTATCTTAGGGCTTAGAACAGAGAAGGAATTAAGGAATTCTTAGATGAAGTAAGGTGCTTTCAGACCAGTTGCACCTGCTTGCTGAGCTCCATTTGTGGACGGCATAAAACCTTGTTTAGAAAACTCTATCCAGAAAAAAAATATCTCGGGAGTTCTCTGTTGCAGTACAGGTATATTTCTGGAAGACTTCCACAGGAATCTGTTCTGGAGCATTTTCTGCTTGATGTCCTTCTTGAGGACCTGAATGATGCAATATATTTAATAATTTTCCAGATGAAATGAAGCTGGAGTGATGGTAGATGGAATGCACAATGGAATTGGAATTTAAACTTATCCTGAAGAATTACTGAAGAAATGACCAGCAAAAAACAGAATGAAAACAAATAGGGACAAATTTAAGAAGCTGCACTTGTTCAAGAGTGATCACCTGAACAAATAAGGGTTGTGCAGGCACCTGACTACCTGTTAGCTTTTCAAACAAATCTGGAGTTGCAGTGGGCCATGGGCTGAGCAGGACTCCACACAGTCAGGCTGTTTTAAAAAGGCAAACTCCCAATGGCAGACTATGTAAACATGAGGCACAGAAAGGTTTTCACCTGCTCTAGTGAGCACCAGACCCAGTTTTAACCAATGCCCTTCAAAAAGCATAGGAACTAAATCAGAACAATCCAACAAAACCAATAGGAATGATTAATGATAGGAAAGAAAACCTGGGGAAGAGAGCCTGGGAGAATCACATTTGCACAGCCTGAACAACACAGTGAAAAAATAGAGGGAAAAGGAGCTGCAATGGAACATGATAACTATTCTCAAATAGATAAAAAATTGCATAAAAAATAACAGTGGACTGTGTTTTGGCTTTTGGGTGTTTTTTGCTTGTTTGTTTTTCTTTTTTTTTTTTTGTTTGTTTGGGTGTTTGGATTTTTTTCTTCTAAACCACCACAGGACTAGCTTATAACAAAAATTTTGATTTCAGCATTAGTTAAAACTTTCTAATGGGAAAGTAGTAGACAAATAGATTATACTGTTCGTGAGTAGGGACATCACAGAGTTTACATCAATGGAGGTTTTTAGAAAAGATAGTCAACCTTTAAAATTCACCTATAAATAATTCCCATTAGTGGATAAAGCAGTGGGCTACATGACCTCTTGACTATCTTTCCAGCCATAAACCTAGTTTTTATGGAACTGTGCTCCATTTATCAATCAAATTTGCCATTTGTTTACATGCTGTGTTTGTGTGTTTGTATGCTCATACGTACATAGAGGCCTAAATCTTACTTCTTTGTCCCTTTCTTTCTGTGAATTTTTAGTGTCAAAATTCATTATGGTTCTGTTTTGGCTAGTATGCCTCTATCCTCCTTAAAATTTGGAACTGTCCCACTTGCTTTCCCTGATTTTTGATCACATTTTCCAGCGATCCTACAAAAAAGTCTTCTGAACTGGAAGTTCTGTTAATTGCTCATTTTACTCCTGCTGGGCACATTTTCCTGCCACTTGGAAACTCTTACACAGTGATGCTGTCCTTTAGTCTTTCATCTTATGCCATGGACCAGCATTATTTGAAGATGATGGGTGTTCGATCTTCAAAATACAATGATGAGAATTATTAGAAGAGGGA